>NW_024104592.1:374711-905900 GCF_003945595.2 Pipra filicauda | reverse complement strand
TCTTGAAGATAAAGTCTTGAAATGGTAGCCTTCTACTTATTGATGGCTGGGGAACAAGACATTTCTGCCTTATACATAGATGTATGAAGAAATGTAACAAGGAGTATGGCAGAGTGTCATATGGGGATATAAGGCCAGCTCTGCTCACTGCAGTTTGATTGCAAGCAGTAAAAGGTGGCACATTGTGTCTGAACCTTTGCATGCATTTTTAAACATGTTTTGCAAAATACTTTATCATTTGAAACTGCTAGCTTAGTTTGGCATGGCTGGTGGCTATCTTGTCACTTTGCATTACTCCCAAATCAAAGGAAGAGCGTTCACGAAGATGTAGAAAAATGAAAGGGAGATACAGTTCAGTTAAAATAGAGAACAATTCTTGTTATCTCTCCTTGCTTGCTATTTTAAAGGTTTTTCAGGCAAATACTTACAGATAAACATGAAAATATACTACTTGTTTCTTCCTTTTTTCTTTGAGGAGGTAGTTCTGGTAAGGTATGGATAAAGTAAGGTGTAGCATCATTTAAAATACAATTATATGTCCCAGCAAGAAAATCCATGTCAATTCAGATTAATACCTAAGCTTGTATGCGGCAAATGGAAAGAAGCCCAAATCATAGGCAACTAAAATTTTAGATATGCATGCTTATCTGAGTACCTATTTTCTGTCTGTACTTTCTCTCTGGCTTGGAGAGTAAATTAGATGTTTCCATCTATTGTGGATAAAAGCTTAGCATTTTTTGATGTCAAATACATAAAATATATTTGAATCAGAATCCCATCTTTCAATCCCTTGGCAATATGTATAATTTTGTAAGTCTATACTCCCTTATTCCTATGGCTTTTACTTTCTTGTCTGCATGTTGACTGAACAACAGGAATGAGGGAGAGTGTAGCCCAGTTATCTGGGATATCTTTTAATCCCAAATACAAACAGTTGATAAAAGCCATGTTGAAAGACATGTCAGTGGCGGCTCTCCTTGAAGAACTCTGGTAAGAAGCCTTAATGCATCTCACTCATTTTGATTTGGACAAGCTTTTAAATTGAGTCTGTTATGTTTAATCCACACATGAGCTATGTTATAGTTATATACCTGGGTCTGGTTATGGCTCCTGTTGATCCTGCTTCCAGTCCACATGACTTCTTGCCTGAACCTTGTCACTCCCCCGTCACCACAGTCTTGCCAAGAAATTACTGGACACCATTTAATTGGTAGATATCCACACTTATGTGTTTTTATTACTGAGCTGAATTCCAGTTCTCAGTTGTAGAAAAATGAATATGGAATTGATTTAACCTCTAAAGACAGTGGTAGGAGACAGGATGTAAAGCTCTTTCTTCCTGAAGAAGAAATAGTCAAGTGCTACAGAACTGCTTACAAAACAGTCCTTAGTAAATTTTTCAAACTATAAAGAAATTTCCAACCATAAAACCAACTAAAAATCATATGTTTAGTCTGGTATTACTAAACTGTGGTTCGCTGTGTATTTAGGTAATTTCTGCTGACGTCACAAGGGCTTGCTCATTGCTTGATTTTGCTGTAGCTGCTACCACAGCTACAACAACAGACTTCAGTCTTTCCTGTCCTATAGGTATTCATATTATCCCTCTGGAGTATTTTCTTGTAATTTAATTAATCTCTGTATGAGGGCATTTGGATGACTTCTTTTACTGGCTTTAAAACAGTATCCACTTTTTAAATGACTTTTCATGAGAGTAAAGGAGTCGCTTATGGAATGTGTGACAGTAAACTCTTAAGCTAAGAGGGTTTTTAAGAGTTTGAGATTCTCTGGATTGTTGATTACAATTCTAACTGTTTGGTTACTGCAGAATGGCTGGTTTTCTTCAAAGAAAACAATACAAAGCAAAAGAGGCACAGGACTGTAATGACAATTTATTCTAATCAACAAAGTTTTGAGGTATATAGTCTGATAAGGGGAAAAGCAAGTCAATCCTGATTTTTAGCAAGAGGACTATAAAATAAATCAGTGCATATTTCTAGATCCGCCTGCTTTACAATGGATTTAGCTTTGGGGATGCCTGAAGGTCTATTACCTTTCACAGAATATACTTATGCCATGGTAATACATGGAAATGAAATGAATTTACTGAAGTGGAAAAAAGGGCAGGAAATTGTGTCAAACCAGCTTCGCTTAAAATGTATAAACACTGAAGCTTTGACACACTTGCTTTCATCTGAAGGACAGGGTATCCATAAAATAAGACATAAGAATAATAAGTTTTAAATCGTTTAATCAGAGATGTTTTGGACTTTAAACTATCATATAATGTATCTATGAAACTGTTTTGATACATCTTCTAAATTTAATTGTAACTAACTGATTGAGCTCTATCTAATTCACAGGGGTGTTTAGCAATAATAAATATTTAGGATACAGAAAAGAACTTTTATTTTTTATATGTATATATACATACACATATATATATATGTACTCATAAAAATATATATGTAAAGTTGAGTGTACTGTAAATTATGTGGATTATGTCCCAACTGCAACTTAATAAAAAAAGCAGAAATTTCAGCAGATATTAGTTTACTATCTTTACAGGTTATCTATTCAATGACAAGCACATCATGATGAGGATGGGCTTCCACTCGAATCAGAAATGGGCAGTATGATGCTAACCTATGCTAGTTTACTCTGTATCGACTATTGTAACCCTTCTTTAGCATTTTCCTTTTTTATTCTGTTTTCCACTTTTGAGGTGCAATTATTCAGAATTTCGTAAAAGTTCCTCATATGAGTGTTCTAAAATTGTGTAGGGCTATCAAAATCGGTGAAAGTAGACTGACATTTTGTGATGAGTTCGGTTTGGTCAACAGCCAAACATCCACTCAGATGCTCACTCACTCACTCTCTCTCTCCTCAATGAGAGAATGGGAGAAAAGGAGATGAGAAAACTCATACATTGAGATAACAATAGGCAGATAGTTTAAAAATGATTATTGCAGGCAAAACATATTTGACTTGAAGAAAAATAATTTAATTTAGTACTGACTAAAATAGATTTGTGTCACAAGAAATGAAGATGAACATTAAAACAACAACTTTCCAACTTTCCTCCCACCTCTTTCAGGATCCACTTCACTCCTCTATTCCACATGATTCTCCCTCCACCCAGAGGTGCAGGAGGGGCTGGGGACCCACAGTCAGCATACAGTTCTGTTTCTTACCTGTTGTAGTTTAAACCCAGACGACAAGTCCCACAGAGAAGCTTGCTCAGTCTTCCACCCAGTGGGATGGAGGAGAGAATCTGAAGGATGAAAGTGAGAAAATTTGTGGGTTGAGATAGAGACAGTTTAATGGGTGAAGCAAAACCTGTGCATACAAGCAAAGCAAAACAAGAAGTTCATTCCCCGCTTCCCATCAGCAGGCAGGTTTTCAACCATCTTCAGGAAAGCCTGGCTCTATCACCCAATATTTCTATATTATCAACACCATTTTCAGTGCAAATTCAAAACATAGCCCCATACCAGCTACTGTGAATAAAATTAACTCTAGTCCAGGCAAAACCAACACTGCGTCACACTTTTCCCCTGCTCTGGCATGGGAGTTCTGTAGGCCACAGTTCCTTCAAGAATATCCACCCACCTGCTCTGCTATGGCATTCTCCATGGACTACAGTGTAGGCATCTGCTTTGTCATGGTCCACCGTGAGCTTCAGGGGGAGACAACCTGCTCCACTGTAATCTTCTCCATGGTCTTCTCCACTTCCTGAAGCACCTTATCCTACTATGACTTTGGTGTTTCCTCTGTTGTTTCTTACTCTATCTGTTCTCTCACTCTATTTGTTCTTTCTGCCAACATAATTTAAGAGTATTTTCCCAAAAGTGTCACCAGTTTGGCTGAAGTTCTCAGCTGCACCCTGCAAGCCATTTGGAAGTGCCTGTCTCCAGCATGGGGCAGCTCTGGCCTCTACTCACAGAGACCACCCTGTAGACCCCAGCTACCCGCACCTGGGAACTTAAATTCAATACACTTCCCTAAGTCAACACAGTCCAATAAATATTAGTGAATTTATAAAAGTTTTTAGGCTTCCAGTTAATGTAAAATATAACTTTCTTGAACACTGTCAAAGAAGATGCAAATCTTCTGTTTGTATATTCATTTATATCCATGTGTGCATTTAGGTATCATATATATCTACATTGAATACCGTTAAACTCTCCAGGCAGGAAATATTCTAATTATTATTAATTTGTATTAGCTTTTGCTTAACTTTGTACAGTTGTGCAGTGTAACACGTAATGCAAGATAAATTTCCTTAACCAAAAACAGTGAGAGGAATTCTGTATAAAGCTAATTATCCTTTTTTTTTAATAAATTGTAATGTTCTGAAATAAAAAACACTTCTTCAGTAAAATGTTTAAACATTTCTTCTAAAATTCAGCATGTATTCTGAAAGCAATGGTGTTGTAGGAGTAACTGTTGACCATACTGTGCTGTACACACCATGCAGTTCAGTCTACAACATAATTTCTAAGTTTGTATTTCCTTTGAAAATTCAGATGACTCTGATCTGGTAAAGCTTCCCTATTTCCTATATTTCATCTTAGACAGTGAGTGTAAAAAAGATGAGGAAATAAGACAATATCTTCCTAATTATCCTGAAGATATATGAAGAGTAGACAACACATGAAAAGTAATAAGTAGTTAAGTCTGCAATTCTGTTCCTATTTCTCTGTTCTGTACTTCATGGAAGAGTTTTTAGTACTCTTTTGCTATAATTTACTCTGATTTACACACCACAATATTATCTCTTGGGTCCATATGTTCTCCTGTTTCAAACTTCATCCCCTAGTCTATGGCCAGCTAAAAACCTCCATCTTGAAAACCACCTGTATTGCCAACTCCCTTTTGTTCATATGCAAATAGGCATTGAATAAAACTATATTCATTTTTCATGTTATTCTAAACTATCAGGGACCTTGTTAAATGTGATTTCAGGAGTTAGAAAAATAGGAAAGAAGCCAGCAACTGAAAGCTGGTGAGTTTGCTTTTATCACTGCTTTGCTACTGGTTCCGGCTTCTCCTTCTGTTTCCTTGGAAACAGATACTGGGCAAGCAAAAACAAGGTAAGGGTTTTAAAATATTGACTTTAAAAACTGCTTCTTGTTCTGTTTCCTCTGGATCCTGTCCTAAGAAACAAGAATGGAAATACTCAGCAAATTACCACTCTATTGTAACATGTGCAAGTTGTTACTATAGCATGGGTAACAGAGAGACCTTCGGTATGTCCTTTTGCCTTGTTTGCTTATACCTTTTTAAGATACAACTGTACTGTTAAAAAAGAGAGAAAGAGAAGCCAATGGGAAAACAGCCAAAGCCAACCTTTCTGTCACATTCAGCTGCTCTATGAGCAATACAATTTCCAGTGTAGAAGGATTGGCCTCGGGCACTTAATGCTAAATTGAAAAAAGTTTCAATTATATTTATACCAGAAACAGTGTAACAATGTAAACATCCCCCCCAAATCTATTATTCTCTAATACAAGAAATCACATCCTTAAAACATGTTCTTTAAAAGCTTAGATACATTTCTTTCCCCTGAGATTGATGTAATTGGAGAATTATCCATACCTTTCTGGTCTGTTATTCAAATCTATATGCTTAACTGAAACATATCTGAACCTTGATCAACAACTCTAACTGGAGAGCTTGCAAGAACCAAATATTTTAGCATTTTGGTTTTGATCCCCATCAGAAATACTGAAACAAGATTATTTTTGACAGTAGTTTTAGTCCTGGCCAGAACTAAACCCACATTCTGCTAAAACATATTAGATATGTTTCTACAATTAAACATGAGTAAGTTGAATGCTAACGCTTGAGGAAACTGATTTTTCTTTTGGTGTTGTAAACTTGTATGTGTTAATTATAAGCTGACAGATATCCATCTTATTAACCTCTCATTTAAGATGATTTTGTTAGGAGTACATAAAGGAGAATCACCTGGTCCTCTATAGCAAAGTAGGTTGGAATCTCAATGGCAGTGCTTGGCTGTGCAGGACAGCCTTTTTCATTTAAGCTGTGTTAGTGGCAAGTGCAAACTCTGACAAGTACTGTTATTTATACAGCATAAGTTGCTGCTACAAGTGTTGTGATGAGTGTACAAGTCAAAACAAAATCCACTGTGTATTCAAGATTTTTAAGCTACCAGATAGCTAGTTTCTTAATGGGAAACTTTCATTCTATAATGTCTGTGTTTCCTTTCTATTTTTTTGGTCCCTGGCAAAATAAAATTGTTCAGTTTTAGGCAGTACTGGAGAACAGGTGAAAGAAACAGCAAAGATTGAGTTAAAACATACAAATGCAAAAATATGGACTATAGATATTTTGCACAATATGTTTACAACTCAGAGACAATTGCTCAGGCTATCAATAACAGGAAACAGGGAGAGCTTTTGCTCTGACTTCTGTACCTATGCTTAAATTGTGTAGCTACTAGGTAACTTTTATCATGCTGGATCCATTTGGATTTTTATAAATACATTTTTCCATACTACTTTTTCCAAGTTTAGGTTTTGGTTTTATCTTCCTTTACAATGACTTCATAGTGCTAAAAATCACTGACTGCAGAGTAAATCAGCTTAATCTATCCATATCCTTTCCATCCTGTAATGTTCCTTAGGAACTGAGAGGACTTCAGTGCTTTAGAGGGGCTGCTGGTTGAAAGAGGCCATGCAGTAGAAAATCCTGCATTAAAAGAAATGATGGTGTAAAAGGTATGTGATGCTGTGAAACAAAAATGCATTCATGAAATGCAAGTCAAAAAGCTTATCTGACTACCCTTAGATCCTTTCCCATCTCACTGTGCTACCAAATAGTACTACTAAGGCACATTCAAGCCCCCACAAAGGGTTGAACATCATTCTTTGAAGAAAGTGTACAAACAATTAGTAAAGTATGCTACATTCATCAATTTTGAGTGTTTGTTTTAGTTTTTCTTATGTGCAATACAGTAAGGTACAATTCTGGAGGATTTGTTTTATCTCTATCATTTCCCCCTTCCTCTGCTTGTCTGAGTATCTGTGTCAAAGAGAAATAGGTGAGCCTGAGTTTTCTATTCTCAA
Organism: Pipra filicauda; assembly: GCF_003945595.2. Taxonomy (NCBI): domain Eukaryota; kingdom Metazoa; phylum Chordata; class Aves; order Passeriformes; family Pipridae; genus Pipra; species Pipra filicauda. The sequence goes on along the minus strand of NW_024104592.1, from coordinate 898,806 downwards.
ACTGGTCATTTGATGATGAATACTATTCCTTTAGTCATCTGTGTCGCCAATATCAGCTTCCGCTATCATCAGAATGAAGAGAAAATAAATAAACAATAATAAAAATGCTAATAATTAAAAAAAGAACCCACATGAAAGAAAATATTGTCAGAAAATACTAGAAATACTTCAGACAATGGCATTTTTAGTAAATAATTCCAAAAGTTCTTTTGGGGAGCAAAGCCCCAAAGTGCCTAGAACTCTCTGAAAAAGGTTAGATATACTCTCACTGTCTTCTGTTTCAGAAATAATCCTGTGCTCTTAAGGACAGTTTCTCTATATACTTCAGATTTTTAACCTTTATATCCAGAAGGAACAGGAAAATAAAGTACTAGGTTGACCACAATGTTCTGGAGGTTGACTTTACTTTGTCCATAGATTCACTTGTCTCCTTTAATCTATGTGCTTGTTTCCAGTGTTAACCTGTTCTGTTCCTCTTCTGAAAGAATGCTGCTGTATTCTTTAGGCCAAAAAGTTAAGTTACATGGAATCACCTTTTCCTGTTCTTCTTGATTGACTCTCAGTGGTTAAATACACTGCTTCATTGTATTTCTATCTACAGACCTATATTTTCATTACTATTAGAATAGAACTTGGTTCAGGAAGGCAGGATTTGGGTTTGAACTCTTTATTTTATTTTTTTTTCCTTTGAAAGCAGGCCACTGAGTTAGGAATCATATTTGTATAATCACAAAAAAGGGTGATTTTAAATTCATACCAGAGTCTAATAGCACATAAGACCATGAACACTTCAAATGGGAGAAAACAGCTAAAAGAACTAACATAGAGAGCTACAATAGCCAAATAGAAGGGCAATGATATAATTTTCCTCCAATGAATGAATTTATAGCATGAAACCAAAATCTTCCATTTCTGTTATTCTCATGGATGTAAAAACATTAATCAAGTGTTTGATAGCTTTGGGCACAACCACTGTGTTAATGTTCTACCTAAGACCTGAAGCTTCTATTGATATCACACAAGCTGCATATCTGGGCATGTTTATCTGAACTGGAATTAACTTCAAAAGTAAAGGATGATTGACTAAATAGCCCTGAGGCATAATAGCTTGAAGTACACTTGTCATATTCAATGCAAATTCTGAAAACAACAAATAGATACTTGTCAAAACTTGTCATTTCCATGCTATTGCATGATGATAAAATGCACAGTGTTTTAGGTGCCTCTTGTCAACAGGATGTAATTAACTGTGGCTACATCTAGGTAGTGTTTTTGCTGAGAAGATCAACAGCTCTGATTCTCTCTGCAGGGAGTGTATTTGTTTAGAAAGGTTCCTAGCTTTTCTGAAACTCTGTCATCTGGTTCTCTCCAGGGGTTTCAAAGCAATCATCCCTCTACTCGAAGGACCTAGTAACAAAACCAAAACATGACATAGCAAAAATTAACACTTGCACAAGCTCATTGAAACATACTTGGGGTTTTCATCTTGTAAAAAAATCTTCTGTTTAAAGCAGTTTAATCCCAAGCTTTGTTTACGAATTACCACTTTCTAGTTCACACTGCAGCAAAATTCATTGTCTTTGTACAAGATTATTTGATGTTTAGCTGAAATCCAACTAGCAAAGAAAAGCTGTTTTTTTTCTTTGATCTGTCATTACTGATAATATGCATAGTGAATAATAAAATTCTCACGTGCATCAATATAGTATATTTCATGATTATTAAGAAATCTGACAACTAAAAGGAAACCTAAATTTGAGGCTTAGCAGGTTTGTAATGATAAAACAAAGCTTAGTGAACATAATGCTGCTTTAGATGCTACATCTCAGTCTATGTTTTTTAAGGTGTGATTTTTTATTCTGAAACTCAAGGGAACACATTTTATCACATTTAACACATCATGTTTTCAACAGCCCAAAAGTTGGCCTCGAAGTGAAATTAGTGTCTGCTGTAGCCCCACTGTTTAACTCATATAAAAGACCCTTTTCAGGTTTTGCCTCAGTGAATGAGAAGTTCCCTTGGGAGAAGTGTAAAGGAGTTCAGTATTTAAAAAGGCTAACTTTAATTTTACAAGGTTTGGTGCCCTGTGCTTCCATGACAGTTGTGAGCAACATAGGTTTCTGTAAAGAGTGATTTAGAACATTCATTTAATGTAGGATAGTCTGAACAGCCCCGACCAAATCTTGTATCTCTGTATTATTTCTGAAGCAGAACTTTTTAAAGCTCCATGAAGCCATGATTATTGCATCTCTAACTTCCCTCAATCATTTTGCTATATCAACTTGAGAAAAAAAATGCAAGGGAAACAGCCAGTGTTTTAGATAATGAATATTATTTTCATATTCTTATTAACGAACAAAACATTTGTAAAATCCAATTCGATTCCATATTCTCTACTGACTTTTTGTAAAAAGCACACAAATGTATTTTATGAAAGTATTTTACACTTTTACTTCTTTAAATAACTGGTTTGCAAATATTTGTATTTTTCTCTTGTTGTCATTATTTAGCACTAAAATTCAAAACACTTTTTCCAATACTTAATGAATAATTACCTTGGTTACTTCTCTAAGAGATTCTGTAAATGTCACAATCCTTCCTCCTCAGCATCTTCTTGTCAAGAATCTTCAAAAGAACAGACTTTCATTTAACCATAGGAACCAAAAGCATATATAATAGGCTTTTGGAGAGCAATTTTTGATTCTTGCAAGATTATAATAGCTTCCCAGCAGAAATGTTATTTATTAACAGAGAATGTAGTCAACTGCAATTTGCAAGTCACTATTAGTCCCAGAAACTTGCTCTCAAGAGGATATGCTTTACACCAGAAGCTGTAGAGAATAGCTACATGTGTCTCCAGTCATGTAATTTCGTTGTACTCTATATGAATGCTAAGGAGCTAACAATGAGTTTGATTAGTTTCCAGCATTTTGCAATTGTTACTTACTTTTTCTGAAGGAGTTACATTTTTTTCGTTGCAACTATCTTAATACCATATATTTCTTAAAGTGTTAAATTCATAATAAGAAATGGGGAAAAAATTGTATTCAATACTTTTGGAATTTTGATGAAAATTATTAAAATAGTTGCTTTGCTTTTATATTTATTTGCTTTCCTAATTCAACATGATAGTGATAACAAAATGGCAGAATTAAATTATGCCAACTTTCCATCAGCATCTCAGTCATCAGTATTTAATAACTCAAAGTTCTTACTTCTTCTGGCACATCATACTAACCTGCCTATTTTCTCTGTAAATAATGAAAAAAGAAACAAAAGGGAATTGCAGGACATTGATATTTAATGACAGAAGGTCAAACTAGGTGCCCTCAACAAGCCAGTGTTGCTCACAATATATTTTTCTAAGACCATGAATTTTTGTTTAAAAAATATTGCTTTGATCATCATACTTTAAACATCAACCTCCCGTGTGTGAACTTGAGTTGCTATTTTAATGCTTTGAAAGATTACTTTTGTGGATTGACTTGATTTTTTTTGTTAAGTCTCTTAATAGGAAAATATAAATGCTGTTTGGTTTTGTTCTGTCAGAACAAAAGAACGACTCACTGAAGTAATACATTATTAGAACAGAAATTTATTGGCAAAAGGATGTTACTTTAAGAGATTGTGTACTTACTAAATGTAGTTCTATAGGATTTGTCTTATTCCATATCTAATTTGCTTTCATGTTCCATATGCACAGATACAGAGTCATTTCACATATCAGTTTGACACAACCTATGTTTCTTTTTCTGTAGATTCCAGTCTAGAGCATTTATTAAAAATAGGTTTAGCTGCAGTGCTGATGAGGTAACAATTACAAAATATGAAAGAAATAAATTTTGGCATTTTCCTTTTTGTGACTGAGAGAATACTCTTCAGTGAGTGCTGCTGATAAAAAGGAGATTACAGCAACCTAGAAGTCCCTCATTAGATGTAAGTTTTCTCTCTGCAGTGTTTGTGTATGTAGTACTTAATATAAAATGAAATGAAATAAAATAAAATAAATAAACCAAAAGTCTACTGGTGACAGTTTCAGACTTTTTCTTCTTTCCTTAAATATATAAAAAAATCAACTGAAATTCTACTATGATGAATAATAAAACATCTAATATTTTTAAGAATTTTCTAGATATTCGCACAGTCTTCTAACTTCTTAATATAATTTTATAAACTACACCATCACTGATACTTTATAGGCTAACATAAAAATGACACTGTAAATTTAATTGCACTGTAGTTATAAATAGTTTGGGATTGGTTCTCACAACATTTTGTGGACTACTACTTAGAGTCAAAGAGCTGATTTTCTCTCAAATGTATTAATCTATCTCCAGAAATCAATGTCAAATTTACACAGTAATAGTATAAAAACCTCAATTTTTTTTTAATAGAACTGAACAGATGCAAACATGACAGAATTTTCTTCATAATTTAGTTTTTGCTAACGTATTTGCAGATAAAATGTTAATAATTGTTGGTTGTTTTTTTTCTTAGTTGGTTGGGGTTTTTTTCTGAAGTACTCATTCCCCAGTTTTATGCTGAAGTAAGTTCAAAGCTGTCGCGAGAGCATACAGAAGAAATGAAAATAATGTTCTGTTCTCAAGCTTGATAGACAGAAACAGATCCTGTGAGCTGAGTACTATACTACAGTTCAGACGTAATCCCTGCTTTTTAAATCTTCCATCTGTAACGCTTTGTGACATTTTTCAAAGAGAAGTAGTCCTGCCACAACCATGCTCATTTCCTGTCAAGCACCTGCAGATCACAAATGAACACAAAAGACAGCAATCCACCCAGAGGAGTTTTTCACCTTGAAATAGACTTTCCCTAGTGTCATATTACTGAAAGATCACAATTTCTTTTGTTTGCTGTGAACTGAATGAAAGTCACCGATCACAGAAACCAGCAGACTTATGCCCATGAACAAAGCTAACTGACACAATTTGGGCTGTGTGTGTTTTACTTTATTTTCTTGCATTTTTTTTTTTTTCAGAAATTAGGTCATTTCACTAACTGGAACAAGGAGCACTGGTTGTGCTTTTTTTTGTTCTAGACATGACAGAGGAAAACTAATGCTATATTTGTAGCCCTGGGTTGCAGATTGGCACTTCCATGGATTTTACAGTAGGGCTACTAATGCAATCTCTCTTGAATTCATTTCAGTTAGAGTCAGTCAGGGTAGCTACTGTCTAAATTATTTAAGCTAGCCCATTTCTTTTTGACTGAAATAGATTAGAGGACAATTTCATACAGACCTCATATAATATTTGAGGACATGAGCAGTAACTTTTTCATTTAAAAAAGCCAGAAGCAGAGGAGAACTTGGGTACACACAGACTCAGACTGTGACAAAAACTAACAAGGCAGTGTGTTCTTCATCTCCGTAGTTATCCATTTTTTTGCGGGATGGAGGCTTAACAGATAAGGGAAAGGAAAGGAAGAACTCTACTATTATGAAATAAAAATTTGCCTAGATATGTAAAATTAAATGAACATTTTATGTTCATTTCATTTTCCAATGCATGTGTCACAGCCTGGTAAATATTAATGTGTTTCTGCTTACTAAACTAACCACTTTCAAGTTTAGTGTGATCTACATGTGTGTCGCATGAAAATTGAGTGCTCAACTCTAGAACAGAAACATCCAATAAAGTAAAAGGCCCCAGGAGTCAGCAAACCTGCCCTAGGTAAGATAAAACCAAAACAACAATAAACCCTCCGCACCAACAAGCCAAAACAACACCAAGCACACTAAGCAGTGCTAAAGGGTGATTTTGTAGTTGTGACTGAAACATATGCCAGTGTATATATTCTGCAGAATGTGATCTTTCTACAGAAGAGAGCAGAGCTACTCACAAAATTGTTTCTGAATTAACTTCGATAAAGTCACCCAGACTAGCTAAATTATTTAAGCTATATCATTTCAGTTTTGTCCATTAGCTCATTCATATTACAGAATACTTTAAAAATAAAAAGTTGGTCATTTATCTCATTTCTTAGTTGTAGTAATGAAGTAAATCTTGCTTCCATGGTGTTCTTCATATTATAGCTGTGTATAATAATAGTATGGTTCTGTTTTGTATATCTATGCATCCCAACAAAGGAAACACTGTAAGCACTAAGTTTTAATAAACTAAAAAAAGGAAATTTAATGGAAGAATCCAGTTGGATGTGTAGGATACTTTGCAGTTAGATTATTCCTAGCAGCAGAGGTTGTACTATTGTGTATGGTCTGTGGTCTTCTGTGTGGTTTGTTTGGTTGGTCAGTTTTTATTTTATTTTTTAAATATTCAAATAGTAACATTTTAAATGGTACCTATGTAAACTAAGGGTGGCTTTTTGTTAATCTCCATATATTCATGTGATCAATTTTCTTATTGTTTTGACTTTGTGGAACCGTTTTCTGACTGACTGAACACTTGTTAACATAGAAATCTCTCTCTTCTTTCCTTATCATTGCTGTAAGACCCAGCAATATATTAAATCAATTTTTTTTCCTTTAAATAAATTATAGCCTTTAATAAAATTAACATAAATATACTTATTTCTTTCTACAGTGCAACTAGGTAGCAAATTACACTTAAGATATTAAATGGAGAAAAGAACAATTAAAATTAAAACAAAATTTCTGTGAGAATGAAAACATCTGCATTTTCTACTTATTTATTTTCTGAAAAAATTTTAATACTAATATTCTTCAGTCATTTTTTCCTGTGATCATTGAATAGACTTTCTTATTCTTCTGGGCATTATAAATAGGATCACTACCAATCCCCTGGACAATATCTTTGTGTTTTGCATATGTGTCACTGTGCTTGCAAATTTCATTTGTATGACCTTAGTCTGTTCAAGTAATGTTCCAGTTCATTTCTTTCAGGTTACCCAATGACATTTCTCTTTTCCTATACTTTTGTATTGCTCTTTAAAACAAAACGTGACTGAACACATCGTTTATTCATACTCTTCAATAATTTCTCAGAAGTACAGCATTTTATCTGACCATATATCGACTTCCTATGTGTTTGTGTGTGTATATATACACACCTTTTTTCTTCCACCGAAAATGTTGTAAAATATGTCTCTTAGTTGTTGATATTGTTAATTGCAATCTTAGAGCAAAAGTTCAGAATGTTTATTCTGGAGAACCCCTAAAAACAAATAAAAAAAAGGATGTAATCAAAGATATAATAAATATTGTCGAAAAGACCAAGAATTATCTATTACAGTATGGGAAGATATTTTGTGATAGAGATTTCTTTTTTCATTTTTTCTTTTTAGAATACCCATAGTTTTGTGCATTTCTGTGTTTACCTTTCTTAAATGGCTGTCATTGTCTTTGGTATAATTTAATCCACAGGGAATCTAAAAATGATTGTCACTGTCACTCACTGTCACCTCTGTGGGAGTAGTGTTGTAGCCTAAATGTTTTACAAATGTAAGCAAGGAAATTTCTTGTACCTTATATTACCTGAAAAACAAAACAAAACAAAACAAACAAAAAAAATAGGATAAGTTTAAAGAAGTCTTCTTTCTTGTCTTCTATAGGTATACTCAGTAGTTTACAACCCGGTTGTCTTCATTTCTGTACAGTTCTTTCAAACACTATCCTGCCACTTAAGATGAAATTTGTCTTCCTATCCCACAAAAGGTAGCTGACCATGGCCAAGAGCTGAATACCAACACAGACCCTCACACAGCTCACCTACCTCCCATGGGGTGGGGTGATAGTGGAAAGCCACTGAGAAGTCTCATGGATTGAGACAAAAGTAGTTAAACAAGTGAGGTCAAAACTGTGCATAGAAGCAAAGCAGAATGCACCACTTCCATCAGCAGACAGGTGTTTAGCTAATTCTGAACGGCAGGACCTCAGCACATGAAATGGTTACTTGGGAAGAAAACCACCGCAACTACAAGTGTCTTCTCTTCCTCCTTTTTATTGCTAAGAAGATGTTATATAGTATGGAATATCCCTTTGTCAGTTGGGGTCAGTTCTCCTGGCTGAGTCCACTACTAACTTCTTGTGCACCTTCAGCCCAGTTGCTTGCTGAGGAGAAGAGTGGAGGCAAAGCTGTGATGCTATAAAAGGAGAGTTCAGTAACAGCCAAAATACCGGTGCCTTGTTTTAGCCACAATCCAAAACACAGGACCATGCTATGAAGACAATTAGTTCCATTCCAGTCAGATCCAGTAATATGTGTAAATGTATTATTGGAGTTTTATTGAAGATGGGAAAGATAATGTTACAGACTACAATAATATCTAAGTCATCATCTAAGGTAGCCTTCCAAATCAAAAGAAAACACAAGTGAAACTCCGTAAAGAATAAGAAACTTCACCACTGGACACATTCTATTTTCTTTTTTATTTAAATATGATGTATAACTTGCTGGTTAGGGTTTCCATTAAAAATAAAAAATACTTCCATTCATTAAAATAGACAATGTGATATTTTTCACATTGCTGTTAGGAATTATGGATTCCAAAATAATAAAAAAGCAATTAGTAGAAAAGTTACACTGAGAAATCAGAGAAAACTCTACTACTACTGTATTTTCAATGAGATACACTTCTTATCTGTAGATTTTTCAGTGTAACTAATAAGCTCAGAGTTCACTGATAGCCAAACAACGCAATGGTATGAAAAACTTTGTGTTTTACTCTTATACAAGTATCAAAGGAAGCTCTGCAAAATAGAAACAGGAATTATGAGTTTTAGATGTGGCCCAGTTTAGCAAACTAATTTCCCAACATACTAATTTAACTGCTCTGAAAAGAGCATGAAAAGAAATTCTAAATAATTTCTATTTAAAATAGAATTCCATGCCACATATCAAAACTGGAGTTGCAAAAGTCCTGCTTCTTCCTCTCTAGAATGGTTGGCAAAGTGAAAAAATGGATAAAGTAAATCAGAAACAAAAAAGGAAATAAGATGAATTGTCATCAAGGGATAATTTATGACACTTGTTTTTGTGTTAGCATTGTCTTCTAGCTCAAACAGATTTTTCCCTCTGTGATATTTATTCCAGATACCTTTATTAATACTGAACAGTCATATTCTATTGGAGTTTTCATTTTTCTGGGCTGACAAGCCAAAGTTTTAACATCTTCTCTCATACAGAAGACTGTCAATGCTCTTGATCATATTAGCAGCCTTCCTCTGCATTTGTTCAAGTCTGCATCAATCTTCCTATCAGAAACGCTCAAAACTGCATGTAGTGTTCCAGATGAGGTCTTACTAAGTCCTTCTGCAATAATAGTTTTTAACCATCTCTACCAGACATATTTTATGGCTTGAATATCTGATAGACATTTGTCTCTTTTCCATAGTCATACTAAACTGTCATGTTCTACTCAGCCACAGTAGACACAGGACTTCCTTTTGGCTCATTTCTGTGAAGATGAATGGCTTGAGTTAATCACTTGAGTTTTGAGTTATTAAGGGCAAGGAAAAATTTAGAAAAAAAAATTAACTTGATATAAAATCTTCATAAGTATGGAATCCAACAATCCTACCACCTCACAAGCTTGCTTATTTATTTTTTTTTCCTATAGAATCACAGACTATATGGGCTATGAATCTATATACATGATATTAAGTGATGTCAAGAAATACTTACAAAAGGAGGTTTCATGAGTCAGTTATTCTCAAAGAATAAACAGTGGGATGTAAGGAATTTTTTTGTTTAAAAAAATCATATATACATATCTCATATATACAACCTCTTTATCATATAGATATGAATTGTATGCTATGCATTTTGTATATATGTCTCTGTATATATCTATTTGTATTCATGCATCTTTACTTCTAACCATTGATTTTACAATAAAAATACATTTTTTCTTCATACAAACAAACAAAAATTAATCCCTTTTATATACCTTCCCTCTAAAAATAAACTGAGAAAGAGAAATGCAGGATTGTAAGAAATGTAGTAATATTCACTAGCTCAAAATGCAGGAGGCTAAAGGTAAGATGTAAATAAACTTGAAACTTAGTAGTAGGGAAGAACAGAAGAAACTTCCCTGCCTTTAATTCACCTTCTTAATTACAAAGGAGAGGCATTTATAAAACACAGGTAGTGTACTGATCAGTCCTACAGCAGAAAAGTATGCAGTAATTTTATGTTTTCACTCCTTCAGGTTTAATTTCAATCCTTTACAGTTATTGGCTTAAACCCTAAAACCTGGTATTTAATTTTACAGCATAGTATTGAGCCATTGGGTTTAACTCCATAACTTACTATCTTGTTTTTCAATATTAAACCAAATAACAAACATTTGAAAAGTGGATTCTTTTTAATCTGTATACTAGTCTTTCATGACTAGGCAATAGATCAATTTCAAGTATTGTTAAGACCTTGTTGACCATTTTCAGCGTAAGCATTATCTTCTGTACTCAGTGAAAAGAATAGTCACAGGAGTTGGAGGAATTCGAAAACAGTAAGTTGAAATGGATATAACTTTTTTTGTGGCTTTATCCAGAAGATCAGAGAGGCAATCTACATTCCTGCTGTAGCTGTGCTATAAGTAGGCCACAAAGCCAGCTGAGATTGTGTTATTTCTGCCTCATCAGTTAGCACCTTTGAATGAGAAGGCAGATATGATTTATGGTGGAACAGAGGCTGACAGAGCCCAGCTGGAAATGTTCATACTATGGTAACTGAAATGAAAAAATTGGGTTAGTGTTGAAATGCAAAATGTAATCTAGGTCATATAATTGAAGATAAGTAATTCATTCTCATAAAACTGACAGACAAGAGTTCTAAAACAAGTGTTTGTATCTTCTTTGATTAGCAATGCCAGTAATATGTTTTCACTGTAAAGGTATTCTCTCTTCTTCCTCTTATCTTGCAGACTAAACTTAACTGCAACCAAAATCTATTGCTACCTGTAGGTGGTTTGATGACCTATGATAAACAAATTATCAGTCTATCCCAGGTGAGGGTGGACAGGTGTCTGAACACCTAACCTTCACAGTTGGTATTTATTATCAAGTTTGTTGTCAAGATCAGCAAACAGTGCATTTTTATCATTCTAATATTTAGTACACAACATTTCTACAAAAATAAGAGTATTTTGATATAATGTTTGGAAAAATACTTCAAAAAATCCTACTGCTTTTCCATAAACAATAAAATTTAAATATGTTGATTGTGTGTATGTGGATTTATGTGATTTTCTGTAAGAAACTGGTTTGGTTGTTTTGTTTTGTTGTGGGTTTTTTTTGTTGTTGTTGTTGCTGCTGCTGCTGCTGTTTTTGTTTTGGTTTGGTTAGGGATTTTTGTTGTTGTTGTTGTTGCTATTCAGTTTCTTGTAAGGAGCAAAATGAAATTACTGAAATTCTGGCTAAAGGAGTAAAATGTCTCATGTACTCCCATCCAGAACTAGAGATGAATTTTATGCACTGGATATATTTGCAATACATTTTCAGATGAAGTCTGAGCACATTTTCGTCCCCAATCTATTTACCTCACTACATGTGATGGTTTCAGTCTAGGCCTTCCTGGAAACCAGCTTGTAACCAGGAAGGAACTAGGAAGGTGACCAAGGAAGTATTCCATGCTATTCCTTTACGTAACCTAGGGTATAAATAAGGCATTGATAAGATAGTTCGCTCTCTTCCTTTCCGGCGAGGTTCGAGAACGGTGGGTCCCTGTTTCGGTCGGGCTTATCTGGAGCCGAGGCCTACAGTGACTGCTGTTATCTGCCACCCGTGAGGGGAGAGCCAAGGGCCGTGTCTAGCCATCCTGCCTGTTCGAAGGGAAGTGGTGAGATTTTTGCTAATTTGCCTTCGGCTGGTTGTTTGACTTGTGCGGTCCTTGCCCCTTTTTGTCCTTCTCCCTTCCCTTCCCCCCTTCCCCCCCCCCCCGGTGTGTGGTATTCTCCTTTTGTGTATCTGTCTCATATATATAAAACATATATATATATATATACATATTTTTGCTATAGCTTTGGCTGCTTGTTTCTTTTTTCTCTTTTCCCTCTCTGGGAGGCGGGTCCTCGTTGTTGAGTTTCGGGGGACTTGGCGGGAAGCCAGCTCGAAACTTGCACATATATGCCTTAGCACCTTCTGTCTTGGTTGACCACCCTCTTGTGAATGTCCTGGGTATACAGAAGTTGTGGTATGTTGACCTCAGTCTCCCTGGTGACACTGTATAAAGCTTCTATCCTCCTTCATTCTGTTATAATATTCACAAAAAAGAACTGGATAGAAAAGTAAATAATGACATTACTGGTTCATTGACTGTTCCAAACCAAGTTTCTGGCCATGGTACAGATAGAGCAACTTAAGTCAAGCAGAAATTATGAGTGTATCTCCAAAAAGGCTCCAGAAGCTAAAAAAGTGTGATGGCAGCCATTTCAGTACCAGTTATCCTGGGATGACACAGACTGTTGTAATCCAGAATATACCATAAACCAGTTTCATTGGGTGATGAGATGGAGAACACTTATACTAAGAAAATTCTCTTGCTTGGTTGTTTTGGGTGTATCTTGGAAGATTAGATAGAATTATGAATTTTCATTTTTTTCTATCCAAAGAAAATTCAGTTTTTTGCCTTGGAAATATATGTTACATGGCAGAGGAAAAAAGAAAAGAAAGAATTACTATTTCTACTCTTGATCTATTTTTTATTTTTACCCAAGAAATGGTTGTAAAAGCATATTGGGGAAAAGTTACAACCCTGAACAACTGAAGAACATTACAGTAACAATATTACTGATTGAATAATAAAAAAATGTGATTGGAATGGAAAGAAAAGTGAGATTTGGTTCAGAAACATATAATTCTGTTTCATAAACCATACGTTACGTTGAATTTATCCTTTTTCTTGTAACATACAAGAAATCTGCTTGATTACAACTTCGAGAACTCTCACTGCAGGTTTAAAACTGAATTTTAAATGTGTATGCCAAAATCTCCTACAGATGCTGGGTGAAGACACCACTCACTCTTTTTGATCTCCTGCAGCATACAAAGCTGTCCTCACATACTTTGCATAACATTACCATATCAGTATCTTACCTCTCTTAATTTTTGCTTCTTCCTAATATACTGATCTCCTATTTCATTTGTGCTCTATTTTTATAACCTGTATGATTTTTTCATAGCACTGGTATTTACTTACAAATACTTTATTTTTCTTTTTAATTTCATCATAAGATATGCTACTTTTAAAGGGATTTATCTAATTTTACTTTCTTTGCACTTTTCTGAAACTTGTATCTTTATTGAACAGTTTCCTTAATTTCTTCTTTACTGCCTCTCTGTTCCCCCTAGCAAGTTTTTTTCTGCTAATCACGTCCGCATGAGCCTCTTTGCTATCTGATATGTGCTCATTATTTTTCTTAAATTATTCTTATATTTATCCCTGTCTTTCTAATTTCCTAGCTAGAGGAAGGTATGATGAGGATATTTACATATGGACAAGTTAATTATTAAAATAAAAAAAGAAAGTGAGACAGTTTTTTTCCACCTTCAGCATTTATAAATCCTATCTTGCAGAATTTACCATACAGTGAAGGCACCTTTCTTTAAAAAATTAAAAATAAATGATGCCTCACATAATGTAAAAATACAGTCCAGATTTTTGTTTATCAGACAACACTTGTGTACAAAAATCTTTTGTTCTCTATTGGACCTGTAATATAGCTAAAATGTACAGATTTGCCATCAATTTTATTTATTACATTTATATTATAATATAGCTAAAATGTACAGATTGCCATCAATTGCATTTGTCACACTTATACTGTATATAATTACACTCAAATACTCAAAGTATAATCTACTTTTTTTGATACATAAAATGCACATAAAAGACATAAAATGTACCTTAGAATTCATAGTGGTAGTTTATAAAATGCTAACAATTTAAATTAATTTCTTTGAAATCTGTTTAAAAGGTTGTATGTATTATTTTACAAATTTCTTATTAATTTTCTCATTCATAATAATTAAACTGTAGCAAAATTATGTATGTAAGAGGGCTTCTTAATTTTTTCCTCATATTTTTGAAAGTTTTGAAAAAAATTAGAATTATTCTACCTATTTTTTAAATGAAGATCCACTAAAAGGATTTAAGAAGTTCCCCTTAAAATGTTTTGTATCCTCTCTGAAAAACTGTTATACTGAAAAATACATTACTGAAATCAGTGAAAGATTTCCTGTTTCTGGAATATATTCAGAATCTCCTAATGGCAGCCTCCAATTAGAGATTAACACTCAAGTTGTCAGAATCACCAGTGGTATGAAAACTCACTGATACTATTGGCAACCTTTTGCTTCCTCACTGATAATAATTTCAGGACTGTTATTCACTAGTTTTTTAAGGAAAGAGAATAGTGAAGGACATAAGAGTAGAACTTGTAAAGCACAGCAGCAGTAAACATGCAGCGTGTCTCTTCTAATCTATGAAGGGATGACATGCTGTGCTTATTTTGAAGAACTGTAAAAATGGGAATTGCAAATGGGAAATAGAAGAGAGAAATGGGAAACATATACTTCTACAACTACTTACCTTAGGCTGTCATTTCTTTATAGAGGAAACCAGCAGTAGGTCAAGATTTAATCTGAAAGTTTAGAATGATGTTTCGTAAAATGGACCTCTTTCTCCTCAAAGTATGTCTCAGTATGTTTCTCACTTTATTTCTGTGAAATCTTTGAGGCAACAGGCAGATAAGACCTGTGGGTACCTGGCAGGATTTGATTCTCTTGAAATAAATTTCATTAAACTTTGCCATGCTCCTCATTGTCTATCTTTTGGCTGTGTTATTTACTTCTAAATCTTGCCTTTGTCAAGGCTCCAGAAAGTTTTCTTTGCCCCCTTAAACTAAAAGTTTCTCAGGTATAAGTACAAAAAAAAAAAAAAAGGAGTTAAGAAAGCAGAAACTGATGTAGCTTATGTAATGCCAAACTTGATTTCAAAGCAAAATCTGACAAAATGTAAGAATTCAAGTAGGAGTGATGTATGACACATAACCATAAGGGACAGACAGATGCCACTTTTACAGTAGAAGAATTATCATCATAGCAGCAATTGGATTAAGATAGCCCATGTGTTTAGAAGCCCTGCTCATCCCTGACCCCACTCCCAAACCTGCCACAGTGTACATGGAGCAATAAATGTAAAAATTAACATACATTAATAATTTTTTGTCTTTCATAGGTCTCTGTATGTTTTGACTTTGAATAATGTGTTGATGAAACTATATCTTTTATAAACAAGATTTGTCATGCCAGTGATTTTCTTTTAGTACTTTTTATGTGTGTGTGACTTTCTATGCTGACTATTAAAGTATTTAGTAAGCCTGAAATCAGACACCCTTGGTGAATATGACCAGACACACAACTGCAATCACATAGACCTTTGTGTCATATAATTTTATTTGTATGTCAGGGTCAATATTACAAAAAAACCCTCTTTGCTGCTGCAATGCATCATATATTTTGAGGCAGTATTCTTTGTACTTTTAATCCTGGGAACGTAAAACACAGAGTTATAGCACTTACAACTCTCTGCAATTTTTTTTTTACTAAAATGTAGTTATAATTTATTTTCTTAAAAAAAAGTTTAGATGCATTCTGCATGAATCCCTCCTAAAAATATGTCTTTTTTCAGGCAACAATCCAGATCACTCATTTTCCTCCACTTACTGATCTGCATTTGTGCCAGCTCCCAAATTTTCCATCAAACGTAGACAGTCAGATGTAATAAGATATCCTGAATAGATAGGCTTGCTTTTCACATTATATCCCAACATCGAACAGCACTACCTAAACTGTTTCAAGACTTAGTAACTCTGATCATAAATTTTGTCAGCTACTTGCTGTTAAGGCCCTATGGAAAATCTTTATGCAGTAGTCTTCTAAACAACCCACTTGCTCTGGATTTTATGAAAGCTTGAGTTTTATGTTCTCATCTTAGGAGCAAATGGCCACAGAACTCTCACTTGCAGAGTGCCTCAGTAACTAAGGTATTCATTCCAGGTGATGTCGTACTCATATCTTTCTGTAATGGAGTCATAAAAGGAGGGATTATAGGTTATCTACCTCCCTGTCTGAGCTTTGATATGCCCAGTTTGAAAATGTAGAGTAACTACCTATGATCCCCATTTGTGTCAACTGTAGGAAAAAGTGAAAGCTATTGGCAAGAACAAATCAATCTGCAATTTAGCTTAACTAGATTGCTTTGCAGGCAGACCTTGTTAGCCCATATGTGATATGTACCACACCTCAGAAACTGGTTGGTTTGGATTTCTGAGAACTCTATTGTCTATGAATTCTATGTATATGATGTCTATGATCCATATCATCATATAGAAGGATTGAGAAGCTATTTTAACAATCATTTAGCATTTTTAAAACTATATAAACTGGAAAACTAGATCTGCTTGGTGTGGAGTCCACACATTCGCTTAAAGATATTTCATACCAAGTCAGAGTGGTTTGCTTCTCATAGGCATCATTTCACTTCTCAAGTAATAATCAATTTCACATATATTTAATATTTTTTTATCAGTATGCCCATATTCTTGTAATTGCCTTATTTAAATAAATGACATAAATAAAGGAGGATTATTTTGTTTTTGTTTGAAGACTAAAATTTCTTAGATTCCATAGTTTCTCCTCCTTTCCACTTGAAACTAACTTTGAATAATTATCTTATTCTGTTAATAACAACTGAAAGAGTATAGCTGGATATCTGACATATCAGTCCAGAAACCTGAGAAAGTCACCACTGCTTTTTTAATGCAGTCCTCTAACTTAAATCTTCACTGTCTTAAATTTATTTTTGTGTTACATAACAGGGAGTGTCAACGATGTATTATGTTTATCTACCTTGTCCCAAGAATGTGATATGAGAGTAATTTTGAAGACAAATTTAAAATTTGTTTAGCTTACGTATTACTTAATTATTTCTGTGGTCCCTAGGAATATTTGAAAATAAATTTAAAACTTTCTAAATACCTGTTTAGGATAGGTTTAGAATAGCCTAAGTCCAAGAGAACTGAACCAATCTTTTTCATACATACTTATGCTTTCATCAAAAAAACCCAAACATATATTTTTTTAAATGTCTAAAGTGCATTAAATCACTTCCTCCAACTGCAAAATGAATTGAATCACTTTCCCCTACTTGACCCACTGCTGAACAAGTGGGGCACAAAACCACTTTTTCTACCCTTACATTAATAAAAAATAGCCCTTACAAATGTTTTGGCTCCAGAACTCAGTCATTGTATTCAGCATGCGCCTTAAACGGAAGCACAGTTGTGGTGAGGTCATTTTGCTTCATGATACAAATCAGATTTAGTTGTCTATATTTGATTTTCTTATCTTAAATCTCTTTTTAGTCAATGGAGGAAACAGACAATTTGAGGCATAGCTCATCAGACCTGAGGAACTAGATATTTACCTGAGGATGAGGTGACTTATACTCAAAAATTCCCTCTTTCCTTCAGTGCTTTAGAAAGATGGTTGAGATGTCCACCTAAATTTCTTACGAGGAATTGTGCCAAATATTTCCCACTCTTCGTATAGTATATAAAATAATCACTCATCTACTCAAAACGTGACATTTGGGTTTCTTGAAGCTCAATTCTTAAACCTACAGGAGTCTTTAGAATTTTCAAGTGAAACAATGTCATTTAAACTCAGAAATTAAAAAAAAAAAGGTTAATTATTTCGTTATATTTTTATTATGGTGATGATTATTATTATTTACAACAGAATTTTGAATAAAAGCCTTTAAATTCCAGATGACTTCTCTTTTAGGTATAACAGACCTTTATTGAATAAAAGTCCTAAATTTCTATCACTGTAGTTGTAACAATGGTAATAACTTTAAGTAGCTTTTCAGCATATCATGCAGCTCAGTGGTACTAATTATTTAGAAAAAAAAATAAAATAGGTAGAACTCCAGAGAGGAATATTAACACATTCTGCTTCAGAACAGTTGTCTGCTCTGGTCTAGATATTGAATTACGAGTGTGTCGTTGTGCCTGAACATGCTTCTTCATGGGTTTATTTAGGACAAACAGAAGAATGTTTTAATATTTCTAAATACCTTCAAATCTGAATGTTTATCCAAGTTCATATTGAGAGCAAAATGGCAATTTTCAGTGATTACTCAACATGTGGAGCACAGTGAGAGTAGAAGCTGGTCCTTTGTTTAATGCTATAACAAACAAAATATTCTACCTTACATTGAACTCCAGTGCATATATTTTCATAGATTTTGCACTTATTTTTCATAGATTAAGGATCGTCAGGACCCTTCTATTTTCACATGCTATCACATTACCTTCAGCTGAAAAAATATTGATAACATAGATGTACTATTATCTTTCTATTTTTTCAAACATATAAATAATTTTCCAATTCCATGTCTTAGAAATATATTTTCACTCAACCCTATAAATTGTCATCAAAGTCTATCAAATTATCTGCAACTGAAGAAATTTTAAAAAATTGTTAAATTGATGGCTTTTGTTCAGTTATACGCTTACCTTCAGTTGTACATATGTACATAGATCATAGATTAAAAAAAATACAAAACCAAACAAACCCCAAACCCAGTAGGTAGTGATGGTAGAGAAATAAAGGAAAAGGTCACCACTAAAGAATGTTTCAAGTATTCAAATTTTGTTTGGCTTCAGGTTCTGAAGGACAAAGGTGCCCTCTAGGGAGGTCCAACAGACAGTTGGTAAAAAAATAGAAAAAAATGCCAGGTTCGGAATATGTGCATGGGGATAGTAAGAAAAAGACCTAAAGGGGATCCTAAAAAATATCACAGGAACCAGAAGAACTGGCCAATGGACCCACAAGCTACAAATTTTCTTTCAAGGTAGGAGTCACACAGAGAGGGAAGTTAGTTGTTGGTGGAATCTCCTTTACAGCATAGGAAGACATTTAATGGTTTAAACAACAACAACAATAAAATTCATCCCAAATGCAGCAAAAGATTTAGATTAAAATTATGTTGGTATAAGCATCATTAGAGCTCAAGCTCTTGAAAAATGCAATTATCTCTGCTCCTACAAGTTATGTTCAAAGAAAAAATATATAAATTGATCTAAGGTATTTACAAATTTCAATTAGGAGTCTCAAGCTTCATTGGCTTCTCTGTTTGAATCTCTACAATATCTATTAACATAATTTTCCATTTGGGATACAAGATAAGCATCTTGTTAGTTTTTAGTATTACTGGATGGCCTAGTATAACGCATGATTTGAATGAGTAGTACTAAAATAAAGATATTAGTTTCATTTTTCAGATACTGACCATTTTTTTTTTGAAAATTTCTTCAAGGTAGTGCTTTTATTTTGACTGAAATTTATGAACAAGGTAGTTCGAAATATTAGATGAGTAGAAAAGACTTTAGCACAGCCATATATTTATATTTTCTTAATTACCTGTATCCCTGTTCTAGACTAACTCTATAAAAAGAATCCATAAATACTGTCGTTGAAGTCTTTTTATACCCATTTCACAATGGAATGTCCGTGTAATTTGAGATTTCCTTCACAGTGATGCACCAGTGGACACAAATTGCTAATTATGCAGTTTGATAAACACGGATGGTCTTCAGCATTTCTTTAAAAGTGCTGACATGACATGTTGCTTCCCACAATGTCAGGAAATAATGCTGCTGATCAGCATAAACTCTTTCTAAGTCTCTGAAATTTGGTTTTGCATAAACTTTCTACAGAGAATTATATGAGTAAACTCCATGGATCTGCTCTAACACAGATCTGTTCAAAGATTTCACATCTGCAAGGAACATATAAGGATTTATTACTGATTCACAAAAAGAATTCTTTCACATTTTTATTATCTAGATTTTCACTATTGTCTAGGTGCTATAACACAGCTTGATCATGAGGGCAGGTTGGCCTTGTGTTGTGCGCTGTTTGTGGTGCTGATGTTTTTGGGGTGTGGCTATGGCTACCACGACAGGAAGAGGAGATAAATTCTCTTTATCCTAAAAGCTGTTGTCCCCACCTTCAATATATAATGAACATACAAGGAAAGAAAAACATAGACACAGAAAGTGAAATGAGCTTGAATGAGTTACCCACTAATTTAATCTAGAAAAAAATCTGCCAACATTTACTGTTGTGGGTACTCTCTCTTCTTGATGTAGTAATAAAAGAAGTGTGGGAACAACACATAACGAAAAAGATTCTCTGTATGGAATAAAGGGTTGCTGAACTGAGCAGATTGGGCAGATAACAGCATGTTGCAGTAGTTTAGGATTCTAAGAAGCAGAAAAGCAGTGCCATGTGGGGTTGAATTTAAAACTGAGTGCAAACACTAGGGTGACATCTATGGATTCATGTGACTGGGTTTTTTAACCAAATACAATTTTTGATTATTCTGTCACATGTCATTCTGATCCATACTGTGTTAACTATGACACAGTAGACTTTTATTTGCCTCTTCTGGCAAATTATTCTTCCACAAGAAACTGTATTGACCTTCTGGATTAACATGGAGAAATATGTGATTACCTGATTTTACCTAGAGAGATAAAATGAATCTGTACATGAGGACAAAATCTGTAGCTAGGACAGTGGAATATGTTCCAAAAATATACCATTGGAGGGAATTCGGTGCAACATGTTCCTTAGTGTCTTGAGAGAATACATATCAGATATGTCCTTATTTTCCTAAGGCTAGAGCCTCTGAGTTTTGTAGAACAATTTGTATGGACAGTAACCACTCCAGCCTTTGGGAATGTGAGATGTTCAGTGTTTGAAATGTGTCAATACAGTTCTGACTGTGAATGAAATCAATGTCTGTCTTTTTCTTTCTTTTAGTTTGTTTTAGCAAGGTGTTGATTAAACTATGATGAGAACTGCTGTTGCAATTAACACTAAATGAGATTTGTTAATTGCCTTCTTTTGAAGAAAACTATGGCTTTTTTTATGCTACCCTCTGTGCTCCTTGTGAATTGATATAGGGAGTAAGGGTAGTGAAAATTGACTGTGGAGGTAGTGACAATTCAAAATTCAATCTAATTACTACAACTACAGCTGGTATTAGAATTTAAATAAATGAAAATGAAAAGATGTAAAAAATGTCACTTAAGCCAATGATTAGCCAAAACATCATTTGTGCATTATGTTTATTTTTTATTATTTAGATTTATTAAAACTAGTATATTGGTATTAAAGAAAAACAGACAATCAAGCAAACAAACAACAAAAAAACACATACAC
Source organism: Pipra filicauda (assembly GCF_003945595.2). Lineage (NCBI taxonomy): Eukaryota > Metazoa > Chordata > Aves > Passeriformes > Pipridae > Pipra > Pipra filicauda. The sequence goes on along the minus strand of NW_024104592.1, from coordinate 877,574 downwards.
CAAAAAAAACCCCAACCCCCCCTCAAAAAAAAAACCTAACACCAAAAAACAAAAGACCAAACACTGTGGTTCTTGTGCACTCACTTCTCAAACTTGTCCAGGTTGCTCTGGAGCTCTGGATGGCATCCCTCCCTTCTCTTGTGTCACCAGCACCTCTCACCTCTGTGTCATCTGCAAACTTGCTGAGAGGGGCACTCGACCTTGCTATGTCCTTGATAAAGATATTCGAGAGCACTGGTCCCAAGACAGAGCCCTGAGAGATATCACTTTTCATCAGTCTCCATCTGGACATAGAGTCATTGACCAGAGCTCTGTTTGCATACAGCCAGCCAATTCCTTATCAAACAGATAGCCCACTCTTCAAATCCACGTCTCTCCAGTTTGGAGATACAGATGTGATGTGGAACTGTGTCAAAGGCCTTACAGAAATCTAGTTAAATGACATCGGTCAGTCATATCTTGACAACCATTGTAGTCACTCCATCATAGAAGGCCATCAGATTGGTCAGGAACAATTTGACTTAGCAAAGCTGTCCTGGCTGCCTCAAATCACATCCTTGTCTTTTATGTGCTTTAGCATGTCTTCTAGGAGGATCAGCTCCATGATCTTCCCAGACAGAGGTAAGGCTTACCAGTCTGTAGTTCCCCAGCTATTCTCAAGGAGGGAAGACTAAGGCGATGCTGGAGCTGAACTTAGGGAGAAATGCAAAGGATGACAAGGACTTCTGCAGGTATATAATCCAATAGAGGAAGGTCAAAGAAAGCATACCTCCTTGATGTAGTTGCCAAGCCACTCTATATTTGAAAAGTTATGGCATTCAGGTGAAGTCCCCAGTAACTGGAAAAAGCTTAACATTATACCATTTATAAAAGGGTAGAAAGGAGAACCATGGGAACTAACTGTCAAACTCACCTCTGTGCCTGGGAAGATCAAGGAACAGATTCTCCTAGAAGCTGTACTAAGGAGAATAGAGGTGATTTGAGGGAGGTGATTTGAGACAGCCAACATGTCTTCACCAAGGGCAAGTCCTGTCTGACTTCTACAGTGAAGTGACTATATAGGTGGACATGGGAAGGGCTACAGTTTTCATGTATCTGGAATTCTGTAAGGCCTTCAACACAATCCTTCCCCCACATCCTTCTCTCAAAATTGGAGAAAAAAGGATTTTGCGGGTGGACTTTTTGTTGGATGAAGAGTTGGTTGGATGATCACATTCAGAGGGTAGTTGTCAGTGGCTCAGTGTCCCGATGGACATCAGTGACAAGTGGTGTCCCTCAGGAGTCTGTATTGGAACAATGTTATTTATATTTAAATATCTATATTACCTTCATTAGTAAAACAGACATTTTATAATTCTATAATTTTTAGGGTGCTCATATAATAGTGGAGTTTTCTATTCAGATTACATTTTCATATTTTACTTTTTTTTCCTTACTTTATTTTCTGTATTTAACCTTAGGTACAATAATCAAATATATTCCTTTTATGTAGCAACCAGTCAATTGGATTGGATTCACTTGGTCTCCAAATAGCATGGTATTCAATAACAGAAATTTTTTCTGTAATGAAGAGGATTGGACAAGATAACTCTTCATGGGTCCCTTCCAACTTTATCTATTCTTGGAATCATGGGAAGGTAATTCCATACCTTCAACTACAGGTAAGGAATAAAGATACTCTTAAAACTATCGAAAAAACAATATTAGTAGTGAAACTCTAGGAACTTAATGCATTATATTTTGAACTCCTTTATGCATTGCTAGGGTCTTTATATTTTGAACACCTTTAAATCTATCTAAGAATTTTTCAGATAAAATGGCTCATGAAAGTATTGTCATCTCAGTTAATAGCACCCAGACTTTTTAAAATAAAGGATCTGATTCCCTAGAATAAGCTCAAGTAGAGGTCAACTTGGGATCTTGAATTTGACTGTCATGATGAGAAATAAACAGTCCTACAGGAAAAACTGTAGAATCTGATTAGTATAATCCAATGCTGCATATCTGAAAATATCTAAATAATTAATTACTGTTACAGGGAAATAGTAGTTAAGTGGGTAGTGTCCTTTCAGAAATTTCAGCCTCATTTTTCTTATAACTTTCTTGATAATTAATGCCTTAACTATTCAGAGGTTTGGATATTTCAACTTTATTTATACTTCATTCCAGTGATATTACTAGAAATTACTTTTAGGAGACTTATAATTTTAGAAGGCTTGCACAAAAAATTTTCTTGATTTCAAAGTTTCAGAGTTCTTACATAAAATGACTAATTCTTAATCTCTCATTAACAACAGACAATCTAATAATAGAGAGAGGTAGAAATGATAGCATGGGAGGTTTGAAAGATATCTAATATTAGTGCTATAGTTATTAGGATGCTCCTCTTATCAAATTCAATAGATTTTTTCCTTACGATTCTCGTATGGGAAAGCAGTCTCCACAAGTTCTTTCTTTTCTTCTTTCAGAGTCTGTGCATGTAATGAGGTTTCTTCATTTCTGATAAACTAAAAATCAGTGCAGTAACAGATGTATAAGTATTATAAGGAGGATTCCATTATTCTGCAGTCTTTCTATCTTACATGTACTTGTTTTTTAATTTTCCCGGTCTTAATCTTTTACTTTGATCACTGTGTTGCTTTTGAGATTCCTATGCTGTGATCTGCACAGCAGAAACCTCTCTCTCTTCTATCCCACCTTGAACAATGTTGTACGATGGCCTTTCTTCAAGAACATTTGTTGCTTTTTTTGATATGGACTGAGGAAGAGAAAGACAATGCCCTTTTAGTGACCGGTGCAGTCCTTTGGTTTAATTTTTCTCCAGTTCTGGAAAAAAAATATTGTTCTCAAGAGACCACCAAGTTAGCTCAGGTAAGGTAGTTTCCTATTCCTACTTCATTGTTTCTGGGAATAAAGGGAAAGATGGGAGAGATGACTGAGAAGATAACTCTATCCTGGTGGCTAAGCAGTGGGAATAGTGAAATGTATGATGAGCATTGATACTGGTCTCAGCTTTCAGGAATTTTGTATGATTAATGTAACATCTGGCACTTAGTGCCATGGTCTAGTAACCATGGCAGTGTTGGATCAAGGGTTGGACTTGCTGATCTCAGATCTTTTCCAACCTGGTTGATTCTAAGATTCTATGACTATGATTCTATGATTTGTGTGTTACAACATGCAATGAAGTTACTGATAACAGGCATAGAAGGACAATCTCTGCTGCACTTTTTTTTCTAGACCAATCTTACCATTGAAATAGCAGGTCAGGGGGAAAAGAGGACTGTGAAACAACAACAAATAAGGAGAAAGGGCAACAATATATATTTTTCCTTCACACAACAATGTTAATCACATAACAATGGTAATTAATTATACAATAGGACAACAATACTATTTGAACTGCAACAGCAAGTGCAATAGCTGCACAACAGTGATCTCAAGATAATAGTTAAGATTTTTTTTTTTACTACAGTCGGTAGGGAATGGAACAACCTCCATGGGTTCAGAAATAGTTACATTGAAAAATCACTAACAATTTCTCTAAGACATTTACTGTTATCACATTTTGTTCCTGTTCTGCCATACCTACCTCTCCTGGTTTCAGCTGGGATAGAGTGAATTTTCTGTGTAGTAGCTGGTACAGTGCTGTGATCTGTATTGAGTATGAGAATAATGTTGATAACACACTGATGTCCTGGCTGTTGATGAGTAGTTCTTGCCCTAAATCAAAGACTTTTCAGGTTCCCATACTCTGCCAAGGAACTGGGGGGGAGCGTGGCCAGGACAGCTGACCTGATCTGGCCAAAGAGACATTCCATACCATCGAATATTATGCTCAGTTTATAAACTGGGGGGAGTTGGTCTGGAGAAGCTAATTACTGCTTGGGGACAAGCTGGTTGTTGGTCAGCAGGTGGTGAGTGAGCAACTGGGTGATGCTTAGTTGCTGACTGAGGTTAAATCATGACACTATCTCAGCTCTGTGCTGACTCCTGAGTAAAAAAATGCTGAAGATTCACGGAAAAGTAAAAAATTATTAGCCAAAATGGGGATAGTTTGCATTAGATTTTGTTATCTTTTAGCTTCCAACTTTCAAGCTAACCAAGTAAGGGTAAAGGTAAGAAAGGGAAGAAAAATCAGCAATGTAAATTTATTCTACTGTGAGAAATAGAAGATAGGTGAAGAAAATGCAGAAGATAAATTGAAAGTTTCATTTAATTTTTCCCACATCTGATAGTGTTATTTATTGTATATCAGAGCTACAGAAAATGAAAATACATAACTTTAAAATTAACAATCGTCTTACCCCCTAAACATCAGATATTGTTACAGTGTACGTATTTATAAAATCAACTACTTACTATAGTTTTTTAAAAAAATCATGAAATATAGACAGTGCTATTTCCGCATAAGCTTTTTGATTTGCAAATCTATGGTATTTTTCTTATCTTCTACGTTTTGTTACAGAAGTGGCTACCATGTGAGCTGACTATTTATTCTAATTCAGTGAGATCAGAAGAGATTTGAAGGTGAATAGTACAAGAGTACCAGAATAAAATTTCATTGATTCAGATGGGAAGATGGTCCTATCAGCTACCTTATCATCTGAGAGCAGTGCATGCTACTGTCAGTGATTAGGAAACTAAGCACTCTTCTTGCTTCAATAAACCTGTGCTTTTTGCTTTTATCCCCGATGAGATTCTTGCCTATTATGTTTAGGGGAATTATCCAGGGAATTGTGTGTTAAGTATAAAAAAGATCCTTAAGATTACAAGATGAAACTGAAACAGCAGTTTCTCAGCAGAGAACAAATCAGCAGTCACTAACTTGAGCCATTTTAAATGTATATAAACAGATAATAAGGTTATTCTGTATAATTATAGGTGTGAGATTTATTTTCAAATTTTCACTGTAGAACAAAATGACTGAATATTGTGGTTTTATTTGAGACTGAGATTTCTGAGTTCTGAAATAAAGCGATGCCCTCTGTGATTAATTAAAGAAGCAGTATTTCTGTTTAAAAACATATCTTATGTTAATATGAAACTCATCCTGAGGACTATTAGTGGAAATTCCAATTTGTTGATATTAAATAATTGTTTCATAAATTTTGTGAAGTTCAAGTTTTATTTTTAAAGGGTGAGCTTTCAGAGCAAGGAATGCAGTTGTTTCATCAAGCAAGGAGATAATGGTAATTGTTAACACTGGTGGCAATCACTGACCCTAAATCTTCTTTCCTTAAGACCACTTAAGTCTGATTCCTTTAGTGATTCTTCACTACTAGTGAGTTGTATTTGACTTATGCAATGCTGTAGAGGGAATGTATCATAAAATATACCAGCTATGTATATATTAGAGAGACAGTCACACCGGAGTGTATCATTCATCTCCTTTGTTCAGTATTCTCTATCAGACTAATCGCTCATATTGTCTAGAAGGTGAGAAATATTTCCACAATGTGAGAGTTCTGTGTAATCTATCCAAACATGGAGGCATTTTTTTGGTTATCCTGAAGCCCAACAGATTCAGGCTGAATCCTATCTATGGAAGTGTAGACATTGCCATTGCCATTGCAAATGGCAATGTCTTCTATACCTTTTAAAAATGAATTTATTTTGTTTCTGTATTTGGTGAAACATCAAAAAAAGAATTTTCATAATCCTATAGTACATTTTTAAAAGATGGTGCTGTCTTCCTGTTCACAACCATGGTGCAGTGGTCTCTGTAATTATTTTTGTTGTTTTTGTTTTAATGTACTGTGCAGCTCTGTTTTGCTGATTTTTTGACCCTTATGATATTACTATTATTTTTAGGTGTAGCTGTTACTATTCCTGAGATTAAACATGACGGAATCCTCAAAGAAGAAAGATTTCAAAGCCTGTTTGTACACAGTGACAGCACTAACTGTTGAAACAAGGAAGCAGAATTTTTATAATCAATTACATGTACTTAATCATGTGACACTAATGAAGTTATATAGTATGAAGCTAGCATATAACATAGTTGTTTGTCTTGAAATTCTAACAACAGCTCAGAGAGAAACTTATTATTTCATAATAGATTTTTTCCTGCTTGTATCCTTTCTCAAAGATACCTTTTTGTGTGTTTGGGATTTTTTTAATGATACTTAAAGGACTTTTTAATCTTTTATCTGAGTAAAGAGTAAAAAATGCGTACTCTTGTAACATCCAAATCCTATAATCACAATCTCCAATTCCTTGATAACCATCCATCTTTGCTGTCCTGGAAAAATTATAGCTTTCAGTTATGATTCAAACTGGGGAGGGGATGAAGAGAAGATTTCTTCAGCTTTTAAACTTTGTGACTTTTGGGATCCACTGAAACAACTCCTTTGAATGGAGCCCTGTGGAACCCCACTAGTGACAGGTCACCAGTCTGATGTTACCCCATTCGCTGTTACCCTCTGTGCTCCACCCGTGAGCCAATTGCTCACCCATCACATGATGTGTTTATCCAGATGTGGGTTGGACATTTTGTCCAGAAGATTCCTGTGAGAGACAGTATTGAAAGCTTTACTGAAATCCAAAAAGATTACATCAACCGGCTTCCCTTGATCAACTTGGTGGGTTACTTTGTCATGAAAGGAAATCAGGTTTGATAAGCAGAACTTTCTTCTCATGAAGCCGTGCTGGTTGGGACCAATGACTGTGTTGTCTTTCAGGTGTTTTTCAGTATTTCCCAGAATAATCTTCTCCATAACTTTACCAGGCACTGACATAAGATTGACAAGCCTGTAGTTTCTGGGGCCCTCTTTCTTGCCGTCTTGAAAATCAGGACAACATTCAGAAGACTCAGTCAAAGAGATTCCTTAAGAAACCTTATTATTCCCAGTGGAATGCCTCTTCTCTGATTAATTGATTCTTCAGAGAATTAAGAAAATATCTCCGCTTTCCTTATGGTAAGCCAAAAATAACTACCTCTAGCAGGAGGCCTCTACAGGTTTTCCAATCAAAAAAAAAGAACATCAAAAAACAATGGTACTATGCAGCTAAGTGACACTCTGATGGCCAACCATCTAACCAAGAGTTGTGGAAAAATGGAAAGTCCCAAATCCTCTGTGTATAGTGTAATGCTTAATTTAATAGTCAGACTGCTGGCTGCACTAAGCCAGAGTCAGGTTAGGACTCTATCTTCCTGAAACAGTGAATTCATCTACTGGGTTGTGTTGAAAGAGCAGTAGAGAATATGTCTGGAGATTTTTAAGTTGCCTTCGGAGTGAGAAAATCCCAATGTAGTCCCTCTTTGATAACCAAGTACATTATAAAATGTATCAGACGAAATCAAGCAGAAAAACTGAAAACAAGTAATAGGTATTTCTCAGGAAAGCTGAAGAAAGCTGGTATTATTATAAATATCAGTTAAAGTTATTCTACATATCAGTGAAAGACTTTGATTCCAGAAGGTATGCAGCTGCCTAATGATGAAATGTAAATTATACCCTAATTATACCAAAACCAAATGGATTTCCTTCAGCCATATGCAAAAGATAAGATTTGAAAATTTGTTACTTTCCTACTCACAGGCAGGTACAAATAGCTTTTGCTTTAATCTACCCTCAGCCTAACATCAATAATATTAATATATTCATGTTTAACATATTAATATATACCTGCTTTCTGTGAATATTTTTTTTCTGTACTAATGAGACTTGTTAACTTTTCTTTCAAGGATCATCTGCTAATCTCCACTGGGTGCCAAGAATGTAACTTGATTGCCCCAGATATTTCGTTCCCATTTCTGAAATCCTACTGGGATTCAAAAGAGATGATGAATTTTTCAGGAAATACTATTTCCTGATCCTATAACTTGTAAACTGAGCTTCTAACTCCCTAGTAATTGTTGCCTCCTTGATAAAATAAAGAGATTGCAGAATAACCAAGTAGGATTTGCTCTGCTACTGAGTGTTGGTAGTGTGGCTTTAAGATTGATCCTGAGACAGATGACACAATCTCACAACATAAGCACAGGACTACTCCAATAGAATAAAATAGTACTGTTAGAAAACAAGTCAGTGGAAATGCAGCTTTATGGCTTACAAAATATCAGAAGGGCTAACCTGGACATAAACAGAAGGGACACATCCACCATGCCATATGTCCTAGTTAGGACAACTGAGACCAGTTCATCAGGGTATGGGTGTAACCCAAAACTGTGTATTCTATAGCCTTCCATGCCATTTCCCAGAAACTGTTATCAATGAACCATTTACACCCTCTGCCCATAGAGCCTGACTCCTCAGGCTATAAACTAGGTGTTAAGAGGTCTGTGAGATAGGAGGATGCTCCTGTCCTCACACCCTTTGTGGAACTCCCCGCCCTGAGGGAAGTGCTGAGCATTTCTGCCTGAACTGCAGGATATATAATCTTGGAGTCTTGGAACATTTCGAACCACTCTGTGGGATCCAGAGAAGGACTGCGGCTCATCGCTCTCAAACAGACTTGGATCACCACCCTATACTGGACTCCAATCACCACTTTGACCAGACTGCAACAGCTCTTCCCCCAGCATCTCACTGCAATCACCACTTTTGACTAGACTGCAACAGCTCTCCCACCAGCAAGTTCTTCCCCTCTCCCTTTACTTTGGACTCAAGCGGGGCCCGAGGAACACCACGTTCATGCCCCAGGGTACTGGGTTATACATTTGGGTTTTGTGGGTTAAGACCAATTGTTTGTTTGTATGATTGTACTTACTGTATTATTTTAGTAAATTGTTATTCTGACTTATAATCTCTCCTTTGAGTTGAGTACATTTCCCCTGCTGGTTAACTCTTAAACCAGCACACCATAGCTGACTGGGACCATGTGAAAATGTACAATAGAACAGCAAGAACAATTAAAATAGATCTTAGGAAGAAATTCTTTACTTAGAGGACAGTAAGGCGCCAGAACAAGCTGGCCAGAGAAGCCGTGGATGTCCCACATCCACAAGTGTTCCAGGTCAGGTTGGACAGGGCCCTGAGCATCTGATCTAGTGGGTGTCATCCAGGCCCTTGGGTATCCCTGCACAATGATCTTTAAAGGTTCCTTCCAATCCAAGACACTCTGTGACTCTATGAAGAACTACTTTTTTTTTTTTTTTCCCTGTGGGAGGGCTGGTAGGAGGGAGAACATTATTAACATGTCTGCCTGCTAGAGGCAGAAGGGTAGGGGAAAAAAATCATTTTAATGAGGTGTGGAAGGTAGTCCTCTGTTGGTTACATTTCTATAAATGAGAGATTTCAGTTAAAAAGTTAAAATAAAACAGTAACTCAAAATCTTTCTGGTAATAATCATGAATAATTCCATATCCGACTGCAGTACTATAAATTATGAGGTACAAATATTTCTTCAAAAGGATCAATTAAAGCAATTATACAATCACTCCATTGTAACTTCCCTGCTGGTCAGTTGATAATGTAATGAATGTTTTCAATATTTCATTTATGCTGAGGGAATTAAAGTGATTGAAATATAAGGTTGATAATACAGTTATAATAAACCCCCATAAAGCTGCATATTAGCACATTTAGTTACATATAATTTCTTTTAACTATTTGTCGTAGCCTTAATAATTGTTTCTTCTAGCACAGCCTTAAGAATCTCTCTAAAATGTAGTATAATTTATTTTGGTTTTCAAAGTAACTTTTGATCAATCTAAACAGCTATTATTAGCTGTTTGAAATCAGTGAATTCTGTCTGTGTAAAATCCAGTTTAACAAACATGGTACAATATCTGTTTAATATCAAAGAAATTGATACACAAGGATACCCCTTTTTATCCAGTAAAACACAAAGTTCCACTTCAAAACAAATGAAATTTGTACTTTAAAAGCAGTCATTTCAGAAACTACTCTAGTCAAAGAATTATTTTCCCTCTGAAATAAGATTAAATGAACCCTCTATTTTTAATAGGGAAAAGGCATATTATTTCCTATTTCTTCTTTTATTCCAAAATTGAAAAAGAAATATTGATTTTTTTAGTAATTTTCTCTAAGAAAACTGAAATAATATAAACTTTTTGTAATTATTCAAAATTTAAATGTAAGAACTCCAATCTGTCTATAACAATCAATTTGACTGTACTATAAAGCAGTTTGAAATCTCCCAGTTAAAATGAATTAACAAAGAATGTTTAATACAGGAAGTATTCCAAATGTTTTCTTCTATCCTCCTAGCTCCCCCACAATGTTTTCTAACAAGTAATGTCTGAAGATTTTCCCATCTGTGTTGCAATTTTTGTTAGACCTATGAAAAAATTTCAAAGAGAAAACAATGTCAAGGTTTAGTATCCAAAGGGGCTAGAAAATTTTCCGTTGTGGTTGCCATATTAGAGGGCTGGGCAATCACAAACCACATGAAATTTAACAAAGACAAGTGCTAGATTCTGTACCTGGGATGAGGCAACCCTAGACTTACAGACCGGGGAATGAGATGCTGGAAAGCAGTGGACCTGACAGAGTTAAATAAGCATTTGGACAATGGTTTCAGGCAAATGCTGTGATTCTTGGGATTGTCCTGTGCAGGAGCTGGACTCAACAATCCTCGTGGGTCCCTTCCAACTCAGGATATTCTATGACTGATGATTCATTTTTCCAAAAAATAAAAACTTTTCATATTTATAGTAGGGAGTTGAAAATTATAAATATTTATCAAATAATTTTAAAATATTTTTTAAACCTGATGCCTTAAACCCCTAATGTTTTTTATTTTTCTAATATTTGTAAAACTTGTAAGTTTTATAAGTAGTGGAAGTAGATTTTAAAAGCAGCAACCCCCCCCTCCTTTGTCCCTTGTCCCTTTCCCTTTCTCTAGCACCCGTTTACACATTCGTTAACCCTCTTACCCCATTCTATGCTCCCTATTTCAATCCTACCCCTGATTATAGCAGAAATGTTTAGTCTTTTGTCAAGGCAAGACCTAGATTGTTGGCAGAACAGCATATCAGGGCCTAAACCACAGAATACGGTCAAGAATTAGGTAACTATGTACCCTTTGTGCTCTGATAAAGAGGAAGGTGGGATGAACACGGGGTCCCAAAACCCCCAGACCCATATCTCAGGGGGTGGACCCCGGGGCGGACCAGAGTAAAGGCCACAGGGTGGACACATCTGGGATTGGATGGATGGTGTTATAAAACGTAACATCTCAGGCATGGCCTGCGCGCGTCTTGTAACATCTTAGCCTTGGTAAAATAAACCCTTTCTTATCTCACCCCTAATTAACTGCTCTGGAGATTTTTTCAGCACCAAAATTTCACAGCAACAAACCTCTTAATTTCTTTCAAAGTGACAGACATTGAAGCTTTCACAAAAGTTTTCCCTGTGTTAGATCCGTGATTGCAAGCATGCTCCTACTTCAGTCTGCCACATTGAAGACAAAAGTTCTACCAATAGGACAAAGAAGAAGAGGATTATAGGCCTCCATCCTATTGTTTTTCTTTCTGTTTCTTGTCATGGAAATGGGATATGCATAAGATCTGAAACTGAGATAATGTGACCTTCCATTTCTCTCCAGCCAAGAATTCTTATAGTCAGAGAGCTGATATGCACAGGTATTATTCAGTGAAGTAGCAACAACTCTTCCATTAAAGATAAGATGTTTCTGGAGTGAAATAACTACTGTACCCTTCCTAGATGTATAATTAGCTTTGTACTGAAAATTGCCTAAATGTGCTTGATTAGATGCAAATAGTTCTGTAAATAGTAGCCTCAGATGACATGTGCATATTTCAGTTTGATGGTTGTCATCTGTGTTTTCCTTAGCATCTCATAATTTTATCTAGAAAAGAGAAAATCTACCCAAGATCATTGTTTCTCCTAAAAAAAAAAGAAAGAGAGTAGCAAAACAGTTTCATTCAATTATTCGAAAGACAAATACAGCAAAATCAAAGTGCTGTGCCTGGGAAGTCAGAACCTCTGCACCAGAAAACTGTGGTACAGAGGAATTAGGGAGCATCTTGCTGGGAAAGCCCCTGGGGTTGTGGCAGGCAGCTATATGAACATGAGCCCATGGCATGTGCTGGCAGCAGAGTTGTCCAACAGATCCTGAGATGTATTGGCAGTTGCACAGCTAAGGAAGCTGGGCTGGGTCAGCCTGGAAAACGGATGGCTTTTGGGGGCCTAACAGCTCCCCAGCCTCTTTGCTACATCATCATAGGAATGTATACGAGCTCCTCACAGTGGTGCAGGATAAGAGGGTGAAGGTCAAGAGGTTCAAGTTGAAACAAAAGATGTTCAGGCTATGTATAAGGAAAAAGAATTTGTTACTGTAAAGATAATCAAGCATTACAGTAGATTGCCTTGATAGATTGCAGAATCTCCAAATTTCAGACAATGCCTTCTTATTTAAATATGTATTTTCCTTTGTAGACAATAAGTTCTGTATAGTTTATTTTTCCTTACATTATAACAACTTATAAAATCAAAGAAAATTAAAATGTTTAAAAAAATTTGTGTATATCAGCTCTGTTAAATTTGTGAAGAAAAATTTCAGTTGGAACAACTTAAACCTATCCACTAAAAGATTAATTTTTCCTCGTAGCCATTCTCAAGTTATTTTTCAGTGCCATGGATTAGTGTTAACGAAAGTAAATTAAGGCATGTACAAAAGGTAACATTTGTTTAAAGGTGCTAGATTTTATTTTATTAGTACTCTGCATAAACGCTTTGTGAGGCAATGAAGTACACCTTTGCTGTAGCACTTGGGAAGATTTACTCACCTAAAGATTTGGTTCTTTAAATCCAAAATATTTAAAAGATGCAGAGTAGGTATTCATGGTTGATAATAGTGGGTAATAATTGTCAAAGTAGTATCAATCTGTTCTGCAATACAATTTCTTTTCCAGTTTAATCTCATGATAGTAGGTTTTCTACCCTTGATGTGTAAAATTGTCCATTGATTTACAAACTTACATTTTGTTCTATTGCATATGCAAATTGAACTATGCAGCTGAATTTCAGCTGTACAAAAGCATAATTATATTCTCAACTTAATGCTTTTTTTTCAATTGAGTGATGCCTTATGTTTTACAGCTGTGATCTTTCTGAGGTCCTTGTGACTAATACTTCGCCTTACAGGCATGTGTTTAAACACTGAGTGGTTTTAAAATGATGAATTATGGAGACTCTCTGTTAAGTGCCTTTTTGCCATCTAATTCTATGCATTGCTAAGTCTCTTCTTGTGCATAGTGTCAATATCAGCATACAAAGACCAGTGAAGTTCGGGCAGTCATCCGTAACTCTGAAATGGACAGATTCTGGCAACTGAGGTACAAGTTAACACTTCTTTAACACAGAGTACTTTTTCTCCTACCCTGTGGCATATCATTTTGGTTGTGCTAATTTACATGAAAATACAATGCAAATAATTCAGCACATAAAATAAGCGTCCAGTGCAGGATGGTAACAGATAAATATTTGAATCTTAAAGACCTGTCCCTGAAGGGAAAAGAATCCATTTGATCCATTAATAATGAGAACTTTCTCTTTGATCCTTTCTGTTCCTGCTACATCAGAGAAAACCATGAGATAAAACATCTTGTGAGATGTATCAGGTGTTGCCAAAACAGCAAGCAAAGCACTTATAAACATAATCTTGAAAACAAAAATGTTAGCCATGATCTAAAATAGATTCATTATCAAAACTTCACAGCCCAAAACAACAATTCTCAGTGCCTTCTCTCTCCCATGCTTTAAATCACATAGTTTAAATGCTCACGAAAGATAAAAATACTTCCATAATAAAAAAAAAATGCAAGGTAGATCTTAACAATCATTATAAAAATAGTATTTTGTTTATAAGAAAAGAAAAACAATTCAAGATTCACCAAGCAGTATGATATTTTATGAGCTTTAGTCAACTTGTCATTTGTGTGGCAGAATTGCCAAAAATTTTTCATAACCATTTCTTGTGATAGAAAGTGATGACTTCACATCTGTTGGCATGCTTTGATTGTCATAAGACTGGCCAGGCACACACGTCTGTCCTCTAGACTAGTAAAATCTGGCTATTGATCTTGCAACCATGCGCCATCAGTACACTGAGTCAATACACTTGAAGTGCAGGTCCAGGATCAGAAGCAGAGAAGAAGGGCAGCAAAGGGCAACAGAGCTGTTCCAGTGGGGGCTGTGAGGAAGATTATTTGGACACAGCTAAGAGATAACCTCACTACTTAACTGGAAATTTTACTGTAATAGTGTTCATATATTAAAATTTTACATGAAATGTCAAATTCACAACTGTATTGGTTTGCATTACTTTTAAGATTTCAGTTGCTTAAAAATAGTGTATATTCATTATTTTTGTGCAAACGTGGAACTAAGAAAATATCAAACCACTGCATTTTTTTCTGAGATGGGAATCTTGGTCATTGACCACTTTTGTTCATATGATAACATCTGTCTCATCATAAAGACATATAAAAATTATCTTGATTAAATCTATAGTGTTCCAACGACATATATAGGCAAACTTATTGTTACATGGAACTTTTTGATGCGTACTTCATTGATCTTAAACTACCTTAGGATATAAGTTGTGTACTAGGTCGTATTGATGAGCCCTTTGTCATATACCTATATACCAGGCTGATGTGAAGAAAGATTAATACCAAAGAAAACAGAATGGATTAAAAAATTAGTTAACTGCATAACAATTTTGTAAGATTGTTGTAACACAATTTCTCTCTGCAACACCAATGTGCCTGTTTTCATGCTCCAACTGTCTGTCAGATCTCTTAAGACTGGTAGAAAAATGTCTGTCAAAACTTGGACATTCCTCAAAGCAAATGACTCACATAAAAAATGGCATAATAATCAGGAGAATAGGTAGTGCAAATAACAACACTGAAGAATGAAAGCAAAATGTGCATATACTTTGAAAGAAAACTATAGGGGGAAGTATGCTTTGCATGAGGGTTAGTTAGTTACTAACTAACCCCATGAATCCCATGAGATACTTGGAAGTTCTAAATACATTATTGAAAGTTTTCCAGTTAGGGATATATAAATAGTAATATCCATTCTCTTTTGTATCTCTTTCTAGTAACATCTAAACATAATTCAACTCACTGCATTGTATGCAATCTGTAAACAAACATTCATATGTTGTGGAGGAGTAAATTATAGACGAGTAATAGCTCAAGGCTTAAGGTGTATTATTCGTTAGAGTATATTTCAGATAGAATTTTTATTTGTTTATTTTTAGTATTTTTAGTCACCATTATACTTTGAACAAAGGTCCATATTTCTTACATTTAATGTTATATACTACAGAAAGACAGTGGCAGAAATTAGATAGATGTTTCTGTGACTCTGTACATTGCTTTAGAGACATATGCCTTCATTCTGCACTAATTGGAGTTTCCTAGAAGTGAATTTTTGTTCTTCGTAGAGATTAATTTCCTGTAGTTGTCTGAGAACTTTTAGTTATCATTATCTAAAACTCAGACATACAAAGCTATTGAAGTCTCTAAGAAGAACTGACTGGAAGTTTGCCCCATGGTTATAAATCTGTAATTGACATCTTCAGTGTGGCTGCAGTTTCCGGTTGGTACGAACCATCGGTTTTGATCAGCCATTCTTTCTTCAAGTTTGTCATAGCTGAATCCTTGGACTTTTTGATAGTGATATGAAATCCTGATACAAAGGAGAAGGCTTTTTGAGTTTACTTTGAGGTCTTTTTGTTTTGGTTTAGTTTTTTGTTTGTTTTTTTTGTTTTGTTTTGTTTTTTTGTTTTGTTTTGTTTTGTTTTTCAAGGAATTTTTAAATAAACTGTAGGAAGGAAGCACCCTTTTGTCGTATATTTGGCATATACGACTATTCAATGAAAGTCATGTATGGTTTGAACTGAACTTCAATGAAATTGCTAAGTAGATATCTGACCCATCTAGTCTGAATGAACAATTCTCTTGCCACAATTAGAAGTTTATAATTTCCTTAAGTATAGTATTAAAATTAGGATTAGAGGAGGATTCAGGAATTAGATTTTGGCAACAGCAGATTCTAAGAGCAAGACTTACAGCTGAAAGCTTTTGAGTAACAGTGTAATATTCAACAGGGTTTAAACTATAGTCTTAGATTTGGGGGAGTGTAGAAGTTTTTTGGTAGTGAGGGCAACTTAATTACTGGGCAATGAATTGCTGCTAATTCTGCAGTTTAGATTAGAGGTAGAAACATGAAGACAACACTTGAAGAACATTCATTTCCAGACGTAGATGAGCGCTGATGCAAGCAAGGAAAGCAACACCTGGTTCATCCTCAGTTAAAGAGAGTTTTCAAAAATAAGGAATACATCCACGTGTATCTGGTGTCAGCTGAGGATTAAAAAAAAATGGGTGAGTAGTATTTTTCAGACTTTGAATTACTGCACTGCTGTGACTTTGCTTTTAGTGTAACATCAACTCAAGTATCCACATATGTCCACAGCCTTTCTGAACTGGAGAAACT
Source organism: Pipra filicauda (assembly GCF_003945595.2). Lineage (NCBI taxonomy): Eukaryota > Metazoa > Chordata > Aves > Passeriformes > Pipridae > Pipra > Pipra filicauda. The sequence continues at coordinate 861,126 of NW_024104592.1, read as the reverse complement.
TGTCTGACAGCTGAAGTGAGTTCCATGTTCCAGAGCCATTAGTAGCCACTATTTCCTCACATCAAGCTCATCACACTTTCATTAGACAGAATTCAGGCATTGAAATCCATATATTTGTAAAGAGAGAACAAGTTGCCAGAGAGGAAAAACAGAGATGGAAGTTTCAGCTCAACAGGTAAAATCAGAATCTGAAAAAGAAGTTGTTTCTATGGTACTTACTGTCAAAGAGTTACATTGGAAAATGACATATTAAGAGGTTGATTTCTATGCATATATGAATGTACTATATTCAATTTCTAAACAAATTAATAAAACAATTAAAAGGTGAGCGATAGAGTAAAATGCTTCAACAGGCTGGTAGCTACATGAGAAGGAAGAAAAGACATTCACAGAAGGTAAAGTCACTGTCTTAATGTTTCAGAAGACTTAGCCTGACAGTTATATTCCAAAGATAGTGTCAAATTTTTAATCTTCCAAATATGAATAATAGTGTAGATAGTGAAGTGCTGAGTGAAACAGCTTGTCTAAATTCACAGTTTTAAACAAAATAGGTGTGAACTCATTTCTGATCTTCGGCCCGGCTTGTACATTACGGCCCATGTCTGTAAGGTTAAAGTTACTTCTTACATAATAGCATGGTCTCGTCTACACTGCTGACTGAGAACAGCTACTGGTCTGTGTTGCTTTTCAAAACATTCCTGGGTATTGTTTGGAAGAGGATAAGTTGCTTGGGCTGCAGAAATGTTAAGGAAGATGTTAAACATGCAGGCGAAAGCCCTGTTTAGTTTACTGCAAGATGTCAGCTAATCTAGACGCTTTGTTCAGCCTCCATATGTTAAACTAAATTAGATAGATTTTCCTTCTGAATTGGGTAGCAGGCTTCAAAACACAGCAAAAAACACGTAAAGTGTGCCTACAATCTGTAATGAGATGCTTTGAAATATCTTGACTTTACCATTCTTCTGCTAATCATTTAAATTGGCTGCCTGTTCAGCACAGATCAGTATGATGAATTATGTCAAATGGAGCAGCAATTCTGTCACAAGAAAGCAGCCTCTGGTTGCACAGTATATGACACATTTTATGGATGTGTTTGGCAAGCTCTGGGAATTCATACTGGACAGATGCAGGAAGGGTACAGAAAACAGCTTTGGGAATCTGTGGAATAAATGTTCAAAACTGAAATACATGACAGTATGAAAGGCAACTCAAGTACGAAATCAGCCCTAAATTGCTTGAGGTGGCTGTTCTGTTCTCCCCACAACTATGGATTTTGTATTCCCAGTGTTATACTCACACTTCAAATCGCAGCCTTCAAGAGATTTGGAGTTCCTCTATTCTAAGACAGTGTCTGAATAGTATCACACCTTTACATTTAGATGTGATTTAAGCAAATAGGTTTTCAGGGAATTGGTGAAGCATTCCTAATCTGCTCTCAAGGAAGCTATGCAGTGACTGCACAAGAAAACTTAAATTTATTCCTTTACCCTTGTAGCTCATTATTTTAGTGTTTGAGAATGAGCAACGGAATGATTTTATGTATACTGCTGTTCATATTTTACTTGTTCTAACGAGAATTATGAGTTCCTAAGCAATGTAAACCGCGGTGTTCTTTACGAACGAGATGTATTCAGGGAAAGCAAATTAGAGGCCTGGCTTGACAATAGCTAATCAAATAAGTTGCTGATCATGCAGGTCACTTAACTATCTGCCCAAATTGCTAGTCAAAACAAAATCTGTGTCTACCTAGACTTGAGGGTATTGCTTGCCACCCTACAACTTTCTCATGCCCATATAAGCCACATCTTATGATTTAAGGTATTGAAAAAACACTGATTAGTCAATGGTAGTGATGTACCATGACATAAATCAAAAATACAGGAGTCTTTCTCTAGCTAATGTTATTATTCTGTACAGACTCCAATCCATATTTAATAATATACTTTAAAAAAGTGGGGAAACTATAATAATTAACTGCACACAAACACCCTAACAGGTAATTTAAAACTTCTCAATTTTAATCTAGAAAAATTGCCACAAACCAAAAAGCTATCTTCAGTTTAGTGAGTAAAAGTAGAATAAAAATAATCAGAAAGTGTCTTCAAAGACACTTTAAAAAGCATCTGGCAATTCCAACGGTTGTACAAGCACTTACCTCTCTTCTACCATCTCCTTTTTCGGCTTTAGCCTTGATTTATTAAATCTCTTCTATTCCTACATATTTTGTGTCTGAACATTCTGCTGCATTTACTAAATCTTCATTATCATAAATCTATTCTAAATCAACTTTTAGGCTATTAGCAAAATACACTCCAGTTTAAAAGTAGGATGTGGGCTGTCTGATAGTCACGACCAGCACTTAAACGTAGATTGACTTAAACTGTAAGGGACTGAAATAATATTTTTAGTTCTGTTCTTATTAGCTTCTATGAGAAGATAAAATATTTAGCTAGAAGGTGGCTAACTATAACAATCCAACCTACAACAATTTTCTATCATTGAAAAATATTTACACATAAAAAAACACTGATGAAAACTTAGATGTGCTAATTATATTTCTTTATATTACATTAGTGTCTCAGGGTCCTATTTTCAGACTTTAGCTTTAATATGCTATTTGTGAGCGAATAAAGGCAAAAGTACCTGTCCCATACACATTCTCACTCTCGTACACTAGTTTACTGCCGCCTCTTAGACATCTCTTAATGCTGAGAAGGAAAAGTCTGTGCACAAATAAAACTGGGATTGAATTACAGTCCAGCTTTGAAAATTACTAGGCCTGAAACCTTCATTTACACAGATGCATGTGGAGTCAGGAATCAGTTCTCATTATCTTCATTGCAGTATCAGGATCTTATTAAAGGCATGATTAAATATAATGGATTATGTTCTTTCCTCTCCTGTCTACTTTAACTGCTGTTTCTTCACCAAAGAATTGAGAAGAATTCCCTTTTTGGCAAACAGGTGGTGGGTCAACATTAAGAGCAAAATAAACAGTCATCAAAGTCAAAGTTTTATTCTTGTAAAAGACAAAAATCTAATTTTATTAAATAACTTTGTGGGAAATGGTTAAAATTGCTATATAAATTTCCTAATTTTTAAAATTCTGTAAAAATTTAATTTAAAATAATATTTATTATAACGCTGAACCTCTCAGGTTTGAGTCTTTAGGTTTTAACTTTAATAGAATTCCGAATATAAACAAAAAAATTTGAAATTATATATCGGATTAAAAAAAAACAAAACCAAATCCACAAAACCTTTCTAGAAAAAAATGCTTTAAAAATTCCCACCTTCAATCTTTTATAAAGAGCTGGAACACATTTAAACCAATCTGACTGTATAATTAATCATTCTGGACTACAGTCAAATATATTTTTAAATTTATAAAATTAATCAGTTTCCTTCAAATGTCTTAGCAAAAATTCTTCTTGAAACCAACTCATGCTGTAATATTACAGTTCATTCAAAAGTAGAATGAACTGTAATTTCAAGTACTAGATATAAAACATTCATAAATCAAGAGGAAATATTTTATTACTCTAAGTGAAATTTACATGTACTAAAGATATATATTATTGATGTGCTTTCTGAAGGTTTTTTCATGCATTTTCTCTATATCAGAAGCAGAATTATCTAAATACTTAAGTATAAAAAGTGTAAGAAAACATATATGCTTATTTTAAATTACTTTGAAAAAGGTAACAACATAAAACCTTTATACAAAATTCACGTGCAACCCTGATGAGGATCACATAATGTTACAGCATGAAAAGTCCCATTTTCCGAAGGGATTGGCATTTGGTTCAACAAAATTCTGTAATGATTTGCCAAATCCCCTAATGGCAAATAACTTTCCCGCTACACCCCTTAAGATAACCGTCCAAATCCCATGACACCAAAAAAGTCCTTAGGTTGGCTTAACCACAGAAGGTAGGCATCTTATATTAGAAAACAAGGGACTTTTCAAACACTAGATGTCAAAAAAGTAAAAAAATATATGAAGTACAATGTAAAATGGATGATAACAGGCTATATATTTAATGAGGTACATCCGAGCATGACTTAAAGATAACTAGATCAACCGAATTCAACTCCCATAACACTCTAGTCACAAAAGCAAAGTACATTCACTGCTCAAATACTGTATTGTTAAATTCCAGTCAGGAATTTTCTACAAAAACTTTATACATTAAATAACCCCAAAAGTGTTGGATGCCATCTGGTGCATTAGTTAAAACAATAACAGTAATTTTGATTTTCATTAAATAGAGGAATGTGTATATGGTTTCCACAATCTTTATAAAATATACTGAGATGTTCTGAATAACTAGGCCAGTTTTTGAAGGACTTATACAATATATTGTCTTAGTTTCTTAATGTTCTTCATTAACTGTTATATCTGAACCACCTTTCAAGATTGTTTCAAGATTAGCTGTTGATAAACAAATTATAGTGACTGAGTAGGCAAGATGAAACAATATATTAAAACCTGTATCCAAGCAGAAGCATGTAACTATTATGACAGAATGATCTGGAAAAAATGAACTTGCTATTGAAAAATATTGAACGAGTGTTCTGAGAAAGTACCATGTCCTGGCATATTTGCAGAATGGTCAATCCATTAAAATACAGAACCGGTATCAGCGGTCTCCCACTTACTGATTTAACAACTGCTTTACATACCAGTTGTAAAAGTAGAAAATAGGTTTTCTGGAACATGTGAAATGAAACAATAGATACGATTTTGTATATCTTTTCCATATAACATTTCTCTGTGAGGAAATAAAGGGAAGAAATGAAACACTTCTGTCTCTGTTTCCTTATAGAGCCTTCACAGCAAACAGTGAAACATCATGATTGGTGATAACAAAAGTTTTCAATGCATTTGAAAAAGTACCATAAATAACACAAGGCCACTAAACTGTTAAATCATAAATCATTAAAATCAGTTTGATCTCTATATTATGTCCAGATTGCAAACCTAATTGGGAATGTAGAAAAATGAGGTTACCAGAGGAATAAATTATCTTAATACTTCTTTCTTACTAATGGTGAGAGTGGAGAGGGAAGAGAGAATGAAACAGGGGAATAAGAAAAAAATTGTTGCACTAGTGAAATAACTCAATAATGAGACATATTCACATACAGAAACTTGACAGTGTGATGGGGTCTTTGTGAGAAGCTGGGATCTCTGATTTATCGGTTAGGGAGACATCAATGATCAATCTATAGGCTTAATTGTCCTCTTTTGGTTTTACTTGTCACCTTGGATTTATTTTACAAAGGCCATCTCAGAAGTTACAGCATGAAAAGATGATCTCAGCTCATCTCTCACAATTTAGCTTATGGTACAGTCCACTCAGAAACCATTAGAAATAAGTGGATTAAGACTCCCTCCTTTAGGATAGTTTTAAAAGAAGGTAAAGACTGCAATGCAAGGGTTACTTACCTTTTTAAGGTTTGAATTCTGGCATTGACTTTATTGGACATAGGGGAAGTTTCTAGCAGCTTCTCACAGAAGCTACCCCTGTAGCCACCTCACTACTGAAAGCTTGCTGCACACACCCAATAAACTGCTTCTGCTCTGGGCAATGAATTGGACTTGGTAATCTTAGAAGTGCCTCCTTAACTCAGCCATCCTGTGCGACTTTTGGAAAGCCATCCACCTGTCAGTTCATCACTGTTGCTAACGGCAAAGCAGAATCCTAGAATGGAAGCAACATGTTAATGTCACTGAAAAAAAAAGGACCATGAGATGAAAAAACCTCTTTGCTAAAGTTTGGTAATTATAGGTACTTAGAGAAGTTGGTTTGCCTTTCTTAGGGATCTCATTGCCTTCTTGTATCTGTAATTTTGCTCTTTAATACATACTTAGAAAAGGGTACCTAATATGGAGTAATTATTTATTAAGTTCACGTTTTACACTACAAAATAATAGTGTTTTTAAAAGTAAAAAAAAAAAAATTTGCCTTGGATCAATTGTAAGAATTTTTCTAAAAAAATAGAGATACTTAATAATTTCTTTCTTTCTACCTCTTCATTGGTCAGTTTTTTGTAGTATGTTAGGGTTTTTTCACAATAAAGTCTAGAATAATAACTTTTTTCAGAGTCACATCCTTCAAAACCAGTTCAAATTAGATAGCTGTTAAATTGCAGCAATTATATGCTTTATTAGACAGGTAATTTTTACACCGTGACTGAAAATACTAGATATCCAACTTATTCTGCTACTTCATTTAATAATAATGAATTTTCAAACCAGAATAATTCATTCTAATAAATTATCATTCTATTAATTAATTAAAATTGCAATTTTCAGTGTCAGATCAACGCAAATAAAAATTAATAGAAGACTACTAATAAATAGTAGCATCACAGAATTGCAAGATGGCTTGGTTTGAAAGGCACCTTAAACATTAGGTAGCTAGATCCCTCCCCTCGAAAGGCAGGATTGCCACCCACTAGGTCAGGTTGCTCAAAGTCCCATGCAGCCTGGGCTTGAACACTGCCAGGGATGGGGCATCCACATTTTCTCTGGGCAACCTGTTCCAGTGTCTCACCACCCTCGCAGTAAAGAATTTGATCCTTAGGTTTTATCTAAACCTACCCTCTTTCAGTTTCAAGGTATTACTCCTTGTCCTATCACTACATGTCCTTGTAAAAAATGTCCTTTCACGCTTTCTTGTAGGTTCCCTTCAGGTACTGGAAAGTTGCTGTAAGGTCTCCCCATAGCCTTCTTTTCTCCAAGCTGAACAACCCCAACTGTCTCACAGGAGAGGTGTTCCATCACTCTAATCACATTACTCTCACTCCAACAGGTCTATGTCCTTCTTATGTAGGGGGCCAAAGAGTTGGATGAAGCCCCCAGGTGGGGTCTTATGAGAGTGGAGTAGAGGGAGAGGATCACCTCCTTCGACCTGCTGGCCATGCTGCTTTTGATGCATCCCACTTCACAGTTGGCTTTCTGGGCTTCAAGTACACATTGCCAAGACATGTCAAGCTTTCCATCCACCAATGCCCCCAAGTCTCTCACTCAGGGCACCTCTCAGTCCATTCTCTGCCCAGCTTGTATCTGTGCTTGGGATTGCCCAGACTCATATACAGGACCTTGCACTTGGCCTTCTTGAACTTCATGAGGTTCACACAGGCTTGTCTTTCAACCCCATCAAGGTCCCTCTGGATGCCATCCCTTCCCTCTGCTGTGTTAACCCCATCACACACCTTGATGTCATTGACAAACTTGCTGAGGGTGCACTCAATCCCACTGTTCATGCCTCTGACAAAGAAGTTAAACAGCACCAATCCCAACTCTGACCCCTGAGGAACACCACTTGTCACTCATCTCCACTTGGATGTCAAGCGGTCGGCCACAACTCTTTGAGTGGGATCACCCAGTCAATTCCTTGTCCACTGAGTAGTCCATCTGCTAAAACTGTGTCTCTCCAGTACAGAAGCAAGGATATGATGTGGGCCAGTGTCAAATGTTTTGCACAAGTCCAGGTAGTTTATGTTGGTTGCTCTTCTCTCGTCCCCTAATACTGTAACTGCATTGTAGAAGGCCACCAAATTTGTCCAGCATGACTTACCCTTAGTGATGCCATGTTGGTGGTCACCAGTCATCTCCTTATTTTCCATGTGCTTTGGCACAATTGCCAGGAGGATCTGCTCCATCATCTTAGCAGGCAGTGAGGTGAGATTGGGTGGCCTGTAGTTCCCCGAGTCTTCCTTTTTATCCTTTTTAAAAATGGGGGTTATGTTTCCTGTTTTCCAATCAGTGGTACCTTCACCAGACTACCAGAAGTTTTCAAATATGATGGCTAGTGGCTTAGCCACTTCATCCTACAGTTCCCTCTTGCATTGTTACATAGTGAAAATTAGACACTAATATTTAATGCATGTACACACAGGGACAATTTTTTATTCATTTGCTAGAGAAGAACTGAGGAGACATTTCACTAAAGCTTTTCTTGAGATTTCAAAGAATATTACTCTCCATTTTTCTTCCTTTTTCTCAAGCTTAGTTATAGTTCTAATTTCTTTGTTTAGACTTAAATGATAGCTGGAGATTTTGGAGGTGACATTGATAGATAACAGAACATTAGATACATATACACTAGAGTCTTAATTCTGCTTGTTTCATTTTGCATAAATGACCATGGATAAATAAAACAAAAAAAGATGAAATTCATAAATACATAGATTTTTTTTTAACTTTGAAAGGAAAATGGATAGAAGGCAAACCTATGAGTGTATATATATACATACTAAAAGAAAACCCCAAAATTTTTCCTTTTGTCTCTTTTAAATTTTGGACCTATTTTTGCAATCACATATTAATGAAAATAAATCATATGAGCATATTCTCAGTAAGTCTTCTGTACATAATAACACTCAAGTCTATATTAGCCGAAAGTTTTTAACTTGCAATGTATCAAATTATTTTACGGCTAAAAGTATGAAGTGCATCATTCTTGATTGCTCCTTTCTAACTGCTTAAAATTTCATATGTCTGTGAGTTTTTATAAAAACCAGTAACTGTAACTTTCTGTAGTTTGGATGTCAAAACTCATTTTTTTCTACCTCAGTATTTAATCCAAAGTACAAATATTATATTCCAGTATTACACTCCCAAGAAAGTGATTTCTGTTGCTTGCAGTGCTCTGTGTGAAGACCTATATTTACTCCAAACCACATGAAAGAGGAAGTCCATTATACTACCACGGAAAGAAAGCTGGCCAAGCATTTTAACAGTTCTTTATTTGATCAGTTTCTTCACATCTTCCTTCTAAGTAGATACCTCTGGCCAAGTCTGCAGTGTCATGTAAATATTTATTCAATCCATTATGCTTATATCACTTTAAACAGAGACAGATTTTCATAGTAATGCCCAGCATGAAGATAGGAGGCAATAGGCACAAACTGAAATACAGGAAGTTCCAGCTGAACATGGGGAAAAAAGTCCCTCTTTTATTATGAGGGTCGTCAAACACTCCCAAGGAGGTTGTGAAATCTCCATTCTCAGAGCTATTCAGAGCAAAACTGAAAAAAGGCCTGGGCAACCTGCTCTAGCTGACCCTGTTCTGAGTAGGATTTTGGGCCTAACAATCCTAGAGATGGCCAAGACAAGTGACATCCTGGCTTGTATCAGAAATTATGTGGCCAGCAGGACCAGAGCAGTGATTGTCCCCATGTACTCAGAACTGGTGATGCCGCACCTTGAGTCCCGCGTTCAGTTTTTGGCCCCTCACTACACGAAAGACTGGAGTATGTCCAGAGGAGGGCACCGAAGCTGGTGATGGGTCTGGAGCAGAAGTCTGATGAGAAGTGGCTGCAGGAGCTGATGTGGTTTAGCCTGGAGAAAAGGTGGCTCAGCCTCTGCAACAGAGCAGTCAGCCTCTTCTCCCAGGCAACAACATATAGGGCATGAGCAAATTGCCTCAAGTTGCACCAGGGGAGGTTTAGACTGAATATTAGGAAAAAATTCTTCACTGAAAATATTATTAAGCACTAGAACAGACCATCTAGGGAAATGGTGAGATCACCATTCCTGAAGGTATTTAAAAGATGTGTAGCTGTGGTAGTTAGAGACATATTTATTGCTGGACCTGGTGGTGCTGAGTTATTGGTTAGACTTGGTGATCTTAGACATCTTTTCCAATCTTAAATGATTTTGTAATTTTATATTATTATTTCCCCTGTCTTCAGATGTCTAAAATTAATCTGAATTTGAGATAACTTCTCCCATTATTGATAGAAAGAAGTAGACACTTCTAGGGGCATCTGAGACGGGTTACATAAATTGTTCCATTTTTGGATAAGGTGGATTGTTCTCCAACAGGGACTCTTGCTCCAATTTTTCCTTACAGTTACAGTAAGTGATACCACTGAAATAGTTCAGAACATGAAGCTACATATTCTGTCAGTTTCTATGAAAGGAGTGAAACCACAAAAGGAAAGTTTCTTATTATCTGCTCAAATCACTAGGCACTGCAACATTCAGGAGAGCATAAGAATACCATCAGGGTATTTTCACAGGCCTGTGTAACTCAAAATCCTGCCTCCAGGAAGGTCATAAAAAATGTCTAGGGAGGAATGTAAGACTAGGAAAAATCTGTATTACTTCTCCTTAGATGTCTATGTTTCAAATATTTTCATTTTTATGATTTCTTGAGCTGGTTTCTCAGTCAATTCTCTCACTTTTTCATGAATTTCTTGTTCATAATTTTTTTCAGTCTCTCTTTTAAACACTGTAGTTCAGCTTCCCTTACCAAAGGAGCAAAACAATACTGTACATTGTCTTTTTTTTTTAAATAAATAATTGTATGCACATAATTTTTTTAAAAAAAGAAAGAGTACAAGACAAGCAGTTTAAACCTAACAAAATCAGTTTTTATAGAGAACAGAAAAGTACAAGGAAATTTTTTTTACAGAATTTTTATTCTTTTCTTCTCCTTGCTAGAAGGTCAAACATCCTGAAATCCAAAGCTGTAACAGCTGTACCAGTAGTATATATATGCATTTCTGCTTTGGATCACCTGCAGTCAAAGGAAAATATCATCCTTTTGTTCATCAAAAGCTTACAATAAGTCAGCATTTCTGAGGGAAGAAACATATTTTTCCCAATATTTTTTCCTTACAATCTTCAAACTCTAAGGTATTATGATAGTGTTCTTCCAGTTTCCATAGTCTGTACTGTCACTAAGGATTAAGACCTCTGGTGATCACCTGTATGACGAGTAATTCCTTTTCCTTCCCTGCAGGAAAGACAAACACCTTTCCTCTTTGTAAAGCACTAGTTGTTATTTACAGTTTGGGATCAGATGAAATAGATTTATCCAGTACTACAAACCTATTAACTATGGTCTAAAACTCTCTGGAATTTTTCACATACTCAACATCTGCAAAAACATACACAGGTGTTGACAGGTGTTGAAGCAGCGAATGGGACAGTTACCCTAAAGAAAGAGAAGTTACAGTGAGTCCTGATAAAGATTGTCCACATGATTAATAATAAAACGATGCATAATAAACAGTATTGCTGCGGTTTATAATGGGATAAGGATGCACTTTGGAACATCTAGGGGTAAAATTTGTGGATCCCACAGAAACATGCAGAATTGTACAAGCCTTATCAATTCTTGAGGTAAAGGAGTCCAAAGATGGGCTCAACACAACTTAATGCACAGGATAAGGATAGCAGATTATCCACAAGATGTGACCTAGCTGTCCCATTGAGGGAGCAACTCTTGATCAGAGGACATACCTGTTTTCAGACTGAGTTCCTTACCTTAGAGAAATGATGAACTATTTGTGTTCTCTACTTTCAGTGGTTTATATTTTATGATGCTTAAAGATGGAAAAAGCTTCTAAGAGCATTTACCATTAAATTTCTTGATTAAACTGAGAACGCAAAAAATTGTTTCACTTGCAACTTACCCTTATACTTTGTTTCAAGGCAAACTAATATTAATTATATACCAATTAAAGCAGTTGCAATTTTTATGTGTCATGGACCTTTGATTTGGCTGTAGGACACTTCAGCCTGGTCGTATTAAATAGTGTATGAAGGCAAAAATTATAATTTGGAATGAGATGGGGAAAAGAGATGAAAGAAACACTGTTAAAGGTGAGCGATTACAGTTTCAATAAGTTCCTCCTCCTACCCTGGGTTGCAAGATGGCATATTCTTTTTGAATGAAAAGTCTACTCTTATAAACAAAAAAAACAGATGAAAAACTGTGAAGAAAATGTGGTTGTGAGTCATCTAGAAAGATGCAAATCCTTATAAAAAATCACTACCATTTAACTTAAAAAGAAAAGCACACTGCTGCCTGTACATTACCTGTGTTAAACAGAGGACTTTTTTTTCTCAGAACTCAAAATCAGAAAATTTTTATTAGTAGTACATTTCCAGAGGCCTTTTTGTAGTAGTTCCATCTCATCTGTGTATCTTTGTTAAAGTCTAGTGGATATTTGACAGAAAATAAAATACCAAACTCTACAATGCAGGAAAAAACCCAACCAGAAACCAAATCCTAAAGAAAACTGGCTTGCAAGTAGTTAATGGTAAGAAATCAGATCAAGTAGAATGGAACTGGAAGATCAGTGCTGAATGAGAAACCCTGGCAGTAAAATCCTAGCAATGCAACATCATAAATTCACAAGACAGTTTCACCCAAAAATAGGGAAAATAATTTTCAAGATCATTTAGATAAGTAAAAAATAGATAAACGGATGATATCAGAATATAAAACTCATTGACACAAAATGCTTGCTTTGAAAGTATGTTAAGAGTTTGTTTCTAATTTTGGTTTTGAAGTTCAGTGTTCCAGTTTTGAAACAGCTAAGAATTCATAGCACACATTGCTCCTTCACTTGCGTAACAGGATGTCATCACTTGTTCTCTGTTTATGCTGGGATAATAAACATTTGTGATGAATAACATTTATGAACTCTTCAAGAACATTATTCATTTTATCCCAGGAATGCTTTTATTTCAGTAATTAAAGTGATTTTTAATGGTTATTGACAGCATATTTTTAAAGCAGTATGAATTGTTGGTGTTAAAAGTACCATGAACACCTATTAATAAACAATAGGCTTTGATAGAACATAAAAATTTAAAGTGCCTCAGCTGATTTTTGACATTCCATCTTTCAAGCAGTCTTACTAATGTGGTCATAATTTTCATCCTAATTTTTTCTGACTGAAATCACTATAAAGATGTTTTTTGTGTTATGAAGGTTAGGGTTTACTTAAGGGTTCAGTTCATTTGTCTACACATGGGTTCCTGATTTCCTCTAAGCTACCTGTATGGATATGTTCAGGGTTGGTGGGAAACATCTCTTCTAGGGCAGAAAAATCAGTGTCTGAGAGAAAGATACTACCAATGAAGTCTGGAGACCAATTGGGCTGATGAAATGTAAATGTTTTCTTTTAGGAAGAAATCCAGATGATTCTTGCTCCGACCATCATGGAGCTTGGGACTCTCACTGATATGTGAACACTCGTTTCATTAAAATTAATATTTGAGTTACTGAATCCAGAGGAGAATGTGATCCATGTTTTCCAGCGGAACACATTTACCGATTGAGTCAGATGCTGCATGGAAGTATTTGTAGGAAAAGTTTACTGTTGGCTGTTTTTGTTATTTATGCTTCATGAAAACATGTTCTTATTTAGAAATTATATTAAATATTTGAGAAAAAGTCCCAAAACTAAAAAAGTAGTTAAGGTTTTGAAGATTTCAGACTTTTTCACACAGTTAGTATAAGTCCTAGAAAAAAAATAGGACGAATATAACTTCATGATTATTCAGAATAGGGTTTTTTCAGATAATTACATAACAATATAAAAATATCACTGCCAGCTGGAATTTATGCATTGTCTGTGCACACAAAGCACACAGAATATAGGCATGATGAAAGGTTTGCTTTCTTTTTCCAAGGAACAGATTGAAGTTTTACAAATTTCACAGCTCAAAACTAGATGGTTTTCCTACTTTAATTTTGTTATGTTTTCTCAGGAATGACAACTAGTGGCATAAAAATGCACTGGCATTCATTGATATTCTGGATCCTGCTTTGCCCTACCTTAGTTTCACTGCTTTAAACAGACATTTAAAGACATGTCGGTTATCTTTCTTCATTTTTTTCATGATACCACTGCTACCCAATTCCTCATCTCATTTTCTTCTTTTATATGCCTTTTTTTCCTCAGCAAAGGGAAAACAAATAACACTGTTCTTCATGTGCTATCACAATATGTTCACTTTGAACAGGTAGAAACCATTTTAAAAAAGCTTGAAACAAGAGAATATTTTCCTGGAACATTTAGGTGAATAAAGTCTTCAGTGAAAAAGTAATGAAGTAATACTTCAAACATTGTAAGGATTGAGGTCCAGTCATTTTTTTTTCTTATAAATGTTAAAAGTGACCTATGCATCCTGTGGCTGATTGAGTTCTCAGTCCCAAATGAAGAGCTCAAGATGCCCTTTGAAGTATATGAGAGAATTAGAAGTTTAAGGAGATCTCAAAAAGTGTTTGGTAAGGAAGTACCTTTGCAAGGTTTTGCACAGAAGATGTTGAGGCAGGCTCATGTGCACAAATATTTCTTCATTGAGTCTGTAGATTATGGCACCTATTGAAAGGAAAGGTAAAGAAAGTATTAATTAGACAGAGATATACCAACTATATGGCAAATCCATAATATCTGTTGAACTATGGACATAAAAAAAAATAATTATGGAAAATATACTGAAGGATACTGAATTTTTCTGGTTATTTCTCCCCTAAAATATAAGAAGAAATTTTTATCTATTCTGTTAATCCTGAGCTACTACTCAACTTCTTGAAATACAAATTTTTTTGTTTCATTTAACTTAGATAACATTTTGAAAAAGCAAGCTCAGTACTGAGTAAATTCAACAGTCAATATATAAATTGCTAGCTAAAAAACATATCTGACTCTTCTTGTTTTTCATACAGAGATGAATAGGATATTTACCACACTGCACAAAACAACCTATAGAAAATTTGAATATGTGTTTGCTAAATCACCGCTCTGTGAGCCACTCTTACCACAGTTTCAAAAGAACAGATTCAGTTCACTACTATGAATCCACTACAAAGCAAGCAGAAAATTAAAAAACATGGGACAAAATCTGTTTGTATGTCAGCAAGGACATACATTTACTTTAAAAGTATCAAAATAGCAGGGAGGTATAAATCCTTATTATGTATAGGTACAAGATGCATCAGTTTCTTTGCCTTTGACTAGATTACTAGGTTACTTTGACTAGATACTAGGATTACTAGGATCATTCTCTGTCAAGGAAAGGAGAACTAAAAATATTTCATACTGGTTGTGTCTTCTGTTAATAAATGGTGGGCTATATCTGTCTATAACATCTCAAAAAGGACTATATTGGTTGTCAGAAACTATAGTTTGCTTATGACCTGAAAGCATAATCATAGTAAAGTTTAAATTATAAGGACAATGCTGGATATGCTCAGCTGTATAGAGCACTTTATTTTTTAAATCAACTCAGGTGTACTGATCTATACTTTAAAATTTTACCTTCTGTCTTTAGAACAGAGGTGACACAAAGTATAACTCCTGAAGAGGTGTAGCATGATCTTCTGATAAAATAATCTTCTGATAACATTTACAATGAAAAATAAATATGCTGTAGTCCTCTCTCTGTTACAAAATCAAGTCACTTAATCTCCTTGGTTGAGATTCACTTCCATTCTGCAACAGATTTATGAACCCTCCGAGACTGAGCCTGAGGAAGTTAGTGATGCACAGACCTGAGTGAATTTACTCTCTTACTCACATCATTGTCTGAAAATCTGGAATAACAGCTTTTTTTACCTGCAAAAGGTAGATGTATTTTAATAATATTCTTCATCCTTCACACGTTACAGATGTGGAGACTGTATTGAGAACATACTTCATGTACGGTTTGTAACACTTCTGCTCCCGAACCACGTAAATAATTTCATATAACTGATTCATTTATTTCAATGTAAATTGTAGCAGAAAGTACTGCTTAATTAAAGTAGTTTTATCATGAGTCTGAACAACTCAAATCTTTGACTATGCATACAAGTATGCTTCTCAAAGCATTTTTAGTACTATATTTTAGTCAGTGAAATCTTCAGCATTGTGTAGCATTGTGCAGTTAACAAAATACAACAGCTCTCATGCAAGCTTTCCGGGCTGAATTGATACAATTTTGTGTTTCTTTCTTCATGCTGAAGCATTGCTTGAACTGTTGTGACTTGCCGAACTTTAAATATTCCTTGTCTTTTCTGAGAACAATTCAAGGCCATCAGATAATGTGGCAGCCATTCATTTTGTAACAAAAAGCGTGGCTCAGTCACAGAGATGGAAGATTTAACACAAGAAACACTTCCTTTAGAAGTACTAGCAGCCCACTGCTGATATTACCCTGAAATGAATGTGCTGTCTTTCTTTATTCATTATTCACTCCTTTTCCTTTTAACTAAAATCGGTTTGGGGTGGAGTGTGTGTGGGGAATAATAAAAAGACAAGACAGTCTTCCCCTGGTAGTCTTATTTCATCACTGACAGACTTTGATTCACACCTTTGTGTTAAAAAGTCTGTTATTTTTCATTTGACTTTAACAGGATTTTTGCTCTAACCTTATTAAGAATCCTTCTGAATTCTAAACTTTTGACTTAATGCTTCCAATAGAAATGAATTCTGTAATCTGATTTTTCACACAACAAACCTATATTTGTTCTATCTTTGTTAATTTTCAAGGTATTCAATTATTACTTTTCTTTCAATATTTCAGAATATTTCCCATCTACTAAACGTAGAACCCCCATATCCGGTCTTTATTGTATTATTTTACTGACTTAATGGTTTCAAAGCAAAAGTTAAGTTCCACTGTTGCCATCTGTGGGAAACACAGTCCTTTGCTTAACTACTCCTACCCTGAAGAACTTTTTTCTTATGTCCAATCAAAATTTTCCTTTTTACAAGTTATGTCCATTGCCATCTGTCCTGTTGCTGTGCACCTTTGAGTGGAGTCTGGCACTGTATTTTTAGCACCAACTGTAAGGTAAACAAAAACTACATTAAGATTTCCTTCTCTTCCCCACACTAAACAAATTCATTTCCCTCAGTTTCTCATTGTACTCTTGCTTCAAGAAAAGAATCAAAATAATTTCGGCAAATAACTTTGATCTCAAAACAGTAACACTGCCACACATAATTCAAAAGTCCTTTCAACATCATAATCTATTATGCATGCATGCACATGTGCACACACACACACACAGAAACACTTCTAGTGAGCCACTACTCTGTAGAATGAATTTTCAATGACCATAAAAAAAATGTATGCACATTCAGGTCATTGAACAAGAACATACTAGAATACCCTTGAGCTATCTAAAAGTAATTTCTGGGAAACCTTATCAAGACAAAGTATCCTAAAAAATGTTGAGACACATCTAAGAAATGTGAGTTATCAAGGTATTATATCTTCCTGGATGCTGAAGTCAAGGAGTCAAATATGGAAAAAATATCAGAGAACCATATCTTGAAGGATGCAGAATAAAACTAGGAACCTAGTTAGGAAAAATCTCTCAGACATTGTATTGGGATTGCTCAAAATTATGAAGAATATAATATATATTATATAGTAACTTAGATAACTACAGAATATGAGAAAAAATATTGGCTTACTGAAAAATAAACAAACAAACAGCTCACCAAAATTAAAAGCCAGATGTTGAGAAAACCCAACTGAAAGTGTGATAAATAATGACTGAGGAACAGAACAGAGGTATGTGACTTGCTATGACTTACATAAAAAATGAAATATTTATTTTGTAAAACTAGTCATATTTTATAATACAACTTAAGCTGAGATAAAAGTATAGGCATGTTGTATGTTATGAGATTTTTCCTCTAAAAAAGGAAAAATAATTAACTTTTTTGGATACAGAACTTCAATTCTAGAGTCTAGAGAAAGACCTATATCCACCCCTGCTTTTGTCTTTTCTTAAAAGTTCTCGATAAACAACCATTCAAAAAGTAATATTAATCTCTTGTTTTCTTGTTGTTTTGTTTTTTTATTTATTAAAAAATAAAACATACCATATGAAAAACTGCCATACTTAAATGAGTTAGTTTTCACAGAATCAGAGAAGAAAAACATAGAATGGTTTGGGTTGGAAGGAACCCTAAAGAACATCTAGTTCCAAACCACCCCACAACAGGCAGGGACACCTTCCACTAGACCAGATTACTCAAAGCCCCATCCAGCCCAACCCTGAACACACCCAGAGGCAGGGCAGCCACAGCTGCTCTGGGCAATCTGTTCCAGTGCCTCAACACCCTCACAGTAAAGATTTTGATCCTTAGATATGATCTAAGCATACCCTTTTTCAGTTTAAAGCTTCTCCCCCTTGTCCTATCACTACATGATCTCTTAAAAAGTCCTCTACATCTTTCTTGTAGGCCCTTTTAGGTACTGGAAGGCTTCTGTAAAATCTCCCTGGAGTCGCCCCTTCTCGAGGCTGAACAATCTCAACTCTCTGAACCTATCTTCATAGGAGAGATAATCCAGCCCTCTTACTATCTTTATGGCCCTTATCAGACTCAGTACAACAGGTCCATGTCTTTCTTATGTTTGGACCCCAGAGCTGGACACAGTACTGTAGGTAGGGTCTCACAAGAGCAGAATAGAAGGGAAGAATTTCCTCTATTGACCTGCTGACCATGCTGCTTTTGTTGTAAGACACAGTTGGCTTTCTGGGCTTCAAGTACACATTGCCAGGACATGTCAAGCTTTCCATCCACCAATGCCCCCAAGTCTCTCACTCAGGGCACCTCTCAGTCCATTCTCTGCCCAGCTTGTATCTGTGCTTGGGATTGCCCAGACTCATATACAGGACCTTGCACTTGGCCTTCTTGAACTTCATGAGGTTCACACAGGCTTGTCTTTCAACCCCATCAAAGTCCCTCTGGATGCCATCCCTTCCCTCTGCTGTGTTAACCCCATCACACACCTTGATGTCATTGACAAACTTGCTGAGGGTGCACTCAATCCCACTGTTCATGCCTCTGACAAAGAAGTTAAACAGCACCAATCCCAACTCTGACCCCTGAGGAACACCACTTGTCACTCATCTCCACTTGGATGTCAAGCGGTCGGCCACAACTCTTTGAGTGGGATCACCCAGTCAATTCCTTGTCCACTGAGTAGTCCATCTGCTAAAACTGTGTCTCTCCAGTACAGAAGCAAGGATATGATGTGGGCCAGTGTCAAATGTTTTGCACAAGTCCAGGTAGTTTATGTTGGTTGCTCTTCTCTCGTCCCCTAATACTGTAACTGCATTGTAGAAGGCCACCAAATTTGTCCAGCATGACTTACCCTTAGTGATGCCATGTTGGTGGTCACCAGTCATCTCCATACTTTCCATGTGCTTTGGCACAATTGCCAGGAGGATCTGCTCCATCATCTTAGCAGGCAGTGAGGTGAGATTGGGTGGCCTGTAGTTCCCCGAGTCTTCCTTTTTATCCTTTTTAAAAATGGGGGTTATATTTCCTGTTTTCCAATCAGTGGTACCTTCACCAGACTACCAGAAGTTTTCAAATATGATGGCTAGTGGCTTAACCACTTCATCCTACAGTTCCCTCAGGATCCACAGATGCATCTTGTGAACGTTGATGTCTAGGACTAGTGTACCTTCATGTTTATCAGATGATCTCAAACTTGATCTTTTCCTACTCCTTCTCCTTGTTGTTCTTCATGCTCCTAGTCCCAGTCTTTGGATTCTGTCAACTGGGCAGAGAGGCTGGAGCAGTTGCTGCTAAAGACTGAGGCCAAAAAGTCATTGAATACCTCAGCCTTCTCCATATCCTGGGTAACCAGGTTTCCTGTTTCATTGTTGGGAGGGACCACATTTTTCCTAGTCTTTTTATTAGCAACTTACTTATCGAAGCTTTTCTTTTTGCCCCTGACATCCTTGGCCAGATTAAATTCTCTAAGGACTTTCCCTTTCCTAACCTGATACCTGGTTGCTTCAACAATTTCTCTGGATTCCTCTCAGGCCACCTGTCCTTGCTTCAAACCTCTATAGACTTCCTTTTTTGTGTTTGATTTATCCAGGAGCTCCCTGTTCATCCATGAAGGCATCCTGACTTCCTCTTTGTTGTGATGTATCACTCTTGATCCTTGCATATGAAACAGCTTCCCTGCACAGCTTTATCCCATGTAACTCTTCCAAGTGTTGGACTCAATTCTATGTAATATCTTTATTGATGATCTGGATGAGGGGATTGAGTGTACCATTAGCAGATTTGCAGATGACACCAAGTTGGGGGAGTATTGATTTGGTGGAGGACAGGAGGGCTCTTCAAAGAGACCTGGACAAGCTGGAGAGATGGTCTGATTCCAACGGGATGAGGTTCAACAAGGCCAAATACCGGGTCCTGCACTTTGGCCACAACAATCCCCTGCAGCACTACAGGCTGGGGACAGAGTGGCTGGAGAGCAGCCAGGCAGAAAGGGACCTGGGAGTTTGGATTGACAGAAGCTGAACACGAGCCAGCAGTGTACCCAGGTGGCCAAGAAGGTCAAAGGCATCCTGGTCTCGATTAGGAACAGTGTGACCAACAGGACCAGGGAAGTGATTCTTCCCCTGTACTCAGCGCTGGTGAGGCCACACCTGGAGTGCTGTGTCCAGTTCTGGGCCCCTCAGTTCAGGAAGGATATTGAGGTGCTGGAACAGGTCCAGAGAAGAGCAACAAGGCTGGTAAGGGGACTTGAGCACAAGTCCTATGAGGAGAGGTTGAGGGAGCTGGGGCTGTTCAGCCTGGAGAAGAGTCTCAGAGGAGACCTCATCACTCTCTACAACTACCTGAAAGGAGGTCGTAACTACCTGGGGGTTGGTCTCTTCTCCCAGGTAACCAGCAGTAGGACAAGAGGGCATGGTCTTAAGCTCTGCTGGGGAGGTTTTGGTTGGCTATTAGGAAGAAATTTTTTACAGAGGGAGTAATCAGACATTGAAATGAGCTGCCCAGGGAGGTGGCAGATTCACCATCCCTGGAAGTTTTTAAGTTGAGACTAGATGTGGCACTTAGTGCCATGGTCTAGTAACCACGGCGATGTTGGATGAAGGATTGGACTTGATGATCTCAGAGGGCCTTTCCAACCCAGTTGATTCTATGATTCTATGATTCTATGATTCTTTTATTCTATGATTCAAGCAGATCCCTAAAGAGGCCAAAATCTGCTCTCCTGAAGTCCAGGTTAGTGAGCTTGCTGTGTGCCCTTTTCCCTTCCCTAAGGATCTTGAAATCACCATTTCATGGTCACTGCAGCCAAGGCTGCCCTTAAGCTTCATATTCCCCATTGGCACAATCTCAATGGTGAGAATGAGGTCAATAAAGCACATCTCCTCGTTGTCTCTTCTAATCTCTTGGAGAAGCAAGCTATCATCAACTCATTCCAGGAAACACCTGGATTGCTTTTGCCTTGCTCTGCTGTCCATTTGACAGATATCAGGGTGATTAAAGTCCCCCATGAGGAACAGAGCTAAGGAATATGAGGCTACTCCTGTTTTTCTATACAGGGCCTCATCTGCTCAGTTTCCCTGGTGATGAGGCCTGTGGCCTCAGTGGCCTGTAGCCAGTATAATGTCTCCTGATTCTGCCCTCCCTTTAATCCTGACCCATAATCTCTCAGTCAGTGCCTCTTCCATTCCCAAGTGGAACTCATTGTTTTCCTCAACAGTGATAAAATTCAGTATAATGTTCAAATCCCCTCTATATGAAAAAGTAATTTGAGATTCTAGGATTAGAATTCAAAAAAACTCAAGGTTTATCTGATTTATTTACACAAGGACCAAATTTTCCTCTGTGAGCTGACAGTGAATTCCACAAGTTTTGCGTGAAAGGTGACTTCCATTTTTACTGGTGTTGTTTCAAAATAAGCTCAATCAGTCAAACCTAATGCAACTACCTTTTACCAAGGCAAAGAATTCCCTTTGAAAATTTCTTTTGGTGGAAAGAAATCTAAGAAAGGTCCAGCTGCTGAGCAGTTACCACTCTAGCTTACTTACTGATTTGCCTCGATGTGCCTGCTGAAACCTACTGCTTCAGAGTAGAGAACAGAGTACAGAAACCCTGATTTAGGATACCTGTACCTGCTCTTTCCCAGTAGGAAATTTGTTTAGTAACCCAAAGAAGTATAATATACAAGTTTTCCTTGTGTGACTCCAGAAGTGTAATAAACACTTTCCCAAATAGTCATCCTTTTTACAGGAAAGTTTTTCAGAATAATGTTATGCATGGGAATAAGCAGCTAAACTTTGTATAATTTGTACACCTTCAAGAGCAAGTGCAAGCAAATACTTATAATCAGTAATAAAATGCTACATACATTTCCTATACCTCCAGCTCAATCTTTCCTTGCCTGTCAAAAGGGATCAATTTACATTTCAAATAGTAAGCTTTGCTTCCTTCCCACAGCTCCTGGCAGAGGCAGCAAATTTTCAGTCTGAATTAATGCAAGTGACAAAGAAACAAATCCCATTTTATCACTTTATAATCCAGTGAGTCAAGGATCATCCCTACCATGTGAAACTTTTGCAGATATCTTTATTGCTAAGGTATGCTTTATCATAAAATAGTTTACATTGAAAGGATATAGCTAATTTTGCATACCAGATATTGAAGTCTTCACTAATTCCTGCAGTTTTAGTGCTACAGTTTTAATCCAAAAGGCAAGCAATCAGTCAACAGGCAATGGCTGATGCTGTGGATTTAAAATGAAGTTGGCACCTTCCTCAAGATACACACAGTGAGTTCAGAGCCTTACACCAGCCTTAGTACTTGGACAGATTGATTCCCCGAACTGTCATCCTTCCTAACATTTGTTCAGCTTTATTGACATCAGTGACCTTGGACGGATTCTTAATTAGGCATTAATTAGATTTACTCTGAGCAGAAAAAAATGACACCATATTAAAACTGTAAACAATATCCTCTCCATGCTAAGGCTCCAAAGGCTGGTTACTCCAGTTAAGGGGAACAGATGTTTGCAGCAGAAGAATCTGAGAAAAAAAGAAAAAAAGCATCCAGTGAAAGTGGGCCACAGGTTTATTTTATTTTTAAAAATATCTTGTCACCTCGTGTGTCACTGTAATGTTGCCTTTCTAAAAGAAGATCTTTCAAACACTTCGGGTTTTTTTAAGCCAGGTGCTCACTTTCTTGTGACCTTAATGTATGTAAAAGTTTCAGTAAGGAGCTACTTTCTGCAACTGGAGCACAGAAGGATAAGACAACACCCTCTTGAGATACACTCTTCTTTAGCAACACTGAATTCAAGATCTCTCAACCTCCTTTCCACTGTGTAACAAATCACACAAAGTCAGTGTATTTTATGACACCAGATGAATGACAGAAATATATGTAGAGGATACAACATACTATAAAAATATGTAGCATAGTTGTGATATTTAATTCCTAACATACATTGTATAATACATAATATTCAATATACAATAGCATTTGAATATAAATATACAATGTGATTTCATATGATATTTTAAATCATAACATCAGAACTCTGTTTAACATTTTTCAGACAGTTCTGTCTTTTTCCATGTGCTTATATTGCTTTCTATGAAAGATAAAGAAAATTTTATTTAGCATTTCACTCTTTGATATCACTGAACTAATTGTATTGTGCAGTTCACAGTAAAAGAAAAATATTTTTATGTTTTTGTTGACCTCATACTTTCATAAATTTCATTCCCACTTATTCACCTCTCACTCAGGATATATTCTGTCTACTGAAGGCAAAGGAGAAGTGATCACAGTACTGTGGACAATCAAAACTAAATAAAATATTAAGACATAAGCCACAGAACACTTAATCATTCTGGACTGCACACATACAAATATACCTTCCTTCTACCTTCACAGAGTTAGCTAGCCAAGAACAAATTGCAGACTCCACAGTAAAACTTGTATCAGAGGAAAATCTATCCTTCACTCCATCTCAAGACGTCTTCAATAATGAAAAATTGAGGACTTCTGAAGTGTGTTGAATAGTGGTATCTACTGTGGTTTGCCTTTTCATAAAAACAGATAGAACTATGCCCTTATATAATTTAATTTCTCTTCACAGATATAATTCAAAAAGCTTGATCTAGAACTGAATTGGAATCACTGAAACTAGTAAAGCCACTGGTATCTGAAACATAAGTATTTTATAACATAGGAGAATGATACATTTTATTATAAAATCCTTTTAATTTTAAATACTGCTTACATTCAGTCTCCGTTGATTTGGTCTTTACGTGCATTTTCTGGAAGGCTAGGAACCTAGGAAATGCCATGTTATTTGACTAGATGTCTGTTTAAAGCCATACTTTAAAAGCAGAGTACTGTTTCAATTGTAACCACTATGATATGAACCCTATCAAATTTAGAAAGCTCTTTTACAGGTAGGTAACAAATCGTTTAGCCTCATAAGGAGTTTCCTCTTTGGCCAGTCTAATGACTGTCTTATGCTTTAAAGAACAGCTTCAAATGTCTTTAAAAACTTTATAAAATATTACTTTACTCTCAAAAAAGTTTAATTATTTTTAAATCCTTCTAACTTCCTTGCCTCACTGGTGCCTTCTGGCAATAGAAACTGATGATTAATTATGCATTTAGAAAAAAAGACCCACTTCTTTTATCTATTTCTGAGCAAGTCAATTGCACCACAGGAATCAAGATCTGAGTCTCCTTTCTCTTCTAACTTCTTCATATTGTGCACTGCATTTTCACTGAACACAAAAGATGTAATGCAGTGGGAAAGTAAGCTCCAGTCCAACAATGACAAAAGCATAAATTACAGCCTCAGAAATGGTAACAAAGATAAAAGAATTCTTTGTGGGCCAAAATCCAAAGACAGCAGCACTGTCTCTTATTATTTGTAACAATCTAAATGCAGCAGGGAATCCTTTGGGCATGTTACTCTACTCACCTAACTAACAAGAATCCCCTTTGATATCAACACTGTTTTCTCATATATTTCCTATGGCCTAACAACAGTATCTTTATCTTGAGTGAAAGGGATTCAACTGACCTCATTTTGCTCAGTGAAAGTGTAGGACATCCTGATATCTACCCTCCCAGTGAAGACTGGTTCCTTCAACATGAGAGAGCACTGAGAGAGAGTAGCCTCATTTTGCAGATACTCTGTAGCTCCTGAGTGAGAGAAACTACAGAAGGTCGGTCTCTACTTTGCTGTCTAGGTCTCTTCATGTAGCTAAAAATGGTGAAAAAAAAGAAAGAAGGAAAGGAAAGGTTTAAATGGTCCAGAAATAAAACTGAGTTTATCATTACAAAGTGCAATATATTTTGAACATACATGAATACTTTGAATGTAACAAAGGGTGAGGAGAGAAAGAATATGAAGATATGTGTGGCTGGAGCAGAGAGATTTCTCTGAACAATTTTTCCTACATTTTGTAGGCCTTGCTTGACATTACTTTCAAAGTTTCAAGCTGTGTGAAAATATGCAATGTTTATACTTGTTAGCTGTGTGTTTATAGTAAGAAAGCCTTGAGAAACTGGAGATAATGAGACACCTGCAGATCTCGGGAAAACCCCTAAAGGTGGATCAATAGAAGGAACTTTTCATGCCAAGAGTGATCTCAGGCCGCATGGACAGAGCTTCAGATCCAATAAACTGAAAGCATGAGACACGTGCACAGACTAAGCTATTCAATCACCTTGTTGTAAGCATGTACCCGGAACAAACCAAACTGTATAGAAGTTAACTCATTTAAATAATAAATTGGCCATATTGCTGGCCATATTGGCCTGTGCGTGATTTGTTCCGAGCATCTCTGCGGTTAATTGGTAGCAGAGGATGGTTATGTCCTTCTGCCCATAGATATGAAGTAGGCTGAAACAACCTGTCATCCTATCAAGGCATACCTGTTTATATTACTTTTTTCTTGTTTTCTTCAAGCCCAGAAGCATCTAATTAACATCCTGTGTGAGAGACACTCTTTGAAGTCATAGCACTAATAAAATCAATGGCATAGCTGTCAGCAACTTTGTAAGAGAGAGGGTTTCAATACTGTCTCCTCCAGAAGTCCTGAATTATATTTTTCTTCAATTTCCTATATATTTTGCTGTTATTGTTCTTATTGTATTATTATACAATATTATTGTATAATAATATTATTGTATTATTATACAATATTTTGTTAAATTATTTTCCCCTGACTAGTACTTGAAAGAATATCTGTAGTTTTCATTAGTCATGAAAGAAAAGAAATTTAGCAGGGCAGACTGTAAGTACATGTGGAATGTGAGAGCATTTGCTTCATGGAGGTGATCCTACCAAGGACCTCTTCAGCGCAAAGGAGAAAATAAATAAAAGTGGAAGTGATGAATAAGAAGACAGAGAGACACAAAGCCAACAGACATGGGACAGCAGAGTCATTGCCAAGGACAAAAAGTCTCCAGTCACAAGTCAAACACCCGTTAAGAAACTATGGACATAGCTTTGGAGACAAACAGCCTGTGCTTTGTCACTCGTAAGAAGGAAACAAGAGCATGGGGATTTGGGATATTCAAGGGGTGTGTCAGTGGGACCACACAAGACTTAGGAGGGAGCGTGTGGGGCAAAGGGAAGGAGCAAAGTGGTAAGGGGAAAACAAGGCTGGGTACAGGATGGTCTGGCTGTATGCAGGCTGTGGCCCATCAGCAGGTTTATCTCCCAGCCCTGTAGTTGTCTTCTTAAATCCTGTGGTAGGTTTCCCTTTGCCACCTCATTTGTTATCCTGTGCAAATGTAAGTGCTGTAGGGGTTAGGTGATTTTATGAATGTATATAAGCATCTGAAGGGAGGTTGTCAAAAGAATGGAGCCAGGCTCCTCTCATGGTGTCAAGCAATAGGATGAGAGGCAATGGACAGAAACTGGAACACAGGAAGTTTCAACTGAAGATGCTGAAGAACCTCCTTACTGTGCAGGTGACTGAGCACTAGAACAGTTTGTCCAGAGAGGTTTTAAAGTCTCCTTCACTGGAGATATTCAAAAGCTGTCTGGACACAATCCTGTGCCATGTACTCTGGGATGACCCTACTTGAGCAGGGAGGTTGAACCAGATGACCCACTGTGGTCCCTTCCAACCTTACCCATTCTATGACTTTCTGATGCTATGAGGAGCTGGTTGCTAGGAATG
Source organism: Pipra filicauda (assembly GCF_003945595.2). NCBI lineage: Eukaryota > Metazoa > Chordata > Aves > Passeriformes > Pipridae > Pipra > Pipra filicauda. Next base: position 834,382 of record NW_024104592.1, on the reverse strand, counting down.
TGAGTGGACTGGGGCTAGACACCACAGTGAGATGGCTGTACAGGATTCCTGGGATGGTGGTGCCAGCAGCTGGAGCCAATGGAGTCTCAGGGACACCAGTTGAAGCAGGTGGGGGACTTGACCTCAACTGCTGGGTTAAATTGGTGTGTGTTCTGAAAATCAGTGACAGAGCTACCAGGTGAGTGAGGGGCTGAGTGCCAAGTGCCTGGTGCTGGCTGCTGGGATTGGAAACAAGTGTCTGTATCTCCTCTAAGCCCAGTACTAGAGAGGAGCATCAGTCAGGCGATAGGACTGTAACAGTATTTAGGAGAACCCATGGGCAGCTGTTGGTGAGCACCAGAAGGTAAGCATCTGCATGTGAATCAGGGACCTGTGGGGCAGGTAAGGGGTCCTAGGATCCAGGAAGAGGTACCAGGTGGACAGAGGGGCAGTATCAGTGCTCAAGAGATCCATGAATGTGCGTGTGCTCGTGACTTTGAAGAGTGCAGATGTGCACTAGTGCACTTGCACTAGTGACCTTCAATCCTAATCAACCAAATAAGAGACTGTTGTCTGTCTGCACCTGTGTTTGTGTGAGCACTGCATCAGCATGCTGTGGAAAGTAGTGCTTTGTCTGTGTAATCGGACCTGTGTGTACACACGTGTCTGTGTATGTGTCCTTGGGATACCTCTTCAGCCTTGCTACTGACTGAACCTGCAAACAGGAAAGTGGCAGTCATGCCTTCCATCCTGGGCAGAGATTATGGGTCCCTGGCCATGATGAAATCCCAGTCTTGCAGTTACTGGAGGCTGTGTCAGCTTATAGCATTCCTTAGCACATAGAAAGGGTAAAAAAAAAGATACTGGCTAAAATTATATTTTTGCTATTTTTTGAAGAATTTTAGCATAAGAAAAATGTACAATAAATTATCTGATGAGTAAAGGAGTTAATAAACATTAATGTGAACATCAGACCCCAACGCTGTAACCCCCATTTACCTCTCATTTAATATCTGTCTCAGAGGCGTTATCATAAAATCATAGAATCTTAGAATCATAGAATGGTTTGTGTCAAAAAGGATTTTAAACATTACCTAGTTCCAACCCCTCTGCCATGGGCAGGGATACCTTCCCCTAGACCAGATTGCTTAGGTAGGGCCCCATCCAACCTGGCCTTGAACACTTCAAGGGATGGAGCATCCATAGCTTCTCTGGGCAACCTCTTCCAGTGCCTCACCACCCTCAGAGTAAGGACTTTCTTCCTAAGAAACAGTTTAAACCCACCATCTTTCAGTTTAAAGACATCATACCTTATTCTATCACCGCATACGCTTGTAAGTCCCCTTCCAGCTCTTTTGTAGGCCCTTTCAGGTAGTGAAAGATCACAACAAAGTCACACTGGAGCCTTCTCCAGCCTGAACAGGCCTAGCTCTCTCAGCCTTTCCTCATAGGAGAGGTGTGCTATCCCTCTAATCACCTACTTGGCCTTTCATAGCTGCCTTGAATCCATAGAGTTCCTTGATGGTTTTACACCTCATATTTCCCCCAGAAAATCCCACTCTCTTCTACAGTACTTATCTTTACCTACCATGGCTTATGTCGTCTCTACAGTACTTCAGTTAATTTTACCTTCTTTTGTGTTTCCTGCTGTCTGTTTTTTGGGGTTTTTTGCCTGCCAGTGACATAACAAGAAAACCATAATATCTTCCTTAGAAAGTCAAAATCTGAAGGTGGATCTCTATACTTTTACTTTCAAGTTTTTATATATTTGTATTTGAATGTGTTGAAATGGAAAAAAGTTGGTAGAACTCCAGAACAAATTCACATGCAGTATGTTTTTCTGTATCTTGAATAAAATGTCCTCAATTTTTTTTGTAGCTAGTTAAAAAATCAGTGTTATGTCCTTTCTACAGCATGTAGGCATACTTGAAATGCATAGTAGACATGTGACTCATCTGAGAGATACAACTATAAACAAGTAGAGACAATACATGGAGAACATGGTACAAGATGCACCCATTACTATTTTCTCTAGGTGATACTTTGAAATATTAGCTATTTACTGGCATGGCCTTGTCTTGATTGAACAACAACAAAAAAAATCAGATGTTTTACATTAAGAGTACTTCAATCAAGAAACATGACAGGTTTGACATTTAAAAAGTGAGTGATGTGACAGTCACAACAGGATACATCTTACAGCTACATCAGTGGATTTAGACATTTGCAAGAAGTCTGAATTATGTCTTCATGAGCAGGTGGTGTTTTCAATGTGTAATTCTTCAAAGCTATCACTCACATGACAAAACATATATCCTTTCATAGCTGACAGGTTTTGTATCAAGTACTGCTTGAGAGCAGGCACAGATCTGATAAAACATCATGCAACAGGTCAAATCTATGTAAACACACCTCTGGATGTTTACCGTGGTAACCTGTGAAAAGTGTGTTTTATCAGTAGACAAAGTGAAGTTCATGAGTTTTCTTGTGCTTATGTGTGTCCTGCTTTCAGCTGAGATAGAATTAATTTCTTCTCAGTAGCTGGTACAGTGCTATGTTTTGTATGCAGAATGAGAATAATGTTGATAACACAGTGATGTTTTAGTTTTTGCTAAGCTGTGTTTATACTAAGTCAAAGACTTCTTTTTTTGTGTGTTTCAGGAGGCACACAAAAGAAAACTGGAAGAGACCATAGCCAGGACAAGTGACCCTAACCAGCCCAAGGAGATATTCCGTAATCATAGAATGCCATGCCCAGTATATAAACTGGAGGAGTTACCTAGAATGGGGGCCATTCTGGGTTTGGAAACAGGATCTGGCATCCCCCAGTAAGTGATGAGCAACTGTGTTGTGTACCACTTGTTTTTTCCATTATTATTATTATTATTGTATTTTACTCTGTTTTTAATTATTAAACTGTTCTTATCTCAAACTACAAAGTCTTACTTTTGATTCTCCCCGCATTCCACTGGGGTGGGGGTGAGAGAAGGAGTCTGAGCAAATGGCTGCAAGGTACTTAATTTCCAGCTGGGTTTAAACCAGACAATGTGTTACTGTTGTTTTCATATTAGCAACATACTTTTCTTTTAAGGAAAGAAGAAACAAGATAACCCCAACTTATGTTTCATGATGTTTTTTTATTTGTCATCAATGCTATACATATTCCATGTTCTTATAAAATTTAACCAAATAAAAATTAGTATTTTTTCATGATCAATCAGAAATAAGTATGTAAGAACAACCAGTATGAGAAATCTAATTCCAGTAATGCATGGAAGCACCTGAAGCGGAATTTGGACATAAATTAAAAATTTAAATCTCAAATTTCCCCCAAAAAACATTCTCAATCATTGACTAAGTGCAGAAGTACTGACATACTGTATGCACTGCACCATCAATGGGTAGTATACTTCATCATGTTGAAGCTATTTTGTACTATTGCTAGCTTGGTATATAACTATTCTTCCAAATAAACAGATTGTTTTCTAAGGACAAACATATACTAATTGAAATATTGTATATTCTTACTTTCCCTTTTGTGTACTCTCAATATAAAACTAACTGGACTAAAGAAATTGAGGAGCTGAAGTAAAAGACAACTAGAATTAAAATATATCTAAAACTACATAAAAGAAGTTGAAGAATGAAAGTCTAGCTACATCAATAGCTAGATGAGGATGATATCATCCTCATATGGAGGATGATATCATTTAAGACTTGAACTTATAAATCAGGGAAAAACCTATAAATCAGGTAAAATTTAAGATGTTTAAGGCCTGAAAAATGCTTTAAAATGAGCGAGACTGACAAAGTGAATGGGAAAATAGTAATAGAAGTTATATTGGAGTTACTCTATCACAGCAACATCAAAACAGAGACCATAATTCTGTTGTGGAAGAAGTAATCAGATAATATCTCTTCTGAAAGATGTGCCACGTGGCATATCACATCTGTAACAATTAATTGTATTAAGTCTGTCAAGGTAAAGATGACACTATGACAAGAGGATATAATTCCAGAATATTAAAAAAATGAGACATTTGGGAACTTACATGGGTCTTGAAAAACCTATGAGCAGAGAAGGGTGGGTGCGTATGGGAAGAAGTCACATAAACAAAGGCCTATTAGTGGAGATGAAATATTCCAAGATGCTTAGAAACTACGTTTGAAAGAAAGTGATATAGATAAAATAAGTGGAAAAAAAAGCAAAAACCCAAACCCATAAAATTCTATGGGGGTTTCAAAAACAAAGTTCATATTGATTTTCAAACAGTTCATTTTCTTAACAAGAATTAATAATATTAGTCAAACGTAATGTGGCTCTTCATGGAAAATTGTGAGTGAAGTCTGTGAATATGGGTATTGGCACAGCAATGTAATACATTATTGAAATTGAGGAACTGGAAATTATTGTGATTTCTGTTGGAACAATGCCAGACTAGGACAAAATATCTACTAGATGTTTTCAGGTACCTATTTTGGGACATGTCTTGCTTAATATTTTCTTACTGACTTAAGATTAACAGTAAGAATTTATTTACTTCTTGACATAAGCTTGGGAGATACTATTAAAATAGAAGAAGATTCAATGAACTTAAAAACTAGACTCATATACTATGTTTTATATACATAAAGAACAACTCTAAGAAATCATGCAGCTGTGGACTTAAAGCAGTTACTTGGATATTGTTACACTGGATTAATTTTTAGTGTAGAATCTCTCAAACTGGCCTTCAAAGAGGAGAATTAACTGGATCACATATCTACCTAACGTCAGAAAGATTTTTTTTCATACCTAAGGCATCTCTTAACTGACTGGTACTCAGAAGAGTAAAATTTCATGTGTCTGATCTCTACATACCTGCCAACATCAAGTGTTCATTGTCTATATAATTTACATAAATGTCTAAAACTCCTTTGAATTATAGTGAAATGAAGCTGGATTATGTCCCAGCACTGCTACGAATGCTGCACTTTATAACAATATTTTAGGGCATGCAAAGTGGAGGGGAAAATAGAGAGAGAGCAGATTCATGTATTTGTGTCGCTGTGAATATTACTATATTTGCTATCAGCACACCTTCCTGACTTCCTGACTCACAGGGTTGCAGTGAATAAACAGGCTTTTGCATTAGTGGCGGATGAGAAGCCTCCCAAAATGGCATAAACCGCAATCACTACTTATTTACCAAATACTTTTGTTTAGTCACCACATCTTTCCCCCCCTCTACAACTAACTTGTGAATATACTGGTACTGAGAGTAATTAAGAAAATATATTGAACAATTTCTTAGTAAAAAACCATCTCTGCTACTGGCTTTCTTGGTACTTTTCTAGGCTACAGGCTAAGGTTTATGAACTTTATCAGTAAAATGCTTACACTGATCATACCAGTCAATTGGAGGTTACTTTGCGCATTTTGGCACATCTATGATATGTTCTGCAATGAATCTGCAAAGTTACCAGTAATTTTCCAGAATTAAGACTCTGGGACTATTACTCTACTTTACATTAAAAGTTTGGGATCTATAAGGATCATGAGTAAATATATTTATTTATCTAAAATATTCTATAATATGAATGTTATCTAAAACAGCTGAAAAAATTTTATCCATATTGTATACTGTCATTATTATAAAATAAAGTCTATTGATTTTACTATAGGAAGAATATGATTTTTAAAATTGTGCTCCAACCTAATTGTAATTCTAAAAGTTTTTGTGAATTAAATGTATGATTATATTATTTGAGTAAATATATGATTAGACTACTTGAAGGGTCAGGGATGGTGATAATGGGGAAAGTATCTATCCAGTGTAATTTAATACACTGGTTTTAGAGACAGAATATAGGGCTAGATGAACCTTTGGTCGGTCTCATTCTTATGTTTTTATATTCTCATTACGTATGTTTTATTCTGAATTTAAATACATCATTTCAGAAAATTTCAGCTACGCTACAATGGAAATGTTGCGTGTCTTTGTACAAAATACCAATTTGCTAGTGAGCACAGACTGATGTAACCCCAAAATCCTAAAAAAGATAATCAAGTAATTATGGTGTTCTGTTTGATATATATATGGGCTGCCACATTACCCCTTCAACTTTAATTTTTTCCTATTTGAGAAAAGGAAGATTTTTCATATTATACTTTTTTTCCCTGGACTTGACAAAACCGAAGTCAAAAAAAAAAAAAGAGGGGGGAAGAATCAAATGAGTGTAACTCTCACTGCACCTCACAAAGAGTTTTGAAATCTTAAGTCAAGAAAATCTCACTCAATATCAGTTTTCATTACCAACTGGAGGTCTACTACATTTTTCAAAAAGGTTCATTGAGATTCATAAACATTTTTAAGTCTTTGACCCTATTTTAGAGTATAATTTTTTTTTGCTAGGAAATGTGTTTACTTAGGAAATATTAAAGAAAGAAGGCTTATCAACCCCTGCTTCTAAACATTTTCATTGATTTCTGTCTTTTTCTTTCATTTTTTCTGTCCTTTGGGAATGGGAAAATACACAGCATTTAACATCTTACCAACACTGACAACTCATGTAAAGCACTAGAAGGATTCAGTGCAAGTCAGTGGGGACAGGCAGCATTTTAAGCCTACATAACATGCTGAGAAGCATGCAAAAATAAGGTGTAGGTCTGTGTTTCACAGTTATTTGCTCTAACGTGTGTGTTCACACTACAGAGATAAAAACACAGGAGATTCGTAATCTGTAAATGTTTTATTAATTGAGACATTTTTACCAGTACTGAGGAAATAACTTCATAAATAAATGCCTATTTTTCCATGATCCAGGTTTTCTATGTTCTAAAAAACAATTAATAGCGATTATCGTTGCTATTAGAGCAACATTTTCTTCCTTCCTCTACTTCCTAGTAATATTAGAACACTCATCAAGTCCAACCCTTCCTACTGATCATTAATTTATTGAGTTTTTCAGAAAAAGATAACAATTTGAACTGTTATTACATAACTAAATAGTTCATCTCTAGAACCCAGAAGGTATACTTTTTGGTGACTGACTGTTTCACTGGCTTCTGCTTGACAAGTACAGGTAGTATTCTGGTTCAGAAGAAAATCTCTGCCTAAGAGAAATGCATGCACTGATTTACTGAATAAATTCCACAAAAAAAGAGAGCAGTGAGACTTCTCAAAAGAACATATTTTTCCACATATGAGGTATCAGATACTTTAAGGAACAAAAATGGACTTGAGTACATAGTATCTACAGAATAGCCTAAAGTTACACTATTGTGTTTCTGTCTTCAACACCATCTACTTTCACTCTGGATGTTCATTAATCTGGCAGCAGAACAGCTAACCTGTTATAGCTGCTGTGAAGAGTATATAGTCCTATATAATTAATTGCATCTTCCCTCTTTTCTTTCACCCTCATGGCAAAAAGACTAAAGATGTCCTGTTTTCCCAGAGTTATCATCTACAGTTTTGTCAATGATAGATTGCATGTAAGTGTTAATGTCAAATAGCAGAGAAATTAATAACAAGCTAATTGTAGAGATATCATATCCAAAAGCTACGCGTTTGTTAAAAAAGATGGGGGTAAACATGCTTTTTGAGACCCAGTTCATTAATTAAAAAAAGACCTTAATAAACAAAGGAGTCAAGTCTACATTTGTTATTCTGACAAAAATGAAAATTTGGGAACAAAGGAAACAGAGGCTATTTCTTCACACCAAGGAGTTAATATGAGGATCAAAATCTCATTTAATGTAAAGATTTTCATTATGGAAGTGTTGGTCTATTTAACAAAAAACAACCTCTTCAGACCTTCTAAGGGACGTGCAAATTGCCTGTTTAAAATAACAAGCTAAAATGTGTTATTAAAAGTCTCACCTGAATCTGGTTGTTTGCCTGTTTGTTATCTTTTTAAACTTTTTTTTTATACTCATATAATGTTCATGGTTTTTCCTTTCCCACAGCCTCACCTGGAAAAGACTGTGGCAGAGTTTTGTGTTTTTGTGAGACATAAATAATTCTCACTCTCCTCTTCCAGTAAAACAATTCTTGGTATCAGGTAGGAATCTAGGACCTGAACGAAAGTTGTTTCTTTTGCTTTTTATTAGCTTGTTATTACAGCAGTAGATAGTGAATACATCTGTTGACATATTTTAAAATAATGGTTTTAGAAGTTTTTCTGGACTCTTAAAAGGAATCATCCTCATTTTTAAGTATTACCCACAGTTTCTGTGACTATGAAGTGAAATATTGTAATGAAATGTAGATATGAATGTAAGGAATTCATAGCCAAATGTTACAAAATCTTTAGTACTATTAGCATAATAAATAGTCAAAGTTATGGAATTTGACACCTTGAGTAGACTCAATTTAATGCCATAATTTTTAATTAATTTTCATTAATTTATTCCAAATGCATTTATTAATTAAAAATATATGAGATTCTTGTGAAAAATATTGAAATTGTATTGAAGTTTTTAAGTGTTTCCGTATTTGATACTGGAGCACAATTAGCTATGATCAGGGGAAAAGAGATCCTATTTTGCTGTATAATATTTTAGAATTAAAGGATGGAAAATATATGGAATGCCAAAACCCACCCCAAACCACTTGAAAAATAATATTAGTTAAAGTCCATTTAATGCTAATCTAATTAAAGTTATGATTATTTGATTCTTGAGTGGATAGTGAGTACAGTGGATTTTGGCCTAAGATTTCCAGTACACCACAGTGAACTCTAGGCCAGTAATACTGTGGGTGAATTCAGTATCTACTAGATCTTGGCCTTGGTGAACATCCATTTTACGACGGATTAGTGGGAGGGGGAGACCTTCAGGCTTTGGGATCCAGCCCATCACCTGGAGGTGAATGCTCTTCCCCCCTGCCCCCCACCACGTGGCCGGCGACCCCGTAAGGAGCTCACACAAACCACCAGGGAGGGACGGACGAAAGAGGAAGTTTATTGTGGGGTAGGGGTTTATAAGGCTTTTAGGAGGGTCAAAGGGGAACCAATTACAAGTTCAGGGGCACAGAAAAAAACAATCAGGTAAAAAGTTAACAGCCAATAGGAAGGGGTTAACAAGGACCAATGAGAAACACCTCAGGACATCTTCCTAGGACACTCCTGTATGGGAGACAATAGTCCTTCACAGGGGGTGTCGGGAACACGGAGCAATGACTTTGCAGAAAAAGCAAAAGCCATTTTGAAACCTGTTTAAACCACATTAAAAACTTCTGTTTCTAATAAGATTTGAGCAGTTTTCTTCTTTTTCTTCACTAGTCCATCTCTGACAGGACTTCTTCCATCCTACATATGGCATATCCATTGCCACATTATCACAGAGGTGTTACTACTGCCACTGATTGGCTCAGCCTTGGCCAGCAGTGGATCTGTCCTGGAGCTGGCTGGCATTGGCTCTGCTGGACATGGGGGAAGTTTCTGGCACCTGGTCACAGAAGCCATTCCTGTAGTCCCCTGGCTACCAAAACCTGGCCATGCAAACCCAATACAAAACTTAAAAGACAAAGTGCAGATGGTAACAGTTCAACTTATGACTGATTCCCCGCACTAAAAATTACTCTTTTTTTTTAAAGATATCCAAAATATAAAGAAAGAAAATTTTGTCTTTTAATAGGAACTTGAAAAAATCATTAATACCAGGTAGTATTTCCACCTAAAAATGTACATTTCACCAGTTAAGTTACAAAAATATAGTCTACTATTTATTCTGTACACCTGGTATCTTGGATTGAATTCACTCATTTCTGATGAAAAGAGAGAGGAGTATGAAACGAGTTTGAAAATTCTGTGTGGATTAATGGAAAGAATTAGTAATGTAAGATGCACTAGAAAAGAAGGAAAATAAGACAAATAAGGTGGAAATATAATGATGCTAAGACAAAGTGGAATAAAAAAGTGGGAGCTGAAAAGGTTGACATTTGTAGAAATAAAATTATGTAGGGTGTGATTTCATTATCTAACCTTCTTTTGGCAGAAGATAAAAAGCCCTGTCAGATCAGAAGACCCACTGCTGAAATAAAAAAGCCCCAGGATATGATAGAAAATCAGAATCAAGCTAAACAAGTGATGAAATATCGTAGGTATTTGTCTATAATTACAATACAGTAATCACCTGCTCTGTCTTCCAGATTTGTCTCTAATGGCAGTTCTCAGTTTCCACACTATAACACCTAGCTTGTGCCCCAGGCATGAAATTCTTGCTTGCTGGCACTTATTTGGTGAATTTACCTTTCTTTGATATATATGATGCTTTCAGGTTTTCTGAAGCCAATATGCTGTTTTAGTAATAGTCTGAATGCCATATATTGATAAAATATTGCCATGTGCATCATTATTTTTCTGTTTTTGTCCAGAGATCTCAGTATAACAGATGAACCACTGTAAACCAACAAGAATATTAAATTGGAAATACAGATAATATGGTGGCATTAAAACTTTACTTCATTGCTTGGACTTTTTAATCCTAAAATGAGTACTACTTGGGTTGCATTAGAGAACATTAATTCGGAACTTCTACAGAAGCATTACAGATAATTTTCAAAAGAGCAATTCTTTCCAACTAAATGTGGACAGGCTCACAAAATATGAGACATAAGACTGTTGCTAATTGTAGTGTAATTACCATTGAAGTGAAGAACCTTTTCTTTCTGCTACACATTGTAGAACCCAGTAGTCCCTTCAGAATGTGAACATCTAGAAGGGATGAAGAAATACCTGTAAAACATCCCTGATATGTGGTTTGAAAAATTTATAATACAACGGCTTCTGCACTTGTATCTGTAGTTATATTTCTTCCATTGAAGGAAAGATCTAGGCTCCTATGATCTGCTATTATATGACAGGAGAAAGTAAAGACAAGGACATATCATAATCCCTGTATTCTTTCTGTTACATCAGTCTTCCTGGCTACTAGAAGCTCAACAGAAGTACCACTTGGACTACAATTATTCCACTGATGTGTGTGCAAATTCTTCATTAACTTCAAGTTTTCTAACAACCTGAGATGACTACAAATTAAAACTTGTAACCTGCAAAATCAATGACACATGTATTTTGAAAGATATTAACATTTTGCAGTGTGGACTTGCTTTAAGGAAACCAGAATGACTTGGACTGAGGCAAGGTTAATTAAACACAAGGACGTCTAACTTATCAAGTGCTGTATAAAGACAAACTGCAGAAGAAAAATGTACTGCTTAGGTGTGATAGGACTAGCAACCTATTTGAAAGAACTTTAAAGAATCAAAAGAATATTCTTTAACATGTATCCCAGTGAGACACCTGTTTCAATGGATGAGATGCTGGAAAGCAGTGCTGTGGAAAGGGACCTGGGGGTCCTGACTGAAGGCAAGTTGAATATGAGTCAGCAGTGCCCTGGCAGCCAGGAGAGCCAACCATGTACTGGGGGGCATCAGGTAAAGCATCGCCAGCCGGTCGAGGGAGGTGATTATCCTGCTCTACTCTGCGCTGGAGCGGCCTCATCTTGAATATTGCATGCAGTTTTGAGCACCATGATATAAGAAAGATATTAAACTGTTGGAGAGTGTCCAAAGGAGGACAACAAAGATGGTGAAGGGTCTTGAGGGGAAGCCGTATGAGGAGCGGCTGAGATGACTTGGTCTGTTCAGTCTGGAGAAGAGGGGACTGAGGGGAGACCTCATCACAGTCTATGACATCCTTGTGAAGGGAAGAGTAGGGGCAGGCACTGATCTCTTCTCTGTGATGATCAATGACAGGACCTGAGGGAAGCCTGTAGTTGTGTCAGGGGAGGTTTAAGTTGGATATTAGGAAAAGAACAATCACCCAGAGGATGATTGTGTACTGGAATAGGCTCCCCAGGGAAGTGGTCACAGCACCAGAGTTCAAGAAGCGTTTGGATGATACTCTCAGGCACATGGTGTGACTCTTGTGGATGGTCTTGTGCAGGGCTAAAGGTTTGATTCGATGATCCTTGTGAGTCCCTTCCAACTCAGGATACTCTGTGATTCTGTTCTTTTTTAAGTAAAAAAGAAGGAATTTTGCCTGCTGCTAGATGCATAAAGCACTTTCTGAACTTCTAAATTGTTCTTTTTTAATATTTTTGTTCTTGGACCACCTAAAGGAGTTAGTGTTGCTCAAAAAAAAGGAGAGCTAATGGACACTTTTTATGGGTGGAGGCACCACAATAGCTTCCTAAATTCTTGTTCTGATAGGTCCTGCAAGAAAAAACAAACAAGTGTATTTCTGCTGTGTTTCAAAACTCATTTGTTTACATATGAAAGGTTTAAATTTCTACTCACAGATTTTATGATTGCAATAATCTTTTTCCTTTACAAGAAGAAAAATACAAATCAACATTAAAAATAAATAATCTGAAAGGAGACATGCTTGCAGTTTTTATGAAGTGAAACAGTAAACAAATATTCTCTGATTTAAATCTTAATCACATTATTTCCCAAACATTAAAGTCATCATTATAAAAATGCTTAATGTAAAAGCTTAGAAATAATCACTCTAAACACAATAGTTAAATCTCGAAACTATTAACTGAAAAGGCTTCTCATGCTTTACATGTAGTCATACATGATGATACACTTATAAAATCATATGGCTTTTAAAAACCTAGTGTATTACTATATTTTGATGGACTCATTTAAAATTCCTAAATAAATAAAAAAAAACAAACCACAAAAGGTGTTTCTGACTAGGGTGCACAATCTTACACTGAAAATTTAAGTATCTCATTTTTATGGGGATTTGATTTCATGATATCTTGTCATCCCTTTCTAATAATGTTATCAGGTAGTTTTCTTACTTTTCTCTTTAATAGACATGTATTACAGCATGATAGATGTTTTAACTTCAGTTGTAAATCCCACAATAAAAGTGACTAAATGTGTCTTATTGTTTCTTAATCTGTTACACTTCCTTCAGGTTTGATTTTGAATTTTTTCATTTGTATATTAAATATTTTGAAAGTTTTCTTGTTTATTCACTCACTAATTTTCTGAATTCCAGACCTTATTTGAAACAGATTTCTCCACTGTTGTAAACAAATTTCCATTTGCCCAAGCACATTGAAAATTCTTATTGAAAATTATTTCAAACACCTGTGAATAAAAGAGAACATCACAATTCAGTGAGTAAAGTTGTGAAAGCCTTATCTACATCAGTTTCTGTACTGAATCCCTGGGTATTCAATAGCAGACTGCAGATAATTCGATTAATTTATACAGAATCCAAGTGTCTCACTGCTCTGAAATAGACTAGCAGAAATTCTTGATGGACTAAACTCCTTAAAACCAGGCAATGTCTTTAAATCCTCCTCTTCAAACAAACAGTTTTAACAGAAGATGAACCAAACTAAACATTTTAAATTACATATCTCAAAGTTATTAGGTCAGTTTAGAAATAAAGGAAGATTTTATTAAATAACAGCATTCCTCCTGCTTACTATGTTCTTTAGAACAAGCTAATGCTTTCATATTCCATTTCATTAAACTGTTGAATTCTGAATGGCAGCAAACCCCCCCACAATCCTCTCCTAGGAAGTTCTTAGGAAGGAGATTCCATAGCTTAGGAAGGAACTTCCAAGAAACAGCTGTTTGGTTTTCACAGATTTCAGCAATCTCTTAACCTTTGAGCATAATTTTTTAGCTCTTTGCTCTGATTTTCCCTCTTCTTTTCTACAGGTAGCCCTTCAAATCTTTCTGTGAGCATAATCCTTTGCTGTTTGAGGAATGACACAATCAATCCTTGTGCCTGATTTCAAAGGGAAACCAAAATACTGCATTGATCTTCTCCAAGGACCATCTTTAAAAACCAAAGAATTAGTAGGCATACAGATTGCCACTTGAAGGTAAAGTCACATGTTAGCTGGCAAAGGTATTGGTCTAAAATCTAGAAGTTTTGTTTTTCCAGTGTACATTTTGAAATTGGTAAAACAATTTTTGCTTTATCTAACCATTATTCATGATAATAAATTTATAGGGTATCAATTGGTATCAGCCTGTAATTAATTATAATAATTAAATGTAATAATTAACTGTCTTGTCTCCTCTTTTCATGCTTCTATAATAAGGAAGGCATTTGACCCCAAGGTCTAAATACCACATGCTTCTACCCTAAATGACTTAATATAAAATTAAAACATGTTATCTTGCCTAAGCTGAAGGACATAGATCTGCTGTGGTGTAAGTGAATAATAAACTGAGAAAACCTTGCTTATACTCTATCATTTTTTCTGGTGAAATGTTTCCACCATATGTAAGTCATAAGACTCTTAATAGTACAAGGTGTGAAGCTCTCAAAGTCAAAAAAAACCCAAACCCTGTACTTGTGACAAATTATTCCATCATTATTATAACTGTCACTGAAATAATGTCAATTTATCTTAAATTTATACCAAATTATTAATAGAATTTGATTACTGACCAAAATTTAAATGAAATCTGGAAAACGTTATACACGTTATAGAAAATAAGGACAAACTGTCTTTTGAGGTGCCTACCTGCAGCTAGAGTATACATGATACAAGACCCACAACAATATCCATATTTTTTCAAAATTAATTAATTCCCCATAAATGTAAAAATTTACATATTCCATTATATCATTATTCATTAGTGGTAAGAGAATAAAATTTGTTTTAATATTTTCATTCCTTGCTGTAAACCGTGAGCACAGTCTGATGTGAGACCATCATTACTACAGTTTCATTTAATACAAGTTTCTCATGAAGTCTTTTTTACACCATACTCTAAGATATTCAGTGAGGATGAAAATTCCCTTTTTTCATGTCAGATAAAGAAAATATAATGTCTTTTTTTTTTTTTTCATTGACAATTAATTATGCGTATTCCACACCCTGGTGCTTGTCACATACACCCTATTACATTAATTTAATGCTAATCTTTAAGCCTGGTCTCTATTTAACACCAAAGACAGGAAAAAAATCCAACCCCCCTTTTTTTTAATGGGACAGCCAATTCCTAATTTAATATAAGGAAAAGTGATGCTTTATAATTTCAGACATTAATGAAAATTCATAAAAGAAAAACTGGAATTATTATATGCTTATCTTCCCAGTGAATGCTCAGACAAGTATTTTTTAAGGACAACTAAAACATTCACACTGTTGAAATGAATATTCAAACAAAAAAAAAAAAAAATCGAAAGAGGTGAAGTGTCTGATGTTTATGAGTTACATCAAGCACAAATGAACTTGAGGTCAGACTGTTTCCCCTTTATCTTTAGCTTCTTCAAGAAGTTCAGACTAACACTTGCCAAGGGACACAGTACTCTGTAAATTGGCATCTTGTGACAATGGTTGGGCAGATTCACAGTGATTTTCTAAGCTCTCAGATAGTAGAAACACTAGAAGTAAATCAATACTTTTTTGACAAACAAAGAAAAACAGAATGTCCTCGGGAAGGGAAAGTCCAAGTATTGTTTGGTAATTCAGAGTCAGCTGTACTGAGGAAAAAAAAAAGTGACCAAAAAACCCCAGCTGGGAAACATTAGCTTTAATTAGGCAATGGAACAAAGTTCTAAAACAAACACAAAAAACCTGCCTCATTAGAATTCTATTTAAATGCCTTTTTTCCCTTTCTCCTATTTTTTGAGCATTTCAGATGGCTTATGAGTTTGGCTATTTAACAAGTTTGAGGTTGGGGGAGGTGGGAGTTGGGAGATTTCTTTCAGGATTTTGCATTGATTTTTCTTAGTCATATCTTTAACTGTAAATTGGCCAATGAAATAACAAGCACATGACTCTCTAGATTATCTTTAATTCAAGAAAAACAAAGGGTTTTTTTCCATCTTGTATGTCTTCCTCGTCCTAGAGTTCAAGTAATGGAATGTTTCACCATATTTTAGGAAATTTTCTTCTACTTTCCCTTGTGGAATAGTTTAATTGGGATTGTTCTGTAATGAAGCTTCATTTAAAAAGTGACATATAGTTTGTATGATAACCACTCTATGGCTTCACTGATTAAGAATTATACCATTTTAGTTCCAGAAATTTCTTCATGGTACACATGAGCTTTAAGAACAAAAATATACCTGACTATAGGAGTTGAAAGAATATACACTTTTATTAGAACAGGGTAATCATCCTTGCACCACTGTAAATAAAAGTTAAAACACAGAAATCAACAGTTAAACATTATTTTCCTTTTTTGAATTCGTCCAAATAATTCTTTAGCTAAAACAAAGGGATTCAGCTGCCAAATTAGGCTTTTTTATTGCAACTACAGGTGAGGTCTGTGACAATATGCAGAACAGCCTAAAACATCATTTCACAAGGTAACAGAAAAAGGGTGTTGTGTTTTAAGAAGGTCAAATATATTATGTTACCAAAAAGCACAAATGCTTTTACCCATACTTTGTTAAGCCTGTTTATCTGAAAAAACGCTTGGGTGTGGGGGGGTAAATTTTATTTAGTTTTGCCACTGTTTTCAATAGTAAAGTGACAAATAGGTGAGATAGATGATTAACAGTGACAGAGTTAGCCTTAATGCAGAAAGTATATATATACCATGGAAATATATGGAGAAAATTATAGATAACTGTGGCAGGAATAAAATGCATCAGGACTGCTGCTTACAGGTAGTCATGCCAAGTCCTCCAAATTGCAATAAGAGAGACGTTTTTTTTTCCCTTTACAGCCAGTAGCTTGGGGTTGTGACAGGATCCTGAGACGACCAGAGCTTTGAGATGGCTGTGCTGGGGTGCCTCCCCACAGCACACCAAAAGAGGTTTTAAATAAAGAAAGCCTGATTTTATTTATTGGGGTGAGAATGAGAAAAGTGACTCTTTTTATATAGAAAAATCTGAAGGTCAAAAACCCCAGGAAATAATCAGAAGGAAAACTGCCCTATGCACTGCTGTGTCCATGGGGGGCAATAATTTCTCTCACTTCAATTCTCCCCCTGCCCCCAGTGCCATCCCTACCTGCACCAACGTCTCACCACCTCTGTGGCAGTGCCTGTGGTAGTTTCCTCAAGGAAGAGGAAGCCTCTCCCTTTTACTCCATAGGGTCCCTTTGGTCTGCCTAGTCCTTTCAATGAGCATAAAAATATTGGTAATAAAGAAGTGGATAACCAAATATGTTCCATTACCATATGAAACAATTAATGCACAACTAAAGGACAACAACTAGAATCAGTTACAAAATAAATCATGAATATTAAGGAATTTAATATAATCTGTCACCCTTTATAGAAAAGAAACTATTTAATGTTTTTAGAGTTAATACCTTTCTGTACTAAGCTAGTCAATTTGACTGCACATTTTTCAAGCTATATAATTCTCATAATACTTTGTTTATGTTTTTTTTTGCTTGCATGCATGTTTAAAATTTATATTAAGAAAAGAAATTTCATGATGCATATAAATAAGTTTATTTGAAGAAAAAAATGTTCCTGACCTTCTGTGTTGGTATTGGTTTGAGCTAGTGCTTGCATAATACATTAAATGTAAGCAAAGGAAGCAAATTATGTGCCATAAATAACTTGTCAATCATATCCTATAAAGTGCTACTAAGGAGTTTTGATACAAAATGATGAATCAAAAAAGAATTTTAAAAGAAAACCTATAATCTACTTACTTATGGTAAAGAAATTAGTGAATAAAATATAAAATAAAAGATAACCCCCAAGTGATTATTTCTCCTTACACAGAAGAGAAATTTGTTTAGCTTTAACTTTTGGAGAAGCAAAACTCTTAAAGCTGAGTGGGTTTTTTATAATTAAAAAAAAACACATTTAAAATGTAACACTCTGTATACTAATGGACATTATAGAAAATATCAAATATATATAAAATATCAAAACCCCTAAGGATGTTTTACGAAATATTGCACTTCTTCTGTCAGAAATAAATATGTTAAATGAAATTATGTACTATGAGAAAGCTTACAAACATATTTTAGACTTTATTAAAAAAAGAGGGAGAAAATTATAAAATTGTTAGCTGCACCTAAAACCTGTAATCTGGGAACATGCTAAGCTCTCTGGGACTGATTTTTCTGCATCTTTTATTTATAATAAAAGTAACTCAGCTATGGTCTGAAACTGTGGAAGGTTATCTTACCCCCATATTTACTCAATATGTATTTGATTAGACCTTCTAAGAAAGATTCAAAACCAAATAAAAATAAACTTCTGCATAGTGTTTTATATTCCGACAGAATAGCCATAGTAACTGAAAGCAGAAAGCAAGGCAAATGGAACTAATAAAGTGAAACAATAAATACAGAGAAATACTGTCCATCTTTCCTGTAGGTTTTGAGCAAAGTTTTGTTAATGTAAAATCACTCTAGATAGCAAGATTATTGTTTGGTCTTTTAGTGTGAATCAAGAGGGCACCTACAGAAGGTTATTTTTGTTAATCAAAACAGGAAGTAATTCCTAGAGATACCATGTATTCTGGAGTAATTTTTTAGGCCATTTCTTTTTAACTGACTTTTAGCAGAGAACATTTTTCTGGGCAATTGTACCAATGTGGCAGGTACATTCTGGCTATCAGGATTCAGGCATACTCCCTGATATCACTGCATGCCAAAACATTCCTGTACTGGTACAACATCAGAGCACTTGAGGTGGCACCTTTCTTCTTGGCCCATGCAAGTAAAATGAAAACCTAATGTGTTAAAACTTTGTGAGACCAAAAAAAGTATGCTGGGAGTAACACACACTATAAGGTATTGTGGCTAATGGATTTACCACACCTTTTGGCATTACCCATCTGTTACCCAGCTGCATAAACCCCAACACTTAATTCATACTCAGTCTCTTCATCTTTCTTTTTCTGCTATTTAGGTGCATTTTGTGAATACTCCTTGGAAGCTTCTCTGACAGCACAGGTACTCCTGGGTGCATTTGTCTGCATACCCAATATTTCCTGATAACTAAATGACTCCCAGCTGATTTGCCAATGCTGGGCATAGGACCAAAATGTGTTTATTTATTTTTCTTTTCAACCTTTGTTTTGTCCTAGAGGTGCAGCGGTGAGGAACATTTTTTATTTTTTATTAACTTAATGAATCTGGTACAGATTCCAAACAGTCACATATACCAACAAAACCATGCTGATTTATCTACAGAAGTTTCCTTCAGCTGTCATGAAAGAAATATTATGGTGTAGCCAATCACCAAAATCCTACAAAGATGATCAAAGATGGTCACAGGCAATGTGCTTGTGATACTCAGGAAAGGGTATAGGGAGTGACCAGAGCTGTTGTAAGGAAAGCTGACCTTAAAAGAGATCAGAGACTGATCTTTTTATTCAAATGTTTGAACAGGTCTGCTGACTGTTTAAATGAGTTTAATGGTTTTAATGTCTTTCTGAGACAGCTGGACTAGCATGGGGGAAGTGTATTTGTGTCTCTGCCCAACAGAGAGTATAAAATCTGAGCAAACAATAGGACAAACTTTGAAAACAGCAATAGACTTGAGCTCCCACATATTCCTTCAAGTGACTGAGGATGGTCAGCATTGTGACAGTGTATGTATAGGGTTTGATAATGGGAATGTGTTTGTAATGTGATCCAGGTGGATATTGCAACTGCTTGCATTAGGACTTCAGTACATTACTGCATACCCTGCTAAATCAAAATCCCATGTAATGTCCAATATCTTCAAGTAAATAAATCTGTTATTAAAGCTTTAAACCTTCCTTTCACAGAGTATCTGAAAAAGCCTGGTCAGGGAATACTGGGTTCTGACACAAGAGTGAAACAGTTGACAGATTTGTTAGCTGTAGTTTAGGAGGTCTAGTTACAGGAATGATCTTCTCTTGAGGTTGCTGAGAATTACTTTGCTTTGAAAAGGTCAGAAGATGTGTTTGGTTAGCAATAAATAGTATATTTTCAATGATCCACTCATGAAACTCCCTGTATGAAGATCTTTTAAAGTTCTGGATTCTGCTATGGCCCAATTGACTGCATTAAACTGTACCTGTATTTCCATTTCTCAATTTCACAGTTTCCTAGATAGTACTGGCCTGATCTTGCTCATCTTCTTTTTGCCAGCATTCACATCTATATGCCTGCATTTATTTCTGATGTTTGGATTAATGTTTTTTTTTATGTTCTTCAGATTTTTTTTTAAGAGATCTTTTATATTGGGGGTTTCTTCTACATTTTCGGAATAGCAATTCTCCTGACTGAGACTCCCTTTTTGAATGGACAGAAGCAATAATGATTTCATTGACTTTGATGGTGTAGAATCTGGTTTAATTTCCTATTCACAAGGAGTATTAATATCTTGGCACCAATGACTAGGCCAGCTCTGCAAGTCAGAGCCAACACATTAGTACTCAGAGAGATGATCACATTGAGCCAGAATTTCTGCCTTGCCAGCTAGAAAATGCAGTACAGGATCTGAGCCCAGGTGGACAGTACCCAGAAATACCACCTGTTGGCTTCTCTAATTTTTGGCTGTTCACAAACTGGCACACACTTGCTGATCCCTTCATTGCCATTGTTCTGCCTCGATATACTCCCACTACAGGGAATAGGACAGAAGCCTAGGTGTGTCTACATCAGCTTAGTTCAGTCTTTCAGTGAGGTAAATTCTGTGGAAAGTTGCCCTGAAGACAAAGAAAAGGAGCGGATATGCACATTACAATATTGATTTATATGTTACCAAAAATTTTTATTATTTTCCAAGATGATAAGGAGTTTATTACCACCCATCCCCACTTCCGAAAATCCCCAAATACTAGAAGCCTGTTATTTATAGTGTAAAGGCTATTTATGCTGTGATATCCTGATGAGTTGTTTTATTTAAAGGTTTGATTTTTTTCATAAGAAAATTCTGATAAATTAGTTTCCATCTTATCTGGTAAGTAGTACACAGAAATGTTACTAATGTATATTCATATTTTCATTTGTATGTATCATACTTTTTCCTTTGTTAATGTCCATGTTTTTTTTTCTTTTGGTGGTAACAATATTCATAACTTGACCAGAAAAAAAAAAAACAAACAGAAGAAAAATTAAAAAAAAAAAAAGAGAGAGGTGAATAATTAATACAAATTCACTTAAAATAAAACAAGAGCTAAACTCTCTGGGACTAGAATGCAAGCAATCTCAGAATTGGTAGACATTGTCTCAGAGCAAATTAGTTTTATAAGAGCAGTTCTATAACCATTTTATATGATATAATCTGAAATATGTATGAAGCAAAAAATCATGCAGTTCACAATAATGGTTAGTTATTCTTCCAAAACTGAAGCAAAAATAGACCATAATAACAGATGTTTGTAAGAATCAGGCTGCATGGAGATCTTTGTTAATCGTGGAGTTCAGAAATTAAAGTCCCTTCTAAAAGACCCTATTTTTTTTTATAGGCACTCTTGTGAAGATAATAACCTCTATCTATTAGCTCTTCATGCAGATAGAGATTTGGGGACATCAAAACACGTGCAAATAGATAAATAGTACACTGACAGACTTTCTATGTTCAAGGATACATGTGCATAACAAGATAGTTTACCTGCCCAGAGACACCTGAAAGTGTGGTTTTCAAAGTAGGGAGAAGCAAATGCAACTGGAGTTGTATTATCAGAAGTAGAGTAATAATTTACAAAAAAAATCCTCCACCACCACCATCACCATTTGGGAACTACTGCTGATCCAGGCATAATGTTGGACAGCAGTACTATGTATTACATACTTCTAATATCTCTCTTGAAAAACAGGCAGTTTCCACACATCTGCAGCATGAGTACTAAACTAGTTTGGGCAGGACTAGATGATGATACACACAGAAAACCATGCAATTCTGAGGTCTTTTTCCCTATGCAATACTAGATTATTTTACCTGTACATTAAGGTCTGTGCCCTTCATTCTGTCAACTTTTATCAGATATTCTACTATCTGGAAACTGAAGAGATGATTAGTTGGCCCTGGCTTTAGAGCTGCTGATAACTGGTGTTTTCAGCATGCATTTTTGCTTGGTCTGTGTAGCATATATAATGCACATGTAGTCCCAGTGTGACTTTTCAGAGTCCTGCAGTTGATTGTGAAAGAAGACTGTACTCGTGCACTTATGAATTTCTCATAAAGGGACAATTTTTTGGAATAAGAAACTGCTTGATCAGTCACGTAATAAATAATTAAAAGATTCATCTTGATATTCTACTAAATCTTGTTTATACACACACTCAAGAAAATAAAAAATACATGTCATTGTCTCACAGCAGTTTACAAAAGGAAGCAAGTTCTTGTCTGTGCTTCACAGAAAAACAAGGAAGCAGTGTAAAGGGGAGTGATGTTACTTACATGTGAAGTACACATAAGATGTGAGAACTAAGCCCTCTGAAGTCAATGTCAGTTATTGTTTGAAGCTAATGAGTAAAACCAGCTGATTGGTTGCAGCTGAGGGGATAGGAGAGATGAAGTCCCTTCTTGAATTAGTACACATTCACACATGACCAGTAAAACTCCTGCTTTAGAAGTAACAGTGGTCAGTGGCAGAGAGGAAGAAGGACTTCTTATGAAATAAGAGTGGAAGAATGTAGATTGTGTCCTCTGGTTTACATACTAAAGTAAATTAAATACATCAGATAAATAAGAAGTAAAAAAGGACTGTGACAATGCAAAACTTTTCTTTCTAACAATGAGCTAAGGATAAAACAGAAATCATTAATTCCTGAAGAAAATGTCATCAAATCACTTTCGTTCCAGTCAGTGTTTTTGAAGTAAACAACAAAGAATCCTGAGGGCTACATCCAAGGAGTATTTAAAGAAGTATTTAAAGTCTCCAGCCACTAAACCAATGTAAAAAGGAAAAAAAAGTGTTAGCTGTGCCTTGCTCATTGCTTGAGAGAATCAGGTCAATGAAAGGATGCTACTAAAATGCTATGTAGAAATCTGCACTTCTTGCAGTGGAAATGACCTTTAACATATATTTTTGTCTCTAGGAGAAATGCTTGATTTAATAGAGGAACATTTTAGTAACAAGAAATGCTATCATTAGAAATAGATGTGTTTGTGTTGCATTTGGTATAACTGTGATTCACTTTTAAAGCAAATTTGGAAACAAAGCATGCACTCAGGCACTCTAATGAGGGTGGTAGTCTTTTGGTTTACATACTGTAAAAATATATACTGACACATCTTCCAGAGACCATAGTCACTACGCAAAAACATCTGATGCGTTTTACGTTTATTCCTTCGCTTTTGGGCGGAAGACGTTAGATCCATTACAAAATTTGCTTCAGTTTCAAAGTTGTTATTTCATAACAAGAGAAAATCAGAGCTAGAATGGTAATAGGTAAACTTGGAATAGTGTTATCTCTTGTGTAAAGAAGTTTTGGTCAAAAAAGTTACAAAAAACAATTGCATTTCATCTAAGAGTATCTAATTGACTAATTTTTGCTCAGTATTAGAGATTATGATTGTTTATCTTATATTAAAAAAACGGTAGGGATCTTGCGCCCTCCATGTCTAGGTGCTTCATCTCATTTTGTGATTTCCACAATCCCTCTCCTTCAATTTTTGCTGCATCACGATTTGCATAATATTCAAGAGACTCAGATTTCTTAGTTTTGTATTCAAAATATTGTTATGGACAAAAAGAAAGCATGTCTTATAAAAAAAGGAAAATATTTATTGTCAATAATAACAACAGTTAAAATCATTATGTGCAAAGCCTTATATATACCCTTTTCTCCAGTGCTATTGCAAAGCCATGTTGCACCTTAACCTACTATGTATTTTTCATGTACATCAGACACTTGTTCTTAGTTTCTTGCCCAGGTCCCAAGACTGCATTTCTCTAACCAACCACTTGTGAACTATTTATAATCCCAAGGTTACCACTGACAACCTGTGCCCTTGTTTTGTTTGCTGTTTGGTTGTTAGTTTTTTTAATCATCCCATGTTTGTAGTTCTCTACAGTAAGCAGAGAAGCATATCTGTCTGTATATATAATGAAGGCTGAGATACTTTTTCTACAACCAGGTCACTTGAAGGAGCAATTAGTAGATGAAAATATAACAGTATATATTACAGTCTCTCAGGACATCATGGAAACTTGCACTGAAGCTTTAATACTGTCATAGCAAAGCTGGTATAACCTTTAGAGTGACCTTTCTCTGTTGTTTAATAAAAAGCAACTATAACTTGATAGAAAACAACATTAGCATGCACATAATAATAAGCAGTATAATGACTCTTTAGCTGCATAAGTTACATTAATATCTTGTAAGAAGATATAACTTACATTAAAATTTCAAAACTACTCCAAAACCCAATGTCATTATCACAAAGCCAGGCACAAAGAAGAACAAACATTTTGGAGTTTATGTGTGCAGTATCACACACTGACATACATTGAACAGGAGTTTATAGCAGAGTCTGTTGGAGGGTGACTAAGAGTATATATGCGAATTTCAATTGAATTTAAAATATACATTTTCATAAAAAAGGCATTTTGTATATGGATTTACAACTTTATTTTTGAGGAATATAGATTTTTTCTCACTAAAGAAAAAAAAAAGCCTGATTGATATGGGTGAGCTGAGTACATATGTATTTGCATGACAAGTACAAGTAAGCCAGTAATATCTATGTTACCCATGGAACTCAGTGCATTTCCGACTAAATTAGATATTTGTTAAGGGAAGAGTTTGTGGAGACGTCACAACTTTAGATAATATTTAACCTATTTAACAGATTTACTTTCTGTTTCTTCTATTTCTAACCTTCCTCACAGTCTTCTCTATTCAAATTGCATGCTATAGAGCTGATGGGAAAAACCAAAATACCACACCTTCATATTTTTCACTGACAGTAAGTGGGTGAGCAGTAAGTCCTGTGGCTCCGTATAAATCTTAAAAGCAAATTTTTGCAAAATTTGTGGGTTCATAGTGGTATTCAGGTGTCAAATATCCAGTAGCAGTGTGATCAAGTGCACAGTAGCCAGCAAGTAGACAGACTTTCTTCAGGAGCAACTTTGGCCTACATTTTAGAATTATCAAGAAAAAAAAGCATAGCACTTTGTTCTGGGTGACAAAAGTGCCTGTTTCACTGTTCATAACACAATGTTTCAGAGCTAATTAAAGCTGACCAGTTGATCAACCTTTCATCGTCAAGTAAAAATTGCAACAGACTTACAACTGTTCTCACACTCATTTACTAATGCTTTGGACAACAGACCATCTGTTGAAACTAACATTTTTTATGATACGCTATAATAATACTTGTTATAAGTGTTGTAAGAAAGGGAAGTATTACTTTCTTGTTCTGTTTCTGAACCTATGTTAATATTCAAAAAGACAGACTGCCTTAAAACATGAGAAAGAATTACTTTTAACAGGGTTAGCAGTTGCTGGTCAAATGACTGGATTATCTAAATTCTAGAAGCACATTTCTTAAATGTCATTAGAGAGAACCTGAGCCACACACACTCCCTGGGCTTACTTCCTGCTGTCCTTTTGTACCACTTACCCCTGTAACACTTCTAGGGGAAGAGAACATATTGGTATCAAGACAGTAGTTCTTCAAGGTGAAATTATCACTGAGCAGGTGGAAATTCTGTCTTTCTGATGGAAGGCACAGGGACTGATTATTCAAGTTGATCAGCTTGTCATAAAAGGTACAGAATACATTAAAAATGAAAATAAAGAGGAAATTATTCTTGAATCCATGGCACTGTGGATTAGAAAAAAGTGATGGCATATTGAAGAAAACTGATGATCAACAAAAGGAAGAAAACTCAGACAGGAAAAGAATTTACAAAGAAGACATGATCTTGTACAGTCATATGAGGTAAATTTTGATGTACATAATGTCATCAGTTGTATGAAAATGCAAATATAACTAACTTTCATCAGAAACAAACAAGTATAGTAGCAATAAATGTAATTCCTTTTTATTCCCACAGATGGCATTTATGCCTTTCAGATTTATAGCTCGTTTTATCCGGTACAGGGACAAAATCTACTCCTAGGTGTGACCTATTATCTATATTAAAGTGGCATAGTTGTTCAGTGCTTCCACATTGTTATTTCTCATTGGCAATTCATATTTAACAACTCCACTTGTACCTCTAGCTTGTTTCTGACTTTAAGTTGCCCACTCAATTGCTGTGACTTGATCATTTGTAGGGTGCATTGGATTAACAGAAAAACAAATAGAATGGAATAGAATAGAAAAGAAAATAATAGAATATTTCAGTTGGAAAGCTTCTATAATGACCATCTAGTTCAACTGCTTGACTAATTTGGGGCTCATCATAAGTTTAGGCATGTTGTTAGGCTCCTTGTACAAATGCCTCTTAAACACTGACGGGGTGGGGCATTGACCACCTCTCTAGGAAGCCTGTAACCAGTATTTCACCACCCTCTCAGTAAAGAAATGTTTTGTAATGTCAAATCTGAACCTCCTACAAAGCATTTTTGAGCCATTGCCATGGCTCAGAATTCTACCTGGATCTCAGGTAGAAGAGCTCAACACCTCCTTCTCCACTTCCTCTCCTCAAGAAGTTGTAGAGAGTAATAATGATTCTACAAATACATTTCCTAATGAAATGGCTCTGTGTCTGGAAACTTGCATTTTATGGCAGCCTACGTGCTGAAGAGTGTTTCTGAGTGTAGTGGTTTGAACCTTGTTTTCCCCAGAGGCTAAGAGAAGTGGTAGACCCCAAGGGGTGGAAACCCCTGGAAGTTTTGAAGTTCTGCCCAATGGGCGCTCCTGCAGAAATGTAAACATACCACAACCAGACCGGAAAAGAAGAGTTGTAGTTTTGGTTGTGGTAGGAGAGGTGGCCATGTTGTAGAGCCACGAGGAAGGGGCTCTGAGCCCCTTGGGGCCTCTGGCCCCCTCCCAGCCCCTGGCTGGGGGGCTGCAGGGACCTGGAACAGCATAAAGCTGGGCTAGGTGCCTGTAGTTATGCTGGGAGATGTTTTCTCCATGGGCACAGAGCAGCAGCCGACACTGACCAGAGAAACGGTGGCAGAGAGCCAGAGATAAGACCTGAACTGAAGGAGTAGCAGAAACAACATGCAGCACCAGAGAAAGGACTCCTGGAAGGAGAGCCGAGGAAAGGAGAGCCAGCAACTGAGAGCTACAGAGTTCTTGGGGGTAAGACTGTACCACACTCCCCCAAAACTCCCTTGAGATCCCTCTTGGAGAAGAGGGACATGGACTCCTATTTTGGAGAGCAGTTTTAGACATGCAGCACCGGAGAGAGAGGAGCTGAGAAGCTCGGAGCGTCCCGCAGCTGGACCAGGACGGCCAGATGGAATGTGGGGGGGGCGACCTTGGCTTCCCCCCCCTTGCACTGCTGCCACGTGGCAGCCTGAGAGACAGGGCACAGAGGCCCTGCAAGGAGCTTGAATCTCCTGGAGATACCAGACCGTCACGAAGACCCCCCTGTGTCTTCGTGATATGACGTGGTGAAACGACCTTGTCTGGGGTTACGAAGTCCACGGAAGACCCCTCGGTTGTGAGGCGATGGGGCCGGGGGAGCTTGAATACCTCCCTCGTGGATGCTGGCAGAAAGCCAGCTATCAGCTGCTGCATGCATGAGAAGAAGAAACCTGCTGCCTTAGAAGATGCTGCTGTTCAGAGACTGGAAGGGATCTGTCCTTCTTTCCCTCCTGGACTTTTATTTGGAGGGGAGAAGAGATCTGATCCATTGTAAATACATATGTCATGGTAGAGATAGTTTGTGATCATGTGTATAATGTGATGTTATATTTATTTGTACAGTCATTGTAATATATTCCCTTTTCCCCACTTTGGAGTCTGGTGTGTTTTGTCTGGAAAAACCCATCTCACATTAGGTTGAGATGTGGGAGGGGGAATGGAGCTAGGGAATTCGATGTTGGGGCTATCTCAAACCATGACACTGAGTTATTATAAGACTGATAAACTATTCATAAGAGAGATCCTGACTTGTGTCTAAATGCAGTGGGAAGCAACTGCTTTGAGCAATAATATGTCCAGAAACAGAGATGAGAGAAGTTTGTTTTTATGGGCTCTGCCACACTGCTATTTTTGCAATTTGAGCATAATTTCATCATAGAGTAGCTAACCAAAGATTGCCGTAGAGAATTATTACTATCCCACTTGTGTGGCAGAACAGTTTGCTATGTCAGCTTTGCACCAGCTTGTACAGGAATCTCATTTACAACCTAAAAGTGGTCTTGTTGCCTGTTACAAATTGCATGAGCTTTCATAAACCAATACTTATACAGCTGGATGTAGAAATAGAAATTTTCTCATAAATAATTGTGGCAGTGTTTGAGGAGTTACAACATTGTTTTAAATCTCATATACTATCCACTGCCTTTGTAGTGGTAACAGGTGGGCCAGAAACATATGAGTGATTTTAGCCTCAGTTATCCTTAATCCCCCTCTTCCCTACCACTGCAAAAAGAAAAAAAAATCTCATAAAATGGTGTTAGTCACAATAGTGTAATCTGCAGGCTCATTTACTGTAAGCGATACTGTCACAGGTGCATTGATTTAACTATTGTCAGTCATTTTGCATTGATTCAGTCAGCACCACCATGTCCTTTACAGGAAGTGTTTCAGAATTTTAAAGCCATTGTTACAGCTGCCCCAGGTCCAGGTGCTAAGAATCAAATTCTAGATGACAAAAGCAGAAACTCACATAGAGGAGAAAGTTTGCATGACAGAAGTTGATGAATTTATTTCTTTGACAAAAAATTGAGGGCTCCAGGGCATAGTGTATGAGAAAATAGAGTTAATGATGTCAGTTGTCTCATTTAAATAGAATTCTGATTTAATGAGGCTTTAATGATATTGCAAATAGTAATCTTTATAAATAACTAAATTCTGCCTTATGGTCACTGGATGGGCATTTACTATACTGGTAAAGTATTCGAAGAAAATAAGTTTTCAAATACATGT
This sequence comes from Pipra filicauda, assembly GCF_003945595.2. Lineage (NCBI taxonomy): Eukaryota > Metazoa > Chordata > Aves > Passeriformes > Pipridae > Pipra > Pipra filicauda. The sequence goes on along the minus strand of NW_024104592.1, from coordinate 805,523 downwards.
TTGAGGTGAGAAAGCTGCCAAACTTCTTTTTGTCACTGTGTTCTTGAAATCTGTTTTATTCTTGAGATAGAAACTGAAGCAGATTAAATACCACACAAGAGTAAATTTTCAAGACATGCAATCCTAATTGGCTTTAGAAGTTATGATGAAGACATAAACAGGCTTTTTATTACTAAAGTAAAATATGCACTGGATGGAAGTATTATATATATACTGCATGGGTGAAAAGCATACTTGAGGTTATTAGGGTTATATGGAAGTGGAAAAAGTGAACAAAGTGCATGTGAATATATGAATGTTTACGTGACTCAGTGATTTATTTTTTTTTTTAAAGCTTTGGGGGCTTTTAAACTTAAAAACAATGACTGAATGAAAGACCCTGTTATGACCTTGTGTAGATTTTAGAAATAATTTTGGAAAATACTTTACATAAGTACATAATTAACTTAATGAATCAAATTTACTGTCCCTTCTCAGAGGGACACTGAAAATTCACCTCTGAGTAAGTGAAGTGTTTTAAATGCTGTTCCATTTATAGATTCTTTATGGAGTTTAGGCCAATGAATGAGACACCATGACACAAAATAGCCATTTGGTTAAGTGCCAATATTTGAGGCTGGAAATGTACAATCATTTTATTAGGAAAAAATACATATTTAAAAGAGAAGGACCCTTAAAATTAAATATGTTTAAAACCAGAAAATGTTCTTTTTTTTTTTTTTTAATTTAATGCAAACTGGTGCTTCCTATTTTTTCAGGTGGGTCTATATCTCAGTGATAGGTGTTAACAATAATCTAGAAATTGTCCTTAAGAATTCAACTTCTCTATTGCTGAATTGACCTATGATGGTCTGGAGACAAGATGTTGTGGTGATATGGCACATAAAAGTAACCTACTTTAGGGTTCTAAATGTCCTTCCAAAGTGTGTTATTTTTTAAATTTTAACAGGTTGCTAGGCAAAAATCAGAAGAGAAAAAATATGTGACTTCAACGGAAATGATTGGGCATTTCAAATGTTTATACAAAAAGATTTTCTTTTAAAAAGTTTACATAGAATGGGTCTGCTTTTAGTACAGGGAGATTTTGTCTGGAATATCACAAAAAAAAAAAAAAAGTTGTGTTAGCTCTAGTGACCAGAATTTTAATTAAAATGAAAATAATTGGAGGCAGACCTTTTTGAGATCAAAAAGTTGATGTGAGTGCACTTATTCCTTTTTCAAAAATTAGAAAAGTTCTGGATTTTTAAAAGTATTTTCTGTTAATATTTTAAATTAATTTACAAATATTTTAGTAATTATGTAAAAAAAAAAATCTGATTTTTTTCCCAAGCTTTTTCTTTAAATGTCATTGAAAATATTACGTGGAGAAAAAAAAGTAGGCTGCAGTATAAGCAGAAATGCATTTGAGACTTATTGTAACTGCATTTCAGATATATTTCCCCTAGATTTACTCTAATTCCTGGATTTCTGCCTGTTGTCTGCCACATCTACGTAGCAGCAAAATTTCTCTTAAAAGACGCTTTTAAATGCTTTTTTTAGATATTCTTGTGTGCAGTGTATATGTACCGAGTATGTGCATGTGTGCTGCAGCATGATTCAACCCTGTGCCTCCTGCAGAATCATCAACTCACATCTATAACACTGAGTTTGGTTTTCGTATAATGTAAAAGTAAGTTAGAGTCAAAATTCCTTCTCAAAAGCCACTCATTCAAGTCTCAAGACTAGCTAAAACTTGTATTTATTCAAAAAGCAAAAAAAGTATATCAATGAAATTTTGTAAATCTACCAATCACTTCAAATATTCATTTTTTTCTCATTAATAGATCTAATTTTTAGAACTGCTAATTTAAATTGTTTCTATTCATTCAAGTCTCAACATTTTTTTGCAATTTCACCGCTTTATGCAATGTGAGAAGGTAAGAGCATTACTTTGCACTTTCAAAAATCATGCTTTTACCTAATGCGTTTTGTCGGTTGTTTGGTTTTGTTTTTTGTCGGTTGTTTGGTTTTGTTGTTTTCTTTTTTTCTTCTGTATAATAGTAACTTTTAGCATTAAGTAATAGCAAATGAATCTCAAAATCCTCAGGCTTACACTGAATCTGAGGAATAAAAATTAGTTACTTTTTGACTTCTGTTTTAAACAAAAAGGTCAGTTGTTTTGTTCTCATTTCCCTCATAGAGTTGTAGACATGCATTTAGCAGTGGGTAACTTCACAGCACAAGAGCAGCAGCACAGTGTGACATTACAATGTAGCTTGTTGCAGACCTTTCTTTTCAACAAGAACCAGCTGTTCAATTATTCATGTTCTTCAAATTCAGAAGCCAAGAGGCATTATATTCTGAGGGTTAGGCACTACCAGAAGAGTACTTATGGAGAGATGCATATTTAATGCCTCAGTAAGTTCTGTCCTGGTTTGATTAGACATTAACAGGAGCAGTTAATAATGGGCTTTAAAGCCTGATATGTGAAGCAGAAAATGAAATTTAGAGATATAATGAAAGTACCAATGCACTTAGAGTTTGGGTCATCTAAGGAAGTCAAGATTAACAATAGATCTGAATTCACGGGCTCTTTATTTTTTTCATGATAGTCAAAGACTTGGATTACAAGATGCTAGTGCATGCTATTTGTCACCTCATAATACTATTATTTTTCACCTATGTAGGACATTTAATTAACTTTCAAGTGCTTCATTATCTAATCATTGTCATGGCATAGCTGAGATTTGGAAAAATAATCTGATTTGGAAAAATAATCTGATTTTGAAGAGTTTCAGTGATCTGAGGAAAGATATGACAAGGTAAGAAAATACATGAGAAAGATGTGAAAGGATCATAGAAATAGTGGAGTTGTCATATTTCATAATATGCTTAGTGAATGTGTGGGTTTAATACATTCTTATGCTCTGTCCATTGCATCCCATCTTATTATGAGAAGTTGTACCAAAATTGTAAATAGAAGAACAGGAAGAAAAGCAAAAAGGAAATCAAAAAGAGACTTACACTAATCATGCATTACATTCCCAAGTACTAACACTTAGACATAGTATGCATGATAAGCCTAACTGTGCATATCTACAGTCAAAATAGACCATTTACCAAAGATAAAAATGTCTTTAAGATGAGGGAAAAAATGGGGAAAAAAAAGAGCATCACTAATTTCAAACTGAAACTAACTTACCTGCCAAAGGAAATGAATGCATAAGTAAATCTGAGGTACAGGTGTAAATGAATGTGCACATGTGCACAACCAGCTCTCTCTAATCTCTTTATAAATAGGCACAGTAAATAATACCAGTAAAACAAGGTTGAATGATCCTACCCTGCTTTGCAGAGCATTTTGGTGCCTACCTGGTGAAGAATATTATTGACCTACAAGGTTTCATTGGGCCCAAATTAACAGTAGTAACTGAATGTGATTGCTTCATATCATTCTCCCCAAACCAGTGTCTGAATCATAGTTGGTAGGAAAATGGTTATTTGTATGAATATGTTATAGCAAATCAGCTCCAGACTGACCTATACATTAAAGAAGAATGAAAAATAGTTGTTTTAATGTAAGAACAGTAGTGGTAAACATAAGATATATGTCAGAAATAATATGCTGTCACAATATTTTTAAAAATCCAATTTAAAATTATTAACATGATTCATGAAATTTTGAACAGGAAAAATTATCGTGTGCCCAAAATTAGAAACTCAAAACTTCAGAATCAGTTTTACATACAGCACAAAATAAGATTTTTTTGCAGTAAAATTCCACTATTCATGATTGTATTATTAAATTGGGTTCTTCCATGTTCTTTTTGATCTTTCAGGACTCTTTTATTTAGGCACAGTAACATTGTCAAGTAAAAGTGAAATTGAACTAATTTAAGAAAATACTGAAGAAGTACTGTGGCAAAATATGTTGTTTGGCTGGGTACATTAATTAAAAGGCTCCCAAAAATACTGGGGTTTTTTTGCCTCTTGTCTTCAGTAAGCCCCATAATCAAACCTTAACTGCTATGATCTTGGCTGACTGCCAGATGTCCACCCAGCTGCTGTTTTACTCTTCCTACTTAAAATAAAGGGAGAAAATAAAATGGAAAACCTCATAATTCTTGATGAAGACAGAGAGATTACTCACTAATTACCACCACAGGAAAAACACAGTTGATTTTGGGAAAATTAGCTCATCTCAAAGCTACAGCAGAGAACAAATTTTCAGTTTCTCTTCTGCGTGTATTTTTCTTATAGAGTATGTATCAAAAAATGCAGAAGAACTATTGAAAACTTCTGTAAAACTGACACAGGTCATAGAGTAAAGGGCTGCAAACAAAAGATTCAAATTCACAGGCTATAGGAAGATAACTTAGTGCCTAAATTCAAAGACTAATGTCACGATGTAACTTTCATTGAAAGAAAGGCCTTTCCAGACTGCTGGTCATAGTTGCTTCTGTTTGTAGCAGGCAGAAGAGCTTTTCTGGGTACATATTAAAAGGAAAACATCTCATCCTGTGAGGATTTTGATATATAGCATGTTTATCAGGAATAATTTTATAGTAATTTCTAAGTCAAAAATATGTGTTGTTCAATAGGAGTCTTAAGACTTAGGGTTTTTTCAATTTATTTTATGTGCATAATTAAGGACAGAGATTCCAAAGAAAATTACGGAATCTGAAGTGCAAGGCCGTTGGTGATAATATATAGAAGGAGAAATGAAGACCTTACTGACTTCATGAATCCACATGCATATGTCAAAGTACATACATTATATTGTATTTGAAATTAGGGTTTAACTTTCCAGTCTTACCAAAAAAAAAAAAAAAAAAAAGAAAAAGAAATACTATGTTTACCCCATGTAATTTTCACTCTGCTTAAATGTTATTTGTGGGTAATTGATGGTGATGGGAGAGGAATTAAATTTATCCACTGGAGAGTAGTCTCCGCTAAACCTACACACCACATATCTTTCATTGTCTTAGAAGCAGTATCCCTAGTTTCATGTGAACTTTTCCATTCTTAAAGTTTTTATATGGGTCTGATGAGCATGGGGCTGAGAACCACAGCAGAGAACTTACTATTTGCTTGTTAAGGCCCAAAGTTACACATGGCTCTAAAGAATATGAAAGATGAATAACTTTTTATCTTACATCTTGGAGTCCAAGGTTGCCCTGGGATGCAATTGTGTGCTACCTGAAGGCTTAGGGAAGTCACTGTTGTTTAAAACTAGAAAGGCAAGTGTGCTAATTATTCCCAAAGCTGGTGGTCATAAGGCTTAATCCACAGAATACTTTCTATCTTTGGACATCAATTGTAGAAGCACAGAAGAAGAGGTAAATTTGGAGAGGCTTTTTTTTATGTCTCTTTTGGGTCACAGCTGTGTACCCATTTTGAATGTATGTGAACATATGAATGTGAATGTATGTGAACATTTGTAGGGTTGGATGAGGTTTTGGTATAATGAACAGAGTGTAAAGGGAAGCCATTCCTTCTGTTTTTGCCCTGATTCCTAATGATCTGCAAAACATTTTCTGCATCAGCGAAATGAAGGCAGGAAGGCAGACAGATACAATGGGTATCTTTCTGTCCACTTGGAACTCGCAGTGATAATTTCGGACCTCATTTAGTACATTCTCTCCTGGCACTCATTAGTAAAAAGGACTAAGCGTTGCATGTGCACTGCAGGAATTAAGGTTTTAGTATGCCTGAGTTGCACTTACAAACAAAACAGAAGCAAATATGCACTTTGAGATAAAAAACCCTGCTTCCAACACAATAAAGCTTGATAATGTCTTGCCTCTTTATGGTATTAATACACTTATACCATTAGAGGGTATAATGAAACTCTCATCTAAGAATTTTTTATTAGGAACTGGTTATTGAACTTTATTTTATAAGCCTGGTAGACATTAAAACCTTAAATTTTTAGACCACTAGATATAGAAAAATAATTTCTTCCATTTTGTACCCCATTTAGAGTCCAGGATCAAAGACACCAAAAGATATCCCAGAAATTTTGAGAGAAATGGACAATTACATTTTTATTTCAAGAGCAGGAGCTCACCTAATTTACCTTGCTTTTAGAACAGAGACAAATCTGAAGACTCATCTTTGCATTTAGTGTCACCCCATTTACAAAGATTTGTTTACATCACTCAGATTGTCCACAGCGTGTGGTAGATACCAAATGATGTCTCCTTTATAAAAACCAGGAGCAGTTCCCAGGTCCCATATTTGCAGTGTCCTTATACTACATCAGAGTAAGATTTGAATGCACACCAGTCTTTCCTGCTTTATGGTTTCTGTGAATAAAGACACCACTCACGTAGGCTAAAGGTAGTCCTGGGACATTCCAGACTATCTTACATCCAGCATTAATGGGGATCCAGGTTCTTAAGGTTTGCTGTGATGCACTGTATTGCAATTTAGTCTAGACACAGCCACTGTAACTACATGCACCTCAAAGGAAATCAACATTACTTAAAAATATCACCGTGTTTTATGAACAGAATTGTTCTACTTTCTGACTGATGTGTGATATTTATTGTCTTTTAAAATAATAATAGTACTGTTCTTGTAAGAATAGTTCATGTGATAAGAAGAAACATACAGCTCTTCTCAATATAGAAACAAATATGAAAGAACAGAAAACTCTATTAATTCTCTTTCCAGTTTCAGTCAGCAAGAGGTTACAGAAATATCACAAATCACAGTCACGCTCACGTTTCCCAGAGCAAGGAGTATAGACAAAAAGTCATGAAGTATGAGGCTCATGAACAAACTTTTTGTATCTTTAATATAAAATGTCCTTCCAAAGATGTCTCCTGCTATCTGTGTTGTGTGTTAACATAGGATACTATTCATGTTACTATACAGGCAAACACCTTGGAAATGTGAACTGCCTCTACCATTTAACTGAGTGCTAATAAGCAAATGATGACACTCTAAATGTCAGTGATGTTTTCTTGCTTATCAAAGCAGTCAGTGAAGGAGACAGCTTACTGTTATCCCTATATTGGTCTTTAAAATAAGCATCAGTACATTGAGTAGCAGCTTGCAAAGGGAGATTTAAAAAAATATGTCATAGAGTGGTATACAAAATCTGAAACTTCCAAGCAAAATATATACCTAGGAATGTTTCTAGACATTGTGCAAGACTGGCTTTGCTAGAAAACTGAGAGAATATTCCCTGCCATAAATTTGTTCTGTGCTAGCTCACATTTTCTCAAGAATGGTTTGGGAGTTGCAGGAAAAACTAAGATAATAACTGTTTAATAGGCAATGTGCTTGCAACCATAATGATCCTGAGGCTGAGATAGCTATGCCAGAAAAAGACAATGTCCATAAATATTCCTAGTATGTTTAGATTCTGACAGTAGATGTGAGAAGTAATCCAAATGGAGGATTTGTGATTTTATTATCCATAAAGAGATACAGCATATTAAGACCAAAAACCCATTTTGATATATTGTGTCCTTTTTAACACAATTAAAGTGAAGATTTAATTAAATGATCTTAAGAACTACGATAGGTGAACTTGTATACCATCACACCTAACTAAATTATGGCACTCCGTATCTACAGGTTTTATGAAGATTTCTGAACAATTTTATGAGACAAGATTCTGCTACCACATGCTTCTATAAAACTGACTTACATTTGACTCTCAGTGTTCCATACAATGAGAATTCAAGAATTATAGGTTGGTATGAAAAATAAATTCATAGAGATGAAACCATTAATGTTTGGCAAGTCTTTTAAGGCCACTAGCATCCTGTGCTAGTGATCTCCTAGTCACTGAAATCTTTACTTTCTCTCACTGACAGAAATTATTCACCAGGAAATCAGTGATCTAGAGCCCTTCTTGTCAGCAGGCCAGACCTACAGTAATTGCCTCTGAAGTTCTCTAAACCTCTCTGTCCATGAGCACCTGATCCTAATTCTCCTCAGCTGAGAGAAGAGTCCAGTAAAGAATTCCTGTCATGCTTTACCTGCCAAACATAAATTTTGCAGATCTCTATCAACTCTCTCCAGAAAACACTTATAAGACATCTAATTTCATTGTCTTCCTCTCCCTCCATTCAACTACAGAAAAGATCACGTCTTTCTGCATAGGTTACTGCTTAGAACATTTATCAGAAATTACTTGGACTTTCTATACTTTAAGGACTGGTGTTCTTACAACAGTTTGTAATATATGTGAAAAAAGAAGGAAACCAAGAACACTTCCTGAGTGCTTTGTAACTCACGATAGCAAGTGCCAGAACACACAATGAAGTTAAAACCTTGTTTTTGCTATTCAAACATCTCTGTTTTTAGCATTTAACTAATGTCGAATTTGCCATTTTAAAGACCTAATAAGGTTTTAGCGTGGTATAGTATCGATTTATTATGGAATGGCAATATGCAGTAGAAAAATATAATTCTAATTCCACGTTTCATTTTAATAAAGTTTCTTGCATACTTACAAAGGAAAAAAGTTATCTGTTTTGTTTTATTGTTCCATTCACATCTGTTTCTGGTTGTGTATAAGTAACCCTTAGCCTAAAACTAGAACACACAAAGTTTAGTCAGTATGTACTGGTACAGTAATATGCCATTACAGTGGTGTGCTCACTCTAATCAATCCATGGTTCACAATGTGTTTCACTGTCGGTATATGTTTCTTAGTTCAAAATTTGAGAAAGATTACAGCACTTCACAGCATAGCTGTGTTTTGAAAATAACTTGACAGAATTCATCCAGCCTAATCTCTGGAAAACTGCATTACAACTAGACATCCTATCCTCCCCTCAGACCCCTTTCCTCAACATTAAGAAGAAACCTGCATTTGGTAGATTGACTGTGCCCAAAAAAATGTTCCTACTGACATCTTCTATTGATTGAAAAGGCACTGTAGGGTGAACAGTTGACTGAAATACGTTTGATGTAAGTACCTGAAATGATTAAATAAATGTTATCCACCATGTGGACACATTTTGTTTGGTCTTTCAGACTATAGAGTTTGTTTAGACAGTGTAACTATAATATCGAATTCCCTTCAACTATACTCATGCTCTCTCTGCATTATTCCATTATTCATTATTCCATTTTACACCTGTAAACCCACAACGCTATAGGACTAGCAACTGAACTTTGTAGACACAGAGAGCTTGCAGACTTTAAAATATTATCCTGAATAGTCATAAATCTTAAGTTTCAAATAGAGTTGCCAGCATTTCTAAAACAGGGGCATATAACACTGAAGAAAACTAAACAAGCATATGTACTGCACCTATTCCATGAAAGCATTGAAGTAGTGACCCACAATCATAAAACTTGAAGAAGCAACTGGGTAAATCAGACTTCATAAAAATTTGCCCGGCTGTCACAAGACTCATTCTAGTGTAACATATTTTTCAGCTAAGCATTCTGATTTATGCAAAAGCAAGATTACCAAAATCTTAACACAAAAACTTCTTAATAACTTTGCCGCAGACTGAATTCTATACATTTTGAAAATGAAAGTGAAAATGAACAGCAAATAAGTAGGCGAGAAAGGTTACAAGTTGATTTCACAATGACTTTTAAGTTGTATAAAATTCAAATTCAAAAGACGATGCTGTGAGATTCAATGGATATTCAAAATCGTTATTGATCACAGTAAATATTACCAAATGTTAATAAAATGCTCAAATGTTGTTGGGAATATTTTTACCCCAAAAGTTGTTTTAAAAGGATAAGTTTTTCTTAGTTTCTACTTGACATAAGGTATCATTTACTGGCATTAGTGACTTGTTCCTAAGTCAGAAAGAGAAGAGTTGTCAACCTAATTGATCAAGGCAAGCCAGTAAATGTGATGGGCTTGGATTTTATTACACAATTATTTGTTTTCTGGACACAGAAAACAAATGTGCATTAAGTTTGCCAGTCATTCTAAATTAGGAGCTGTGGACTCTTTTGAGGGTAGGCAGGCCTTACAGAGAGATCTGAATAGACTAGAGAGCTGGGCAATCACCAATTGCATGAAATTAAACAAGAGCAAGTGCTGAATTCTCCACCTGGGAAAAGGTAATCTTGATTATACATACAAAATGGAGAATGAAAGAATGAAAGAAAGTAGTGGCTCAGAAAAAGACATGGTCAGGTTTGGGTTGATGACAAGTTGCATATAACAGTGTGACCAGGCAGTCAAAAGGGCCAACCTGTCCTGTGGTGCACTAAGCACAGCACAGCTGGCCAGTCGAGGGAGGTGACTGTTTCACTTTGTACTGCACTGGTGCATCCCCTCCTTGACTACTGTGTGTAGTTTTGGGCACGTCAATTTAAGAAGGACATCAAACTATTAGAGTGTGTCCAGAGGAGGGTGACCAAGATAAAGAGTCTTGAGGGCAAGACTAAGGAGGAGTGGCTGAGGTCACTCATTTTCTTCAGCCTGGAGAAGAGAAGGCTGAGGGATGACCTCATCACTGCCTACTATTGCCTCAAAGGGGATGGCAGAGGGGGAGGTGCCAGTCTTCTCTCTCTGGTGACCAGTGATGGGATGAGGAAATGGAATGAAGGTGGGTCAGGGGAAGTTCAGACTGGACATAGGGAAAGGTTCTTCACTGAGAAGGTGGTCAATAACTGGAATAGGCACGACCCAGGGCAGTTGTCATAGCACCAAGTCTGTCGTGGTTCAAGGAGCATCTGGACAATGATACTAGTCATATGATTTAGTTTTAGGCAGTCCTGTTAAGAGCAGGGAGTTAGACTTAGGGGTTCTTTCCAATTTGAGATATTTTATGATCCTATGATTTGAATATGTATTGATTTCAAAAAGAAGAAAATAAAAATATTTTCTATGAAAAAATATGAGGAAAAATAATAAAAATGATAATGTAGAAAGTAATGAAACAGAGACATAGCTTTAAACATGAAAAAAGAAGGATTTTTTTAAAGAAGCATCATAAAGGATGCAAAAAATTAAAAAGGCCAGAGGAAATATTCCGAAAGGACAGAAACTGGACTGAAAAATAAAATAAAGCTCAGCAAGAATGGGACATAGAAAGAGAGAAAAAAAATAAAATGGAAACATAACTGAAAATGGAAAGAGGATAGAAAACAATAAAAACATAGGCCTTCAAAAAGCTCCTAAAGAAAATAAAATACAAGGGAAAACCAAGGAAAATTCTTCCATGGGTGGAAGAAATATGCGATTAAAGATAAAAAAGAAGACACTAAAATAAAGCAAAAAAAAAAAAGAAAATAAGTACAGAAATAAATGCTTGCATTCTTCACTGAAAAGAGCTTACCCTCGGGGTCCCAAAAGGATCTTTGCAGTGACCTATGATTTTCACTGTATTTATATGAGTGAATAATGAGCTGCCAAATATTACAGATGACAAACATTTTTCAAAGGAAGTAAAAAATAGAGATGACTGCAAAATGTTGCAGAAGGAGCTCATTGTATTCAGTGATAAAAAATATCTGAGATAATTCAGTGCTCATAAATTCAGCGTAAAGCACACATAGCTATCAATCCAACTGAAGAGACACAATGATAGTCTTTGAATTAGGCATTACCATTCTCAAAACTCATCTTAAAATATTTCCAAATAGGCAAATATCATGTCAAAAATTAAGAGTGAAGGAGTGTAAAATGAAAATAAACAAACAAATAAAAAATGTTGTCATATAAATGCAGGGTATACTCCATGCAGAATAACATGTGTTAATCAGTCATCTCAGAAAAAAAACCTAGCAGGCTTAGATAAAGTACTGAGAAGGATGAAAAGGATGATGAGAAGTATGAAATGAGTTACCTATGAGGTGGCACTGAGGAGAAGGTGTTTCTCAGTTTGAAAGCAACAATGCGGGGAAGATTAGATGGAAGTCCATAAAGTTGAGGACAGGTTGAAGAAAGCAAATAAACTTTGATTCTCACTTTTTATCGTAATAGGAAAAAAAAGATGAAAAATAGGGAAATCAATTGTCGTTCTGTTATAATGGTATAGGAATTTAGCAGAAAATAACCTCCCTCGTGTTCCAGCTGGTCCTGGGGGATCAGATGTGCTGGGTGCGGCTGGGTTTCATTTCTGATTATAGCAAATTTAGCATTTCAACAAGCACAGATGCACAAATAGTGCAGTTTGCCAATCCTATACTATGGGTCTGATTGCATTCAATAAGGATGTACACAATCCAGATTCATGAAGTTAATAATTTAATGGAGTTTAATGAGGATCTCAGTTACTTTCAGTCAGTATTGATAGTTGACAAAAAAGGTGGAACAAACACTTTGCTCCTCCACCACATACTGAGGCAGCAGTAAAAGGCTCTCTGACCTTCATCAGAAGGTCTTTGCATGCGTCTTTAATTTCCTTAACAAACCGTGTTTGTTGCAGGGCTTGTTTTTCATGGTGCAGGGAGTGTAGCTGTTGACTGGTACAGAGATGTGATGTTCTTCTCTGCCTCAGCAAAGCAACATCGAGCTGAGAGACCTCTGCTTCTCTCCAGGTATCACTCAGTTCTCAGGCCTTGCTTAAGCCAGGTGCAAGATAAGCAAGAGGCACAGCTCATACTTTTTTAAACAACCTCATCAATTCTTCACTGTCTTAAAGCAACATTATACAATCCTGACCATTTACTGCAATTGGCTAACAGTCTAAATTATTAGAGAGAGTTGAAATACTTAACCATAACATTAATTTCATTGTCACAAGATATTAAAGAAAAAAAACGTGGGTTTGAGAAGAAATTGGGTGACTAAAGGTTTGCTGACTACTGTCCCGTTGGTCTGGGTGTACCCTCTGCCTCAGAAAGTTCCTAAATGTTAGGCCAGTATCTGAAAGAATATATATTTGATGTTATATTATGTACATATTTTCCCTGAGCATCTAGTGAAAAATTTGACATACCTTTGGTTTGAGCAGAAAAGCAATTTTTAATGTCTTATAAAATGAGAAAAAGGAATGCAGGGAGAAAAAAAGAATTGGAAGAAAGCAGTGAAAAATGAGGAAAAATAAAACTGGGCAATCTTAGTAAGGTTCGTATAACTTCTTTTTAGTGTTTTTTTTTTAAATAACAGGTAAATTAGCCTAAGGTACTGGACACATAATAAACATTTCATTAGTTCTTCAGAAATATTAAAATTATATAGACAGCGAAAGTAATTTAATTGTACCAGATCAATGTTTTGACTGAGTTTTTAAAACTTATATGTAGTCTTTTGTATAAAATAAATACTGCAACAATGATGGAGAGAAATGTCACCCATCTTAACCATCCATGAACATAAGGTTGAACTAGTGTTATGAACACTTCAACACTTAAACATATAAAAATTAAGATTTTAAGCACATAAAATTATTTTATATCCATCATACAATAAAAGCCAAATGAATTATGTTAGTTAAAACAAGCATTTACAAGAGCTTGACCTTCACATTTTGGTTTATAAAAAGGTGAGTTGAACAGTGCATTCACCATTTAAAAGCTTATTCAAGAGAATAAGAAAATATCAAATTATTAAAAATAATCCTCTATTAGATTTTTTGTTGTCTTCATTTACGTGAACAGTTTATTTCATCTGCTTAATTTAGTAACAATATGTCAGATAGATTTCTGCAGCTGAAGGTCAATAAGGCAACACCAATCTCAGCAGTAAACATCTTTTGGAAAATAAAATTTCACTGGTACAGTCAATAAACAAGCTGCCATCAATAAAAACAAAATACACTCTAATCAAAGGGAGACACACGTGTTTATGATTATGCTTCCAAAAACTGAGGGTCATGCTCGTCTGGATGAGGCATAAAATGTACCAGATGGTTGGAATGGCATAGGAAGGAGTGGGCTTATTACTTCTCATCATAATACCAAAATTTGATCATTATGCTAAGCAAAATAGATGCATAAGTTTTTCTAATTCAGTTTGTAGCAAAGGGAGGCATGCAACAGTTTGTGAAATCCTGGTCTACGGTTCTGCAATTAGAGTAGATTGTTTTACCACAATATAAAACATTTAGTCCTCCTTACATCCAAAGATAAATGTTCAGATGTTTTGTTAGAAACAACACTGAATATGCATAACTATTTTTTTTTTTCTCATTCCCATTCCTGGACACTTACAAGCCTGTCCAGAAACAGAGTATTTACACTCTCGGCATTACACTATGTACATTTTTCTTGAGGCTTTCATGTCTTTGAACTAATGACAGTAAAGTTAAAATTCCATGCCACAATAAATAACAAAGTAAAACAAGGCAGCATGTGAAAGCAAAAATGAAACAAAGAAAAGTAGCATTAAAAAAATTCTACCCATATTCCTTTGCTTACAGCTGAGAGAAAATTGGAGTCTGTCTCCGAGACATTCCTATGGAAGGAAGAGTCAGACCCTCTCCAACGTTTTTCTGTGATGACTGTACAGGTGGGAATCTTGGACCTAATTGCTCACAGTTAGCCATTTACATCCATCTGAGACTCTTCTGGCTCACCTTCCTTGTCTCCATTTTTCTCCATGTCATGTTCTGCACACAGCTTTAGGCTCTTGTATGTGAGTACCTGAACAGAAACCCCTCATGAAAATTTACTGTGGTCACAGTGTATTTTTTTCTCCTACATAATTCTCTAGAATCCAGTGTATATACTGACTAGATCCCTCTTGAGTATGATAGGAGTTTAGATAAGTCTCACATTTGCATACCTGCATATTTAGATCTTAAATGAGGTATATAGCAGAATTACACAATGTGTACATGATTTTCACCACAAGAAACTACTTCAGTGAAAGACAGAAAATATTTGTGCAAGAAACTATTACTATGTGCTAAGACAACTGTCATTTTGATCAATTCTGCTTAGCACAGAAGTTAGTTATTTCTTTGCTAATGATATGGAAAATCCAAGATAGTAGCAAGAGGGGAATTCTTTTTTTTTTAAGTGTAGGAGAGTAGATATGTGCTCCAGCACGTAGATACTGCTACTCAGTACTAAGAAAACCTTACAAACCACTAAACTAATACAGTTTTTATACCTGATTTGGTGCACTGAAGATATTGGTTCTTTGCATCTGTTAACTTTCAAAATTAAAAGAATTTGAATTATTTTTAGGTACACAGCTCTTTGGTTTCTACCTTTTTTTCCATGTTTGATGCTATCTTCCTTCAAGTCATGATTTTTCTAAAATACAAACTAATTTTTTTTTAAAAATCCATATATCACATGTGAGATATAGAAATAAGAAATTTATCAAAGTAATTAAAAGTAATTAAATTGTTCTTTATTCATATTGGACTGAAGTCTCATCATGCCACTGGTATTGTTATTAGAAACTGAATCAAAAGTGGTCTAATTTCATTAAGACTGTACATCTCTTTTATTCTTAAAAAGGAAAAGATTATTCCTTTTTTAGATACAACAATTGTAACCAGAACATTGTTAATATTTAGACAAATACATGATCTTTGTTGCAATTACAGAAGTTGCAAAAATAATGCAAAAAATATTAAAAAATATTTTCTTTACAGTTCTTAGCATTCTTATTCTTAGCATAAAATTAATAGTTAATTTGGAAAATCTTTCAGTTCTTCTTCCTCTTAAAAAAACAAAACCCCCAAAACATGAAGTCTTCTTAAACAGCAAACAAATAACCTATATAAAAAAACCCATCAACCATAAAAACCCAAAACAAACCCAAAGCAAAACCAAAATCCAAATAAATAAAAGGAGTGAACCCTGAAAATAGAAGAATTTAGTAGGTAAACCTTTTTTTCTATAAAATATCCTTTTCTTTTTTTTTTCTAAAAGTAACATTCTATTTAAAAGTACTTCTCTGGACAATTTTAAACCAAATAAAAATATCTCTTCAAATCTTCTCCTTCTGGTCAAAGAGGTTTTTATAGTTTAGCTGTAGGATTAATTCTATAGGCTTCAAATTTTCTTAGTAATGGAACAATGAAGAGCATACCTCAGCAAAATTATACTTCAGCAAACTCTCTAGAGGCAATGAACCTAAAAAATAAACAAAATTAGAAAGGAATAGAAACTTTACTACTAAAGTAGCCACCTATGACCTGAAATAACTGGATACAGATCTGGCACCAAAGAATAGTATAATTATTACATATAATTACAAGAATCATTTCCTAAGTTACCCCCTCTCCCTCCCAAAAAATGTTATAATGAGGTTATATAAATTATAAACACGTATAAGTTACTTTTTATGGCAACAGGCTTCACACTTTTCATCAAAACAATCTGAATAAGCAGTTTGAATAAACTTGGCGGATGAGGGTTTTGGTTTTGTGAATGGCTTGTTTTTGTTTGTTTTATAATATGAATTGTCTATGTCTGTAGTAGATTGTTTTCAGCTAATTCCTTGCAGCTGTTACTAAATTATAGGCTCTGCTTTCCAAGGCCACTCAGGGAAAGCAAAACTAGTGCTATTTAACCACTAATCTGACTATGTAATGGTCTGAATGAAGAGAGGAAAAATGTTCGCTATTTCTAGTTGTAAAACACACAGTCTTTGCCAACAACTCACGTGACTTAATGGCTGCCATTTATTTCCTGATAAATGTAAAGAATAATCTTTATATTTTTTTGAAAACATTATATCAATAAAGATAAATTACTTGTCTAACTAACTCAAGTGTCATTAGTCAAACATTATTTCATAGTAGCTAAAACATAGTAACCTTACTAAATGTGAAGGTCTGATTTTAGTTAGTGGATTCAGGGCAGCATACCTGGACAAATAAAATTCACTTAAGTATCCAAAAATTATTTCAACCTCATTAACCATGTATTTTGCAATATCCAATTGTAAACAGTAATAGATGATTTTTAGAAGAGTTTCGAGAATAACAGAAACTATCAATCAAATCGTCCAAAGAGTGGGTGATTATTATATAACCTGATAATTCAATTTATAGAAATATTACTGCATTTTATTCTACCTGGACCAGAGGATTTTATATTCACAAGACATTTGTTCCATGCTATCTACTGAGAATATCAAAATCATCATTTCTAGTAGTTTGATATGTATTTTCTCTGCTAAGAAGAAG
The DNA here is from genome assembly GCF_003945595.2 of Pipra filicauda. Taxonomy (NCBI): domain Eukaryota; kingdom Metazoa; phylum Chordata; class Aves; order Passeriformes; family Pipridae; genus Pipra; species Pipra filicauda. The sequence goes on along the minus strand of NW_024104592.1, from coordinate 788,508 downwards.
AGGAATGTTATAAATGATCTATGTGTATTGTTAAAAAAAATGTATTTCTGGGTTAAATTCTTATAAAAGTGGTAGTTATCAATGTTACCCTGCTTCTCTCTTACATGTTGATGTTGCTGAATATACTACTGCAATGAAAGCGTTACTTTTTTTTTTCCCCCAGCAAAGAGGGGGGGTTGGGGCAGAAATCTATAGAGCTTTAAATAGGATTTGAATACTTAATTCTAGATTATTTTGATCACAAGAGACTATGGATACATGTTTTCAGAAAAACTCTGCTGAGTCTGTGTTACATTGATTTTCAAAGGAAATGAGTTTTTCAATACACATTTTTATTCATCAATTTCCTCATCTTTCCATTATTTAATCTGTGAATCTCAAATGAAAATGGGAATACTTCACTTATGTAAGGACAGAAGTGTGGGGAGGGAAGGCAGAGAAAAAGAAAAAAAAGATAACAAACGATTCTTCCATATCTTTTGTTTCTCAATCAAAAATAATTCAAGGAAACCAGAACCCACCTTACTCACTATATTACAAAATAAAGAAATTACAGAGCTCTCATAGTTGCTAAATTGTTAACTACAAGTTCAAATCCTATGTTTCATGATATTTTGTACCTGGCTAATTGATGGTTTTGAGGATTGCAATTATTTTTGGTTTTACAGTACTGTTTACAAGAGAACTACTTAATTTATGTATTAAGCTCTTCATAAGTAAAGGAAATCATAGCGCTGTAACAGATGACTTCATGACAGTCAAAGGCTCACAGGCAGTATTACTCAGAAGATTCATAACACAATAGTTGTCCATGAATACTATTTAATACGAGACTCAGGCAACGTCTTGCAGATGGCACCTTAATTTGAGGATTTCACTCAAGTATTTTTGATATATTATGTTCATTATCACTTAAAATTAATAAAACTACATTCTGTAACTTTACAGACCATTGCTTCCTCTTGTTTCAATGCTTACCTCTGTCAAAATAAATAATTAGAGAGCAAATAAGAAATAGGGACAATGCAGAAAAGTTAAGTTATTGTGCATCTGTAAGCAAGTTTAGAACTACTTTAACAAAAAACCCTAATTTAGCGCTTTACACAGTAGGTTTGCTTCTCTTTCTGACACAGAAAATACCTTTCAACTCTCTATGCTAGAGAACTTTCATTGCAAATACTTTCCAGCAATCCTTTTCCCCCTCTCTCCTCTAAGCACATCCCCATTTGCACTATTTCCCCTTAAAGAAACTTATTTCAAATTCACTCCCTCAACAACAAAAACTTTGTTGAAGACTCAGTCCTGAGTCTAATGTAAATGTCAATAAATAATCATCAGTGTTCAGATAATTTCAGAAAATTATGTTGTTATAAAGCTGTTGCATTCAATATGCTTCTACATGAGGATTGTTTTGTTACTGCAACCTGTTACATGACAAATTATGTACAAACATTAAAGCCGGTGTGAGTATTTGTAAGCATTTTTCAACTAGAAGCATCAATTATGAATATTTAAGGCGTATGAGCTTATTAAATGAACAGTTTAAAGTGCAAAAGATGGTTACCACTTATAGCTGACTGCCCTATGATTTTCCCTTCCGTATGGCTTGGCAAACCATATGCCCTGCCTGACAGAGCACAACACAGCTGTGAGTCAAGGCTCATATAATTATACTTTCCAATTTTATAGCTAGGCACTTGGCCTTTTATTTACTAGCATAGGTAAACTATAAACACATGTCAGTGTTTTGTGTCAGAATCTTCATTTTGACCTTTTCCAGTCTGATAAACTGTCCTAGTTGGTGGACTGAAATACCGAAAAGAAACATTCTTAGTATAAGAACTAAAGTCAGTGATGCACTTCGATCAAGTAAAGGATATTTAGCCTATCCACTACTATCCATGCATTCAAGTTTAAATTGTCTTTCTAACTGGTTAAAGTTCTGATTAACTGAAAATTTAGATGATTTATATTCTCTGTGCATTGTTCTGAAATGATGACAGGTTGTACAAAAATATTCAGTTGAGACTAATTACATCTACCTGTATTTGCTCCTTCATCTCGTAACACCCTTAAGCACTCTTAAGGAAAGCTCAACCAGACATCTGATTATTTAACTGAATGCATATGATACACAGGAGAATAAATTAGGTCTGTACAAACAACTTAAGTTCTGAGAAGTCTTATCTCTGGAATGGCTGACTTCTGACATTAATAAACTAGTGACTGAAAATATCTTTTAAACATCCAGTGAATATTCTTACACATTTTTGAAAAATTCTACTTTTTATGCACTAGCAGAAAATTAAATACCAACCAATGGTTCTTTTTAAAAGGTTATATATAAAGTAAGCATCATTTGTAATTAAACCTGTTTTATGTTAAAAAAATAGCAACATTAAATTTAATTTTTCAAGCATTCCAAATTAATCCATTCCTTCCTATGTTTCTTCAGATATTAAAATAATAAAAAGTTCATTTTTTCAGTTTTCTAAAATATTTTATTAATGGATCTTAAAATTATATTTATCAGATAATGAAGCAAAAGTGTGATAACTGCTGAGGCCTATCTTAAGGTTTTATTTGTCTGAATCATTGATGACATAAAAGCAATGGCTCTCTGAGGGAAAAAAATAAGATGCATTTTGACTTAATTTGATGTTACACTGATATATTGAAAATTAAATTCAATATAGATGAACTGGAAGTAAGACACACAGAGCACCAAACTTCAAAATGAATGATATTGGTCTTTTTTGTCAATCCATAAAATAATCTGCACATTTTATTCTTTATCTAGAAAAGCAGAGGTTGACACGCTGTTCATAAAAATAGTCAGTGCATCATTTCCAAGCTATTAATGCATTAACATATTTTATGTCTAAGGTACACTTGCTTCAGAAGGAGATAGCAATAACACTTGATATGGTACATCATGACAATTTCTTTAAAACGTACCGTAACTCATCATAGCTCATGGAGGATGCTACATATACATTGTCAAATTCTTACCCTTTTTCAACTCTATACATCTCTACTTAGCCTATCCAACATTTCATTTCTGTGTTGTGGAAGGACCTGCTGTTCCATGCTGGGCAAGTTGAACATCAAACATTTCCACGCATTTAGGCCAGGTTGGATGGGGCTCTGAGCTACCTGTTCTAGTGAAAGGTGTCCCTGCCCACAGCAGGGGTGCTGGAACTACATGACCTTCAAGGTCCTTGCTGACCTTGGCCATTTTATGATATGGAGTTCCTTGCTTATTTCACAGGAAGACCTTGGTTCTGTTGGAATAGTTGTAAAGATGAAGGATGGATTATTACAGTTATGAATCATCTAGAAACAATCTGCTTCTAATGTCAAGGCACATGACATCAGTAGTTGATGCTTTCAAGCTTATGCTTTAAATGAAAATATCTCATGCTGGGAAGATTCAGAAGTTGTAAGAAATACACCTTTTATCAGGATATAATTCTAAAACTACATTAAAAATTATACAATTTTAATATTCATCAGACACGGAGTCTTTTTTTTAGTTTTATTGATTTTTATATTGAAAATTTTATTGGTTTTGTAGCTTTGAAACCTATCCATAAATTTTTTAATTAGAAAAATTAAGTACCTAAAATAACATCGAAAGGAAAAGAACAGAAAGAATTACTTTTGCATTTTCCCATGGGCTATCACAAGCTTGTTTATTTTGTATGATTGATGGTAGCCATTTGGATGTTCCAGTAAAATGAAGAAAATAACTGCTTAAGGCTTCATCTTAGGCTAGTTATCCCTTAATAAGAAATCAAGAAAAATGATCAAAATAAAGAAATAAAAATAAGATATGTTGCACAACACATCCATAGTCCCTATTTATGCTTAATGAGACCAATTAATTACTACACTGAAGTGGAGGCAGGGGGAGGAGAGAGAGAGAAAAGGGATTCATAATTCTCCTCTTTGTCTTTTTCTCTTATTTATCTTTTTCTTATTTTCATCATTGAGAAATATTTTTTTCTTAAATTATTTTAAAGTAAATTCTGATCAGAGCTAGACTGGCCAGACATCTTCTCTTGAACCATATAACTGATTGGCTGAGAGAAGACTGAATAATATTAGTCAACACTAACAAAATCTGATAGTAATTGTAAGCCTTATCATATTTTTAGCTACAAATTGTAGAAAGTATAAGAAGAACAAGTTCATCACAGAGCATTGTATTTTGAGGAAAATAAATCTCTATAAAATATTGATAGTTTATTTGAGTGTGTTTCATTGAGACAAATTATTTAAAGACAAAATTAAGGACAATGAAAAAATACTATAAATACTGAACTGCTGAGTCAGCTAATCGGCTGAATGTCAGTCCACTAATGTATTCCAGCACTGCTGCTGAGCTCATATCACAAAATATCTTTTCTCTGTTGGTGACAGCGGCAAAAATTCGTAACATTCCAGAAAATGAAAAAGTTCAACATTTCAGAAAATATTTAGGTGATATAAAGGTGGCAAGGGAAAGACCAAACAATATTTACCTCAGGTCTTGCTGTTTCCTTTTTAACTATATCTCTCTGCAGATTTGTTCTAAAATTAAATGTATTTTTTCATATTGTCTTTTTACAGTATGCTAAATTCTTTTTTTCTGTTTTTGTTTGTTTAACATATCCACAAACTCTCCGTGGTGTGCAAAATTTCTTTTGCATTATTTATATTTTAGATATACTCCTACATAATGGTTGATCTGTCTCCTTAAAAACACTGAATGAATAAGAGGCTGTATGTTCTCCAACAGTTTTTCATGCTAGTTTCCCCAGAACCTTTTCCTATTAGTTCTTGAGTAAGTTGTTACAGATTTTCTTGACCACATAAATCTTTTGAAGGATTCTTCATTTTTGAAAGTGGTTAAATATATTCCTTTGTTTTCCCCTGAAAGACTAATGCAAGTCCTTCAATGAGTAATGAAAACTATTATTGTACAATGAAAATTAAATCAACTTTTAAAAAATCTTTCATTTTTTGATCCTGTATTGTAGAAAGCCACATTATAGTAGATTGCTTTAATATACTAGATTTTTGAATGCCCCAGTTGTGTTCCCATTTTTACCTTTCATATTTATTTAAACCATAATCTTACATTTCATCTTTCCTCATTTAAGGTGCTGTCTTCTGTTAGACCTGTTCTTTGTTTTCCTGAATACATTAAGATTCATTTCCAGCTTCATTAGCATTTGGAAACGTTTAAAAAAAAGTAGAAAGAAAAATATAATAGAACTTCTGTCATTGACAAACAAGATTTCTGCTGTCTTCAATGCAAATAACACCCAGTGTGATTCAGCTTCTTTTTCAAGTTTATTTAAAAAATTCCTTGCCATAACACCCTGACTTTGTCAGCAGATATACAGGAAGGACTAGATTTACAAGTCCTTAGGCAGTTCGTTTGCCGTTTATTTCGGATGCTTTGGATTGCAGCCTCTCAGCACTCATGCATGACCTTTTTCCAAAGCTGCTGTTTTTACCAGAGTTGATTTAATTGCAGAGGTGAACTTTAACTTTTGAAGAGTCATAATCCACTCATTTGATGCACATGCAGTTATCTTGCTTGTACTCTACCAGAAAAAGGCCCTATTAAAGTTCAAAATTGCCTTGTTGAGTTTCTGAGCTATGTAAAATGTTGTTCATTACAATGCTGTCTTATTTTTTATTCTTGAGAAGGCATTCAGTGACAACATTATGGATGTCATCCAGCCATATCCTATACATGCATACAGATAACAGAAAATTTAAAAATTAAACAGAGATGTCTTGGCATGTGATAAGGTCACTTTTCCAATATCTTCTATTTTGGTAAGTAAACACAAATACCTTAAAATTCAATAAACATGGTGTCCTTTACTGGGGTGAAGGAAGAGAGAGATGATATAGGTTTCTTTCTGGCTCTTATATGAAAAGACCTGACAACAAATGGCATAATAAAAGAGCTGTTTAAACAAGACAGAAAAAAAAGAAGACTACAGATAGCAAGTAAATTTTACCATCCTTTCAAATGCTAGACACCACTTTCATGCAGAATCAAATAGACCTCTGATGGATTTTTTACACAACACTGTGTAGATTCTGTCTGTGGAGAGTTCCCCTCTAGTGGTAGACACAAAATTACATCTTTTAAATGAGTATATAATTTTTAAGATACGCAACAGTTAAAATGAATACCAAATCAATAAATGGAATAAGAAAAAAAAAGAATACCCATACCATATTTAAGAATGTCAGCTCCAGCCAGTCAGCATATTCAGTGTCTACAGAGAACTTTTAATCATACATAATGGGAGCATTTTAATTGAATTGACTGGCCTAAAGTACAAGAACATAAGTTGCTGAGTATTAAGAGTTTGATCCATTAAGTTGATCCAGTGCTAAGAGTTTGACCAACAAATAAATTCAATTATTTTAATAGGAAGGAGTACCACTTTAAATAATTGTGTGATTATTTTGTGACTCACATCCATACCATCACTGGTTCTCATCCAAATATTGCTCTAATATTTAATTTAAAATATAATAAAATGTAAGTAACTTTGGGAAATGGAAAGAGAACACTTCTTGTCTCTATATGGCACCTTGGAATACAGACATTTAGGAATGATGTTGCCACATAAATGTATGCCACATAACAATAAACATTGTTATCTTTTACTACTGAAGATATGGAGACATCTGCATGGGGCTGACAGAAACAACAGAGGACCTCTAGGTAGTTTTTACCATTCTAAAGTGGGCATTAGTGGTCTTCTTGGGTACACCACTGTCATGGTTTAGGAATGGTATTTTCCAATTTAGTACTTCCACTAAAACCATGGGCTGCTCTCCCTACCCTCCCCTGTGGTGCACTGGAGAGGGGAATTGGAGGCACAAAAGTCATGGGTTGAGACAAAAAAAAAATTTACTGGAAACAGCAATGAGATAAGAAAATGAACAGTAACAGCAACAATACTAATGACAGAGGGTAAAAAAAAAGAAATTATTCCCACAAAACCCCCCTGACAATTGACAGGCGGCTCCCTCCACCGTGTTCACTTGACCACAAGGAACCCCTTCTCATTGGAAGAAACTCCCTTCCCCCACTCTGGCAATGACATGAGGAGGTATAGAATAACCTCCAGATCCTAGCCATGTCCCCTCCTGGCTACTGCAAAAATTAACCATATCCTGGCCAGAACCAGGAGACCCACTAAATATAAAGTAACGTTGTATGTTTATGTTTAGAGTTAATCTTCATTTTAGAATCCAACTTTCTGTTTGCCTCAATAATTTTTTGAGGAACACTCAGTGAAGGAAGCATTTAATACAACAACTCTTTCCTTAACAGAAGCATTCTCCAAGACACTGCCTAACACATAAACAATTTTAAGGTATTTTGACAACATAATGTGGTCTTTACTTATGCCTTTTTTTTGCCAACCTTTATTGTACTACAAAGTACTATAAATAACTCTGACACCATAAAGTTTGAGTGCTTGACTGAATCATTAAGGTAGACATACCTATTCAAAAATACTGTTGTTTTTGTTTCTATGAAAAATTTCTGATTCATATCATAAGTGGAAAGCATTGCCTGATGCCTATCCATCTACTGAAAGATTGTTAACATTCCCATCAGGTTGCTCCTAGTGTAATCTATTGATTTTATGTAATAAGCAATCTTTCAGCAAGTTAAATGCAAAATAACAACAGATGCTACTAGAATTCCAGTTGTGTTATACAGAAAATATTATTAAGATCAAAAATAAAATATACTTTTTCTGTAAAACCAAATATCTGACTTTTATCGTCACTTAAATCTTATGAATCTAATGACAGAAATTGTTGGTCCTGATTTTAATCTGGACTGTAATGCTATCACAGAAAAAAACCCACAACCATAATATATATAGTAATAATAAAGTTAAAATTATTGTGTTATGCTCACCTTTTTCAATATCTCTTTGTACTCTGAGGTTGACAGCACCAATTTTTCTCAAGCAAGCAGGGGCACGGGGGGCCAGGGCTGGGTATACTCATTGCAGCAGGTCATCTGGGCTCAAGGCTCTTCACTTACACTACAAAGAGGGCAATGATTTTATGTTTCTTCTGCATGTGTTTTTTCTTCCTTTCCTCTTTTCTCCCTTTTTGGCTTTTACTGGAGTCTGGTTCTGAACAAAGTTCCCCATCATACTCTCTCTTCGCTGATGTATAACTTCACTCTGTGCATGAATTTATTATATATATGTGGTATATTTAACTTATTCTTTGCTGTCTTCGTTACTTTCAGACTTGTTTTGTCCAGCTTCTAGATTTGCATTTCTTTAATCAAACATCTCCAGTGTCAACCCATGTCCCTTATCATTCTCTGTTGTATTTTTCTATGCTGGATCACGTTTTCACATTTCTCAAATTTTCTGCTGTCAAGCTAGGCCTGTTTTCCTCTACAGTGTATCATTATAACAGTAATAAATATCTCATTTGCACAGAATAACTACTTGTTGTTACTATCTGTGTAAAAACTATGCTTCTTCCATATAAATATAAGAAAAAATAAAACCAATGGTAGCCCTAGCTACCCAATCATTAAAAAAAAATTCTGTTGAAGGTAAACCAAATTAGATCAAAGCTCCAGAAACATCAAGGAAGTTCAGGCAAACCAAGCTTGACAAGTTTTACTCCTGAGGCCTTGCAAATTTTGTTAGTAGGCTGTTACTAGCAATGGCAATACAATATTACTTGGCTAAAACGCCACAGCTGGTCTCCTTCAAACTCAGTTTTGCTGATCTTTGCAACCTGCTCCACATAAGAAAATCTTATTTTTCATTTTGTAAGAGTGAATTGAGAACTCTCCTAGACTTCAGACTTTAAGGTCTTGCTGAATATTTTCGTCTGTGGACTGTTAATGATTTTATAATGCATAGGTTCTTAATTTCTGTTTAAAATTTGATATTAGTTTCTAGGATTACACGTGTGCATATGTATACATTTCTGCATATATATATAAATATTTGTTAAAAACCATTTGATTTTGTGTATGGATTTGCCTTGGAACATTCTGCACACTTTAGTGAGAGTCTCTTCAGAGAAGTTACAAGTGTATTTTCTGCCACAGAAGAATGTGAATATGTAAAACAAGGTAGAAATACAACCTGACCTTTTCTTCACGGAATTAGGCTGAAACTAGTTTTAATATTCTCTCTAAACACGCTCTCAAGCTTGCAGGATATTTCTTTTGGCCTTCCTACATGGGCAATTCTCATTTACATCATCGAACTTTGTGAACAAAGTAAGCTTTAAATGTCCTTGAGAAAGGACATTTGGCTTAAACTTTGGATCTCTGTGAGTAGTCAGTTATAAGAGAAATGAAACTAAACAGTGAGGAAAGGACTTAGAGTGTCAACTTTAAAATGTGTGAAAGGTATTTAAGTGGGTAAGTGTTAGTGTTTTTCACAAAGATGAGGTACAATGTTTTTTATTACTACACAACCAAATTAAATTTTGGTAAATGAGTGAAATTGAGTGGGGTTTACAGAAAATTGGTAAGCCTTCTCTTAAAGAATATTTATGTTGCTTGTACAACTAATTAATACATTTCAACAAATTCATATATACATACATGTATACATATATATATAATCTGAGAGCAAGATTTCCTAAAAGTAGAATTTTGTGTGTATTAAACATTAATGAAATCTTAGCCTTTAAAAATATGATTCATTTTACAATGAGTAGATTATTCATAGGAGTCCCAAGAGTATCCTATGGGACCCAGAGTCAACCTATGCAAAGTTTTATGAAGTATGTACATGCCAACATGTCCCCGAAGAGGTTAGCTCTCAGCTAGCACTAAATGGCCTCTGTAGCACTCAAAACACTAGAAACCAGGGTTTTCTTCTTATAATGATAAAGTTTGCCAATGGAAATAGAAACACAGTTCATTCTACAGAGGTGAGCAGACCCTCTCTTGTATAGCAATGAAAGCAACTGAATTTTAAAAGATTCTTCCTCCAGGGAAAACTCTTTACAACATTCTTCTTCTGCAGAAATACACTAATATAAAATATTCCCAATCCTCATCTTTGGAAGTAGTTAAACTTAAATGTATTTTTACTTTATTTTATTCTCTTTTATGGTAGCAGGATTATAATAGGTTTGAATTTACTCAGGTGATGCCTGAGGTAATACAAGAACCAGGTAGCAGTTCTGTGCAGTTCAGGGTGCAGTAATACCACCATCAAAATCCATAAAACTGCAAACACACAATCAGTGAGAGATATCATGTATTATGGTGACAAATTCCAGTTGTTCATTCCCCCCATACAGTCTGTTAACAGCTAAACAATTTATTCTACGAGGAAGAACAGGAGATTCAAGATTAGCTGGCAAAGACCACAAAGGTAAACCTGATCCAAAGTTCTTCTTGTACTGAAAACAAAGGAAAGATAAAAACTGATGCTACAAGGAAGTAGGTCAGGACTAGACTCTTCAGAGCATTCAAAACTTCCATAATTTCATTGCAGAAGAGAAAAAAAGGGAGTGGGATCTTACATAATGTCTGTACTTGTTATAAGTAGGCAAAGCAAAAATGTGATAGTATCAAGAGGAAGTGGAAATAGCAACAGTCAAGGGTATTTGTAATTTTTCAATTGATCTTTCAGAGGGATTTGTTCATGTGAAAAAGAGTAACACATGCACAGAAAACTCAGAAAACTCAAAATGAAGTTCACTGTCAATTGATACATATTGTGTTCTTTTTGTGAAACAAAAATATTTTTAAGCAGTTAAAACTTTTTTTGTTCAGGCCCCCGGTTTTTTGTGATAAACTAAAAGTTTTCGTTTAAAAGATGCATTTTTTCCTAACCTTTAGAAAATTATGTTTGTCTTAAATTGATGAACTGGGGTCTTAAGGCTAATATTAACCTTTTACATACTATGATAGAACAGGTTCTTTTCTAACCTATTGATCACTAGTCACCTGAGGAAAGTTTGCAAAGGACAGTGACCTGAAATTATTGATCTCTTTCCAGCTAATAACTCCATTTTGAAGATCTGCCTGAAAACCAAAGTAGACATTTTATAACCTATGATGGATATTCATTTCTTATATATTCAAAATGATGATCACAGAGAATGAGGGGATTGAGTATACCGTTAGCAAATTTGCAGATGACACCAAGTTGGGGGGGAGTGTTGGAGGCAGGAAGCTGGAAGGCAGGAGGGCTCTGCAGAGGGACCTGGACAAGCTGGAGAGATGGTCTGATTCCAACGAGATGAGGTTCAACAAGGCCAAGTGCCGGGTCCTACACTTTGGCCACAACAATCCCCTGCAGCGCTACAGGCTGGGGACAGAGTGGCTGGAGAGCAGCCAGGCAGAAAGGGACCTGGGAGTTTGGATTGACAGAAGCTGAACACGAGCCAGCAGTGTGCCCAGGTGGCCAAGAAGGCCAAAGGCATCCTGGCCTCGATCAGGAACAGTGTGGCCAACAGGTCCAAGGATGTGATTCCTCCCCTGTACTCAGCGCTGGTGAGGCCACACCTGGAGTGCTGTGTCCATTTCTGGGCCCCTCAGTTCAGGAACGATATTGAGGTGCTGGAGCAGGTCCAGAGAAGAGCAACAAGGCTGGTGAAGGGACTGGAGTGCAGGTCCTATGAGGAGAGGCTGAGGGAACTGGGGCTGTTCAGCCTGGAGAAGAGGAGTCTCAGGGGAGACCTCATCACTCTTTACAACTACCTGAAAGGAGGTTGTAGCCAGGTGGGGGTTGGTCTCTTCTCCCAGGCAACTATCAGTAAGACAAGAGGGCATGGTCTTAAGCTCTGCTGGGGAGGTTTAGGTTGGCTATTAGGAAGAATTTTTTTACAGAAAGAGTAATCAGGCATTGGAATGGGCTGTCTGGGGAAGTGGTGGATTCTCCATCCCAGGAGGTTTTTAAGATGAGACTGGATGTGGCACTTAGTGCCATGGTCTAGTAACCACAGCAGTGTTGGATGAAGGATTGGACTTGATCTCGGAGGTCTTTTCCAACCCAATTGATTCTATGTTTCTATTCTATAATTCTATGATTCTATTCTTTTTCCAACCACCTTCTCTCCTGATTCCTGATGATTTCCTCATTAAACAATGTCTTCTTTTATTATGTATACGCTTTGCAGTTCAAGGCTCAGAGCAGCTCACCGAGCCTGGCAAAGTAAGCAAGTGGTTACAGTAGAAAGTTACAGGGAAGGCAGATTGTGAAATAAGGAGACAAAGAAGAGTGCAAGACTAAGAAAAAGACAGTACCCTCTGCTAATTAAGGGTTCCCATGGGTCATGAAGCCACATCAACTCAGTTGTTTTAGTCACCTGACACTAGTTAAGCTTCACTATTACTAATACCACAGCACCCAAAAGCCACCACTGACTTCTTTCTAACTGTATCTATATTTGCCTCCAGAGAACTCCTACTCACTGTTCCCAGACTATTGCAGCACTACCACTCTGCATTAGCTCTCTGTTACCTCTCTCAGTCTAATGCAAAACCATTGTGATCTTGCCACAAAACTAAATTTTAACAATGAAGACCCACAACTTTTAACTATCTAGAACCCAAGGGTTAACAGCATGTGTTGCCCTAGGAGGTATTTTCACATGCTGAAAATCTATGCCCCTGGTTGTGGCAGCAAAACATCCCTGACTAAATGCATTTCATCAAGTCTCTCATGACAAAAGAATTTTCTTTTTGGACCTATGAACCAAAGGTGCTACATAAGGCCAAAATGTACTACCACTCAGCAATTAAATAAATCATCTTGGTGTATATGCAGGGAAGTTTTATGTAACATACAATTTATATTATGTCTTCTGTGTTTCTCTATGCATTTGTGTTTTGAAATTAATGATTAATTTTAGAAATAAATATATATATATGAGACTTTAACATATATATATTTATATGAGACTTTTAAGAGTTTATAAGAATTTAAATGTGACTGACTACAACAGTTTCTTGTCTGTATGGGTGTAATATTGAAAAACAATAATCCATGTTGATGGTATCTTGCCTTTGAAGTTTCCCAACAGATTGAAAAGAGACTATTTCTACTGCTGGCCACTTTGTAGTGACAGCTGGGTGAAGTCATTGTAAACACTGAAGATAACTTTCCATATGGTAAGAATTCCTAATATTATTTGGTAATCACCAGTGTATGCTCATTAAGACCAAGAGCTGCATAACTTTATTGAATATGATAGTCTACTTAGGAATTCTGTTGTGTTGAATTTATCTGCAATATGTTACTCATAAAAAGTACCCGAGTCCTACCTATTGGATTCAGACATAGATTTTGGTCATCTAGATTTATGTATCTAGATCCTCTTCCCCACCACCCCGTGTCCTGCTCCCCATTCTTTTTCAGAAATGGGATGAAAAAAAATTATACAGACGAAAATGAAAATTAATATTTTTCAGTCAAACCCTTCAGTCAATAATCAAAGAGTATTTCCACAATTTCTATTACTCTCTGCTTCACTGAAGCTCCCCAGCACAGGATTACCAGTGCCAAATTTACCAATTGAAATTCTACATTTCCCACCTTCTTTCAGCCATTTTCCCTGGATGACACTAAATACCTATATTTAGATAGGCTAACTCAAGTCTTAGATTTTTTTTTTATATTTCATAACAGGTAGTGATTGAAGTGATAGGAATATTTATCTCTAAAGACATTGTAATATTTCATTAGGATGTGTCTTCTCACCATTGTTTGCTACTGTCTTAAAGTAGGTTCCAATATTAAATAAATCATCTATTTTAAAAAATGTAACACTTTCTGAAAAAAATCAGAAGCAAGATGTCAATATTTTGGAAATGTAACTGAAAATTGATGGATTTAAATATCTATAATCTCTTTCAAAATAGTTGGAATTTTTTATGATTGGAATGTTAATATTTCAGAAACATGATAGAACATTAAATATTAGTTGGCAAATGTTTTTTGAATATTGAGAAAAAAATCCACTTTTTAATATATAATATCTAGAAATTTTAATACTACATTATCAAATATGGAAATTTCACCAATCCCACTGTCTTCAACTAAATTCTTCCTCTTCTTTCCTCATTAAAAAAATAAAAACCTTCATGAATATTCTTTTTTCTTCTCATGAGGGCTCATAGAAAAGAATAAATACTAAAAGTTTCCTTTTCAAATTACATTGAACACATGGTAGAAAGCCTTTGAATGCAATTGACTTAATTAACTTACATCTAATCTCGTTCTATGTCACATTCTGTACTTAAAATCATGGTTTTATCAGTTTCTTGTTTTGCTGGCAGTAGAATGTTTTGAACATTAAGGAAACTGAAGAAAAGATACATAAATATTTTTCTTTATGAAAATATTGATGTAGCAAAGGTCATATCTTGTATTTCAGCCTTTTTTCTCTTCATTAATTAAACACCCATGGGTTCTTTTTACTAGAGCTGACATTATTACTCTTAGAACTATAAAAGGCCTTTAGTTGGAGTGATCTTTGAAGGTCATCTAATAAGTAAAAAGAGTGACATTCCACTTAAAACCAGATTAAGCAGCTTTTAAGCATGATAATCATCTGGTATCTGCAATGCCAGTGGGAAGAAGTATTTCTAGTATTCAGCTGGTCTGATCTTAAAGTTCAAATCTCAGACCAGTCTGGTACTTCTAAAATGTCCCAACAGTGCCTATTTTTCCATCTTGATTATAACAAAAAGGCGGAAAATTACTGATGTAGAGACATAGACAAATTCTAGTGTCTAGGTTAGCCATCACAAATCTTAATTCTTGTCCTTCAAGGTATTTTCTAGAGTGCTTCTGTACAGCAAGTTTTACCTACTTCTTAAAATCAGTCAGCCAACTGAGGCTCATTTTGAACCTTAATGGATGCTCAGCACTTAGGTGTTGGCCTCCAGTGTGATCAGAAGAACTCTTTAAGCTTTGTGATAATGCACTGATGTTTAAATCATCAAACCGGTTTTTATTTTAATCCTTTAAATGTATTTGAACTTGACTACATTCAGTATGTGTATAGATCCCTGAATACAATACAAGAAAAAGGATCAGGATAATTTCAGTTAGAGCTTGTGGAGGAAAATGAGATTATCACATTCAATGAAATTATATACAACATTACTTAAAAATTAGAATGCATGTTTTCTTTTAATTAAAGAAGTTTTTATTAACATCTCAGTGAAGTTTATTAAATATCTAGACTGGATCTAGACTTTTTTAACTGTGCTATTGATCATGAATAACTTAAAAAATGTACAAGAAAATGTTGGGATAAAACCAACTGCCTGTTGCTCACCCAGAGCATTGCATTAATCTCAAAAACCAAACACTTTCAAATCTTCCAACTGTTCCATAAGCTAGGTTCTACTTTTGGCAAGGTTATACACCATAGGCTATTTCTTTTTTTAGAGAGCTCACTCTTATATGGGAAAGAGAGAACCCATCACACCAAATGGAAGCTTGCCTGAGAGAACCAATTGTTACCCATGATCTGCATAGGATGTCCTATGGGAAAACAAAATTTCTGATGCTTTCTCTGTCTCACACTGACACGAAAAGCAACACCATTTCTTGGTATTTTATTTTCTGCCAATTTTTTCAGCTTAAATAATTCTGTCTTTCCTTGTTATCCAAAACAGGAGTTGAACATATGCAAATACAGAAAATATATGATGCCATCTATATAGTACTACATGGTCTATGTTATAGTCATAGAAATCTAGTGTCATGTGCAAGGAGACAGGTATATACATATACAGTGACCAAGATGCAATGAAAGACAAAAACTAACTGAAAAGAAAAAAAATGACTCTTCTTTTCTTTCTCTTCCTTTTTGGATATTGTTTCAAGATCCTCTAGCTAGAAAAGCAACTTTCTCTGTTTTCTTTCTGTAATGACATTCTTTATTTATTGACACAGCTCTTCACTCTTTACAAAGGCCACTGGTACCTTAGCAGGAGTCATCTTAGGGATGCACATCTTTACTTCATGTTTCATGGAATCATAATTGAAATGGCAATTCCATTGAAAAGTCAATATGCAGAAACTAAGAAAATTTGGAGATCATCAGCTAAGCTTAGGAAAACAGACCACATTAACTGAAAAAAGCCCCCACACAGTAGATTTCAGTTGCATCTCGGAGAGCACACTTATCCACACATCCAGTTTTCTGCGTTCTTGATTTTACATGTCTCCATTAATCAAATAATCAATGAGGATAATCATAAGCAAAGTTACTCTTTTACTACTCTTGCTGTTTTTTTCTCTTCAATCTACTTCTAAACCATGTAATTGGGACACTATAAAAACTGTTAGTGCTGCATACAATGGATACCACTGTTTGTTCTTGTTAGGACTCTTGTGGTTTAGGAATAGTGCTCTCCAAAGTAGTGTTCCCATTAAAACCGCTCCAAACCACATGACGTTAGTTCACTTCTTCCCCTCTCTCTTCCTCTCCCCCTGCACTGGGTTTGAAAGAGGAATTGGAGGCAGAAAAGATAAAGATCATGGGTTGAGATAAGAATAGTTTACTGGAAACAACAATGAGATAAGAAAACAGTATGAGGGATGAGGTTACAGGGAAGATTTTTTCAGGAGCAAAAAAGAGCTTTCACTCAAGAAAGCTTTGATGCTAGGAGAAATCCATTGTGGGAGAAAATTTTTCCCATGAATAGCTTTACATATATTTCTCTGCCTGCCTGTTTGAGAAGTTAACTCCTTTGTCGCAAGAAGAGAAAGTTCTCACAGACATGCCTGAGGCTCCTGCTGGGGACAGGGAGACCATAAAGCACAGGGGAGAACACAGCTTTGAAATTATGTCCATGCAAAAGGTGTTGATATAAAAGCACCCAGAGAACAGGTTCTCTGTGCTCTTTCCACCCACCATGATTTTTACAGTGTGTTTTAGGATTTTCAACTTCAGAATAAACTTTGTCTTAATACCTTAGCCATGGTTAGGTCCTCTGGGGTACCTCTATGGATGTCAATTCATACAAAGAGTAACAGCAACAATATTAATAACCAAAGTATGAGAGGTGAGTGATTCATAATCAAATGCTCACCACTATAACCATCGGTAGCCTGACAATACCTGACCAGCACCACGCTGTCCCGACCTGGAAAAGACTTCCTTCCCTCTGCCCCCAGCAATGAGGTGAAAGAGTATAAAATAACCTCTAGGTCCTAGCCATGTTCCCTCCTGGCTGCTGCAAAAATTAACCAGGACAAAGTGTATTTCTTGGCTGCATGTAAGGAAAGTTTAATAAATGTGGCATAATATGAAAGAGCAAATAAATCATTAAAATGTTTACTGCGAAATATAATAGAGGAATTCTCGAGGCCAGTCATGGATAATTTTCTCATTAATGAGAGTGGTTATAAAATGCAAGTTCTCAGGACAAGAATATACTTCTGTAGTGAGATTCCACCCATATGATAGAAACCTAAATAATTTAAAAACATGCAGATAAAAATTGTACTCAAACCAAAACAATGTGCACTACCTCAGGGGTCTGCCATCTTCTTTTCAATGCAAGAATGTTAGTTGGCACTCAACCCAGATGAAGTGAACATCTAATCTAAATTAATATCCCTTTTCCATATTCCAGAGAATATGCAAGTAATGTAGAAATCTTGTATACCTATGCATATTCAGGAAAATGTGTATTTTATATAAAGTATTGTTTTCTTAAAACAATTTCTCTACCCTTTATTGCCAAATTACCTTTCACCAGGGAATACTCTGATGAGATAAACTACTTTTATATGTATTTTTTTCTGACTTCAAGTTTCCCTGCTAATTGTGTTTCCTGCTAATAGATATTTCTCCTGTTGTTTTCTCTGTTTTGTTCATCATCTGGAGGAACATAGTTTACATAGTAATATACATTATCTATTTATTGAATGATAGTTGAGTGAAGTACTTCAGTGTGCTAAAGAAAAAAAAACCAAACTGAGCAGCATGTAACTTTGTGTTAGGCTTTGTATGTGTTTGATATTTGTCCAATACATTGATTCTGTAAATGCACAGTTATGAAACTACAAATAGATTTTCCATCCAAAATTACACTTCCAAAACCACCACTTTTGTGCATTTGTATCATAATACGTTACACCAACAGAAACATGTTTATAATAACTACTAATTAAAGTAATAAATAAAAGTCATACTAAATTTTTAAAAATCCACTAATGTAGAAGTTGTTTTTTTTAAAAAATAAAGAGAACAGAAAGAGATAAAATGTGTTTCCTCCACTTTTTTCATCTTCACTTGTAGCTTGTACACACAATAAACTTCATTGTGTTTCATTTTATTGGCTATAAGTATATGTATATATGGTAACATAATTATAACCACTGTATTTATTGGAAACAGGAGTGTCTTATCTCTAATATTGATTTTTTAACTACTGTTTCTACCTTATTTATATATCCGTCAGTATATTCTTTTAAAATATTGCTTATTTCTTTATTTTCAATCATACTTACGGAAGTACTTTTATTGTTTCCTCAAGGGCTGATTTTTCCTCCATTGAATTCTTCATTTGTTTCAGTACTATTGTGTCATGTTGTAATATATGCATAGCTAATATTCTTTATCTCCATTTATACCACCTTCATTACAGACTGTGATCTGAAATCAGTTCTGAAGAGTAAAAGAACAATATAATTTACAGACTGTGTTACTTAAAGAAAAGAACAGATATTTAAATTATAAATATTATACATATATATAAAGCATTAAAATATTATGCAGACTTCATGTTGCATAACTCCTTTACAACAGAGTCCTTCAAACAAGGAATCATGACACTTTTCCTATCCTGGATGTTTGCAAATACAGAAGGAGAATGATAATTCATTTTTATAGAAAGTACTAACTTTATATCCGTAGTTTTGCAACATTTTGTCATTAATGTATATTTATGCTAATTTCTGTCATAGTACTATACATTCTTTTTTATCTAAAACTTAGGTTCTGAAATATATAATTAAATTCATTTACACCACATTATGAGAAAATGTTTAATTTATCTTGCAGATAAGAATATAAATGAGTTGTGAAAATATATCTTAATTTGATATTTTAATTCTTATTACATAGTTAAAATATAGTATGATGAGTAAGCAATATTTTCTGGATATTTTCATCATAAATTCTTTCATTAATTTGGTATAATACTATAAGGGATGTATTTTATGTTCATGTAGCCACAGATTTTATGATAACGTCCAAGTCTAAAGAACACATGAATGTCAAAATTTTTAATGCAACTTCATTTCGATTCAAATTTCATTTTTGTGTAAGCTATTTTTAAATAAACCTCTTTAAAAGAAAGGAATACCAGAAACCATTTTTTTTTTCTTTCTGGTAAAAGTAGTAAAACCAAGTTCTATATAGTCTTGAAGTTCTGAAGTTCTGCTTATTAACAAATGTGACATAATCTGTCATCACTGAGCAATGGGATTTTTGCATGTCTTTTCCCTCAAGTTATGTAAAGTTCACAGGAAGGAGATTTCTTCTTCAGACTGAGAAAGTAGCATTTGTTTCCTGAAAGCTGGTGGATGTTGGGCATGTGGGGGAGAGGTTTGGGTAGGGCTCAGAAATGTGTTAGACATGAGAATACTGAATATTACCACACCTCATGTTAAGGGGGAAAATCCATGTACAGCTGAAATCTATATATAGAAGGGCAGGGCTGTGGGGAGGTGCAAACCAACCTTTCTGTGGCACCCCTGGGACAGGATCTAGTGGTTTCTGGGGGCCAATGTGGAGCCCTGGGCAGGGGGGGGAATCTGGGGGGGAACTGGGTAAGAACATTTAGGGCTGTTGGTGCCCCGATGGACATGACAGTTATTACAGGCTTTAATCATAAATGACACAGGATATTTAACATGAAGATGCTCAACGATTTTAAATTAAGAAAACAGACAGTTAACTCTTCAAAACATTCATTACTCTGGGTACTCAAGCCTTTGAAGACGCACAGGTTTATATGAAAAGGAAGGCTTTGGCACTATACCTGGACACTGAAATTCTGTTGTCTAAAAGCGAATTTGACATCTAGGCAAACAACTGGTCAACAAAGTCTGTGGAATGAGAGAGCTCGTTAGCTTATTCTAAATGAAGCATCTCGACTTGGTCATCTGAATGTCTTTAGGTTCTCCAAGTTGTGAGGCCAAAGTATGACAGAGACACTTACATTCATTCCTCTCTCGTAATACATGATAAAGGCCTAAGATGAATCAAAATTTCCATATAAATAAAAGCTACAAGGCCGAGTATTCACAGAAGACAAAAGGTACTTTTCAAGACAAGATATATTGTACATGTAATTGCATAAACATACATAGATGGTATCACATATGATTCTTTTATTTTTCAGTAGATAAAAGCATAAAAGAAAACGATAAAGCAATTTAGCAGGTAAAGAGGAAAAGTGTGTGGCTAATGTAATACATAACTAACGACAGCATAATTCATTGGGACAAATGTTAGCCCTTAATGAAAATTATCACTTTCTTTTTTTCTATAAAGTGCCAATTTTCAATGGATAAGGCTTGAATTGTGTTACAAACAACTATTTCAACAAGATAAAGTAGTAATTTGTTTTCAGCTTAATTAGTACTTCAAGTAAACAAGCTGTTTTTAGTCAGCAGTGAGTTCAATACTAATTAATTAACCAATCTGTTGAATTTTGCAATTTTCAGAAAAAAAAAATAAAAAAGAAGGAAAAAAGCATCATGCAAGTAAATAATTCCTTATTTGCAGTACCCCAAATTAAATTAACTTGATGTTAGTCACTACTTTAACTCTATAATCAATGCTGACAGAAGAATGTTTATGTAAAATACTATAATACACATAAATACTCTTACAGCACATGACTGTTCAATTAGTTAACAGCATTATACATTAAAGTGTATTAAAGATCTACACCTTCACTACCTTCACTACATTTCATTACATCACATATGAATATCTCTAGTCAAGTATGCAGACTACCTCCTAAAACTCTAGAGGTGAGTCTAGAAAGATTTGGTAATAGTCAGATTTAAATTTCAGGAGCCATGGTATGTTAATTCTGTTCATCTCTTCTGAATATGTCTTAGAAGGAAAGAGTTGTTCATAGGTGGAGTGATGGATTAGGTACAGAAAAGGCGGTAGAAAGCTTTAACAGTGAAGGTATTTTTCCTTTAGTAGCTAACAGTCCCACTGTAGGCAGATATATCTGCTGTGCTAAGGAGGTAGAGGAAGTGAAGAATATATTTTTTTAACTTATTTTTTTATAAATAGATGTATTTAGCTGAGTTCTGAATTGGACTACATCTTTGTGGCTACAGGTGTGGCCAATACTAAAAAGTGGGTCAAATGAAGGGAAGGGTGACCTAAAGCTCTCTCAGTATGGCTACGTCTTCCCTGGGTCAAAATGGTACTCTGTGAATAAAGTACGAGATATACAAAGTAA
The DNA here is from genome assembly GCF_003945595.2 of Pipra filicauda. NCBI lineage: Eukaryota > Metazoa > Chordata > Aves > Passeriformes > Pipridae > Pipra > Pipra filicauda. The sequence continues at coordinate 767,006 of NW_024104592.1, read as the reverse complement.
ATATTAATCTTTGATCACAGTGCCTCTGTTTCGGTGTAAATTCTAGAAAGTAAACTTCATTGCTTCCCTTGATAAAGTGGTTATATAGTACAAACATTTCATAATGTACTGAACTCCCATAAATCAATTTGAAATTAGTTTACTGTCAAGTTGATAAATCTCATCGTTATACCTTGAAGGTGATTTAACAAGTATTTCACAGTGTAAAATTTATACCATGTTGGGGAGAGATAAGAAAACAAGTGTTCCCAACCAATAATTATTGTCACATTCATTTATAAATTCTGCTATGTTAAGGATTTGAATAAAGCTTTGAATAAAGCTTTTGGATATCGTTTATGCCCAATCATAATTCTACTGTGTAAACTCCGAAATCTCTTGAGTTAGGTATAACTTCAATGTACTTTTTGTGGTTTATATAACCAGTTTTTCCTAACACTGGACACGGATCAACAGTCAGTGTAAGTATGAATAGTACCAAGAAGTGTTGCTTATTTATTTTGTTTTGGCTTTTACCACCCATATAATCTCAAGCAATGGAAACACATGTGCAGGGACATTTAGGTTTCTTTCTGGAATTGCCCGTAGTGGAGAATATAATTGATAATTTTCTCCAATTAACCAGTTTCTCGCCTCTTTTAATTATAAAAAAATGTGAATACTACATTGAGGAATAACATATACACATGGTTATAACCGGGTTCATGAAATTTAAGAAACATTGCTGTACTTTACATGCAGAAGACAGTCTTTACCACAGTCTATAGTGCAGACAGCAGAACTGAAACACCTTACTGTTTGGTACCTCTAAAAAAATTTCATTAAAAAAAATAACCCACCCAAAAAAAAAAAACCAACCAAAAAGAACGAAACCAACAAAAAGCAACAAAAACAACTACAACCACAACCAAAACAAACAAAAGACAAACAACAAACAAACAAATACAACAAACCACACCAAACCATAATTAAGTTTATTTTAAAAATTAAAATCTAGGCTATAAAAAAAAAAAAAGGAAAGAGTTACTCATGATAATGAGTTCCTCTGAAACTACTAAATTGCACATTGGCTAGAACCATGAATACCAGATTCAGGCCTTGTTCAGCATTTTGCTCCTGCTTATTTCAATATAATCATGTAGTTATATAAAGTGTTATATTTTAGTAAGGTACAGTTATATATCATGATAAAATATTTGCTCTCTTTATCTCTCTTTGTAATATCTATAATAGATTACACAGATACATATAAGGGAACTGGTGGCAAATATTCCAAATGACTTCCATGTGAACTGTTGAAACTTAATACAAAATTTAACATTCACTTTAATTAAATACTGCATAAAAAATACATTTCTTCCTTAATTATAATTTCCTACACTTATTTTTAAATATATATGTTTGAGAAGAATATTATCATATTAATATTGAAAAAATAATCAGAATACAACAGAAGAATATATGAAACATTCCTTTTCATTATAACCGTCTTCAAATCTGAAATCGCTAAAGAGAAAAAAAGTCACCCTAATTTCAGTCAATTGGCAAGATTAGAGATATCACAGGTATATCTGATTTGCAATGATGATTAGAAAATTAGTTTATGTGGTGTTTATTAAGTGACAAATATAACTATTACTTCTGCATTTCTAACATGAGAAAGAAGTCTCTTTGGACCTACACGAGATTTGATGATGAATAAATGAGGCTAATACAAAGTCAAGTTGCTTGACTTTTTTCTCTTTATTTTAAATGTATTTTGGCAGGAAAAAGAAGTGTTAAATCTCCTTTAATTTCTTACTCGTAAATGCACTTTATAGTTGCACAAGATCCTGTGTCTGTTTTCTCCTCCCATTATTGCCCAAGCATTTAGAAGAATATGAAGTCCGTTTTTCACTGTAAAAGGTCATAAATGAAATGGAATGCAGCAATGCTGACAACAAACACTTTACAGATCTATCTGAGACCATTTAAGAGCTGTTTACTTTTGGATGAAGGATTACCTATTAAATCCGAAAGAGGTTGCAAGCTGAATAAACACCATCTAGTAGGGTCAGTGCTCCTTATTGTCATGCAGTAGAAGCAACAAGAATGTTCTAGTTAGACCGGCAATGCATCATACATCTAAATCGTACTGAAAAGATTAGAAGGCACTGAGATGAAATGGCACTAACAGAAATAGCAATTTTCAGCAGATTTTTTTCTGGAAGGATATAGTTAAAAATAAAAAGGATGATTAAGTCTTTTCTTGTAAAAAAAATGGCAACCTATAATATTGACAGAGGCAGCAAATGTGATGTGATAAATATAATGCAAAACAAGTCACCTGTTGCATCTGTAGGCATGTGACTGTAACAGACTAGTTCATACAATTCTCCCAAGTAATTTTAGTAGAGTAACGTTAAAGAAACCATGAAAAGATTTTGTGTCATAAAGATTTTTTTAAGCCATGTCGCTATGCTATTCACATAGGGAAAAAATAAAATCTAGAATGAAGGAAGGAAAGGGGTTTTCAAATTGATATTAAATAAATATGTTTTTATAATCCTGATAAAGAAGGATTATTGAATTATTGAAATGTGGCATTCTTACAACAGATCTGAGCAAGGTCTGGGAAGTGCAACCTAAAACATGTTTCCATTATTTGTGGGATGTGTGTCACTATCACATCTCTAAATTAAGTACAGGTTCTTGGGTGTCTTTTAACTGATGTTTCATTGTTTTTTATGTCTGTTGAATAGAATAAGTGTCAAAATACTCTCCTCTTTTCTTTACTTGACTGCACCATAGACTATGAGTATACTTGAGCTATCAAGATGTCATCCTTTATCAGCACTCATCTGAAGAAATAATATGTCATTCTGATTTAACTAGTAAATGTATTTTTTTTTAGAGAGAATAAAATCCAAAGCATGTTTAGAAGTAACTTGAATCAATATACTATGAACTTTTTCTCTTTCATGACTAGAAAATAAATTTCTGGGATAGAAATATGGACAGAAATTATTAATTCTCATTTATTGCCACTGAAATGACAGCAATTTTTCTTTAGTAGAACTTCAACTTCCTTCTAGTGCACAACACTGTGGAAGACATTTACGTGTATCCATTGGTTTGCTCCTGTTACTCTGGTCAGTGCTATAAATAATACAGAATATGCAATGATAAATATATGAACTGAACTGTAGATATTTTGCATACTGTAAACCTGAGCTTCTAAGGAGCTTTTCAAAGTCAAGTCTTTTTTCTGGGGGGATGCTGAGTGTGGAATTACCCAGGTGATAAAGTCAGTAAGAAATAAGGTTCATTGTAATATAACACTTTCTTGAAGGCAAGTGTATGATTAATTAACCTTCAGAACTAGATCAATGGTGCCAGGTTATTATCCATTCAGAATGGTTTTGTGTTTGTTTTCTTTATCAACAGGCTATGCTCAGTGGGAAAATTAATGGTAAATAGAAAATTTATTTTCCCTCACTTTGTGCCAAGAGGCTTTAAAATTAGATAATTGTGATAGATTAGACATCTGGCATCAAATCTGACCTCTTTCACTGTTCTGTTTGAATGCATTGTAGTGTATAACAGCAGTGCCCCCTGCTAGGATAGGTTTAAAGTGCAAGCAATAGAAAAATAATGTTCACACATTATGATAAAAATTTTTAAACATAATCTCAGAACTTCTGTTAGTTGACACTTTAAATAGCATCATGGAAAATATTTCAAGCGTTTCACTGGATTTGAGTCCATTTGCTTTTACTAGATTGAAAACGGGAGATTATAGCTCATGATGGATTTTCTCTTGAATTCTCTTCCTAAATATTTTAATCTTTTCATCACTACCAGATTGCAGAATCACAGAAAAGCAGAATGCCTGGTTATGAGTTTATTTTTTTCTCTGACTATGACTTATATATTTAATTTTCAAAAATCTTTTTACTTTTTATTGCTATTTAGATTTGTAGATCTATACATAAAAATGTCGAATTCTGTATCCTCTTCTGATTATATTTGAATATATTTTTATTGAGAATAGTAAGATGATTATTTATTTCTGCCAGTGACTTTTGCTCTATTAATCTTCCCTTCTGCTCTGTCACTGATAATGCTTGAGGCTGCAGTTGAGCTCTGTGTTGACTGTATTAATATGCATACTGTTGTTTGTCACCTCATTTATTTCAGTGTTTTCAAGATAATAACCTGTTCTTCCCAGAAAATGGAAAACTCATTTGTTCAGTATGGGACAATATTTTGGTATTAGGAAGTTCAATTTGTTTAGGATATTTTAGGACTACTCTTTATATTTTCTTGAATACACTTTCTCTCTGTTTGTCTAACTCATCCTTTTGGGGTACACTTTCCCATTTTAATGTCTTCTTCCACCTTTTTAAGTATAAATTTAGTGATATCCTTTATCTGTCGGTAGATGTGCTGCTCTCACTTTCACAAGAAAATAAACCCATTAAATTATGCTCCACATAATATATAGTGCATGATATGTGTGCTACGTGAGGATAGTTTGTTCTGCTATTGCTACTTTCTGTTACTTTCCGCTCCGCTAAATAACAACACCTGGCACCAATATTTGCTAGAGGTGAAGCAAGGGTGGATGAAAAGAGATGCAACGAAGCGATCTGAGGGTCCTGGTGGACACCAGCCTTCCCATAAGCCAGGAATGAGCCCTTGCAGCAAAAGCGGCCAACAACCTCTAGGGCTGTAATAGGCAAAGTGTGGCCAGCAGCTCAAAGGAGAACATCCTCCTGCTCTGTTCAGCCCTGTGGAGACATGTCTGAAGTGCTGGGACCAGTGCTGGATTTCCCAGCACAAAAGAGGGATTTACTAGAGCGAGTCCAGTGGAAGGACATGAATGCATTGCACAAAAGGAAGTTACTGCAAAATCAGGCTATTGTATAATTAAGAGCGATCATCAAAAATATCGGCTGTACCGGTCTAGGCCTCAGTGACACTCTTTGGGGCAGTCAGAGATACTCTCAGTTCTACCTGTGCTCCCCTCTGAGCCTGCCCTTCCATTGTAGACAAACAAATTCAGAAAAAAGTGTATTGAAATATTTTAAAGTGATTCTTTGACAGATACTGCCATATAATTTCAGGAGCAAAACTTTCAGGACCCCAGTGGATGGTGATGCTCTCGCTGGTTATTCCGTATGACTACAGAACTGTGAACTTAGCCTGTTACCTTACGAATATAACCAAACGAGCTTTTCAGATTTTAGAAACAGGAGACTGCATCTCCTGAAAGACTTCTTTGCTGTAAAGATGCTCTTAGAAAATCTAGTACACAACAATAGTGGTAAACTATTGCACGTCTTCTGCCAAAACAGTACGAAGGCATCAAAGAAGAAACTGATATATGATAGGGAAGGGGGTGTAGGGTGAAAGGGAGAGGGAAGAGAGCTGACATAGAATTGTTAATATTAGACAAGATCTCTAAAATCATTGAGTTCATCCTCTTCTACGTCACTTGAAAATGTACCTTTGCATAGATAATTTAATGTGTCAGGGAGAGAAAGAATATACAAACGTAACATTATGTCAACTGATGACTAATTTCCAATTAAATACTGGAGATGCAGGTGGACTGACTTGAGCCTTGGCCAACTTTTTCAACATCTTGCATTTAATGATTCATGAATAAATCAAAGTGAAGAGAACTAAATGAAAATGTGCTAATTTCTAAGGATGAACACCTGCACATCAAATTGACCGTTGCACTACTAATGCAAGTCTACACTTCTTAAATATAGTGGTTGCTCTATTTTTTGCCTCTGTGCATTAGTGGGAGTTTATAATCTTGATTCTTTCTAGATTAATGCTTTAACATTCTGACCCCAAGCTGTCTATTTCATTCCTTAATGTGAGGGTAACCTGCTGTAGTTCTGCATAGTGTCTTAAGCATATTCTCTGCAGGTAAAAATCAACAACACAGTAATTAAGGCTAGATCAGTCTTACTTAAATGGCATCTAAATAATTATATGACATATTTTTTTTTCACCAAACTGTGTAACAGTTCAGACTATCTTTTATTCAGCTGCATTTAGGCTTCAAAGATAAAAGGTATCTTCTTGGATGGTCTGAGTTCTGAAAGCCAAGATTTCACATATGATCAAACAACACATTTTCAAAAGATTGTAGATTTGACTAAAAATTATTGAAGATTTAAATATCTTTCTGAACATATACTGAGAAAAACTAAGCATTTGTTAGATATTGCAAGACCTCCTTGACCATGAATTTTGCAGCCTCCAGTGCAAATCAGGGGTTTTCTTTCCTCCTGTTTCAACACAGAAAAAAAGAAGCAACACAAAGCTGATAGCTTTCTACTATGTATATGTCATTTGAGATGTAGAGTAAGAGCATCTCTTTAGATATTTGTAAAATGCTTGCAACAAAAAACCATTTCTTTCATGACATCCTCAATTAAATGCTTCAAAACAGGTTCTTTTCTGTGTTCATTTTAGAAGATCAGTTCACATTCTGAATATTTTAAAAAATGGATGTCACGAATGCCTGAAATGGATTCAACCAAAAGGAGTAATCCCTTTTTAGGTCATCCTCCAGTCCTCTTTTCTCTCCAGAATGTTAAAACAGGAAAAACATTGATGTTAAATTCAGGTATTACATACTTGCAGCTGTGAGTTTTCTGCTCTGGAAAGAAATTATCTTCTGGGGATGTACGCGCACATAAAGATTCTTGGATTTGTCCAGTAAAACAGAATGAAGCATTCCTGTTTATTGATCTGGTCCTAGATCTTTTTCACTCATTTAATTAGAACCATGACTTCTCCAAAAAGTAGTCTCATGTTTCTACCTTAATAGTTTTGTTCTTATAGCTAAATATCTTTAACTTTTCTGTATTTATGATCTGGATTTTTATGATGATAGAAAAATCTGAAAACAAAATAAAAACAGAAATATACTTTAAATGGATTGAAATCTTAGTACAGTAACTCATTTCAGTACACTGGTATGTTCTTAACTTCTTCCAAAAGAAAAGAGAAATAAATGAGAATGTGGAAAAGGAAAATTTCCCCTTTGAATATTATTTTATTGTAGCTGATACAGGATAAAATTGTAATATATTCTTCAGATACAACAATAGTTTGAAAATATTTACTGCTTTAATTATTAATCATGATACAATAAAGTCCTGAAAATACTAGGTTATAGGAAAAAGCCATGTTCCATGAAGCTGAAAGCCTGCATTCAAGTGAGGAGAAGAATCTATTTATAGATGATTTCCTTTGAATAGCTTCTCTGAATTAATACTTGTACAGATCTTTGAAGAAAAAAATCAATCCAATTACATAATTTGTTCTTCCTGAGGGACAGTGTATGGAGAGAACAGATACCAGTGAGAATTTTGAGAAAGCACAGTGAAAACTTTATGGCTTCAGCCTCAGACACCCACAAAGAAAGTAGAAGGGTGGACGAAGCATGTAACAAATTTGCTTAAACAGCCATTGTGATTTCAGAATATTTAAATAGAATTCTATAAAAATAGCAAAAGCTTTTCAAGAAAGCAGACAAAATTATGAGTAAATTCTACCCTTCAGTGTCTATTTCTAAGACAAGCTGGGGTCTCGGGGGATGTGACAATTTTCACTGTACACAGTTGCAAACTTCCCCTTCTTGTTTACTCTGTAAAGATCCAAACCCTATTATTAGGTGAAATTTTCAGGGAAAAAAATTATGTTGATTTGTTCGACAAGAAGCTTAGAAGGACCTGTCATAGTGTACTTACAGCCCAGAAAGCCAACCACATCCTGGGCTGCAATCAAAAGAAGCATGGTCAGGACGTCGAGGGAGATGATTTGACTCCTCTATTCTGTTTTGGTGAGACCCCACCTGGAGTACTGCATCCAGCTCTGGAACTGTGTGTTGGGTTCTGGTAGCAGGGCAGTCTAGAGGGTAGCTTCTCTGAGAAGCTGCCAGAAGCTTTCTTCGTGTCTGATAGAGCCAACCAGCTCCAAGATGGACCCGTTGATGGCCAGGGCTGAGCCCATCAGTGTCACTGGAAGCACCTCTAGGATAATAAGAATGAAAAAAAGTTATTGCACAGAAGCCATTTTGGCCAAAGAAGAGAGGAGTAAGAATATGTGAAAGGAACTTGCTTTACATTGTATGATGCTGAAGAAGTCCATTGGGTAGGTCCTGTCATTTAAATGTGTGCATGCCTATATATAGCGTATAGGCAAGGGCAAAAATATCTGGTGGTGTGTAAAGTAGATCTCCACCCTAAAGCAGGCTTTTTTCACCTTGACTGTTTTTAAGTGAAAGTAGATGCTACAGAAGAGAAGGTGAATACAAAAAGCAGCTATTTCTGTACTTAAAATTGCTGTTGAGCAGGGTAATTCACACCTCCCATCAAGGCCTTTGGGAACTGTTGGGGACCCTGACACAAGTAAAGTATTCATTTCACCTTAATGTCTTTCCTTTTTTTCAGGAGCTTTTATATTTAGTGATATATTGCTTGTATTTCTCAGCAACTTCTCTTTCTACTTCATATGTACAAAAGAGTGAAGAATGACATGCTGTATAAATTATTTAGTTCATATAACCTTAAAAAAGTAAACAGTCCAAGAATAATGGATAAAAATAAAAGCAGTTATTGAGTATTCTAACCATGCTGTTTGATATCTAGTATATCTATATAGTATAGATATACTATATAGATATAGTATATCTAACCATGGTGTTTGATAATGCACTGATGGAAGAAACAGTTGTCGTCACTGGTAAATGTAATATGTAAAATAGGAAAGGGGGGAAAAATAAGAAGATTGGATGTACAGCTTTGCTTTTGAGATATGTTTCTACATGTTAAGTTCAAAAAAGTCATGGAACTATTTGAATCTAAAAATGAGAAATTTTGGATCATCTGATCTATCCAATGAGTATTAAGATACATTCAGTTCTTTTTGAGGGTCATAACAGTAATAAAATAAATCTTTCTTATTAAGCATAGTTAGTTTTTACACTCATATTCTGCACTTTTAGCATCTGGACCATGGGAAATCTTTGTAAGCAGTAGTTTAATTGACACCTAGAGTCACTCAGTCTGAAGACAAAAAGAAGACTGCCTTCTACACTGAAATACAGTGTAATGACAAATGTCTTCTGAAAGTTAGACCATACGATTCTCTCTAGTTCAATAAAATACATACGTTATATAAAATTTAGTCTTAAAAAGAGATTGCAATAACAGTTTTTTGCTATTTAGACAAAATATTAGATTACAACATTAAAACCTAACATTTTAAAGAAAATAAAAAGGGCTCTGAATTTAAGGGAAATTAAAGAAAAATGCATTCTGTTTCATTAATGAAGAAAAAATGTGTCAATCTGTGTAGTCCTGTAGAAGATTTCTATCTGAAGAAGCTAAGTTGTGAAATAGGAAGCAGACAGAGAGAACATTTTGTGGAATCCAGACCTGCCTAACAGATATGAAACTGAAATAATGTTTTATGGAGATAATAGATCTGCATGTACTAAAAATAAAGTGGTAAAAGCATGTAACTGATGAACCCTGTGATCCATGCTTCAGAGCAACACTCAGTGTTTAGGCTGTAATTTAAAGTGACATGAGAAAGGCTTGTGTAGAAGGCTTTGATTAAACAATGGGTGTAGACAGACTCTTCAAACAAAAAGTACATAAACAAAGCATCTTACCCTTCTGTGTATTCTTTCTATTTTTTCTCTGGATACAAAATCACAGGGAGAAGTTCATTCTCCCCTTAGACAGAGCTTTTGATAATGCATCACCATTGGGACTATGTGTGTATATAGTGGTTTTCTAAGAGTAGATGGAAGATGAAAATGTCTTGGCAGATTGTTTAATATTTTCTCAGAAAGCCTGTCCATGTCTTCTTCTCAGTGTTGTAGATACTCAGTGCATGCTCTTGCTTTGTCTGATGTACACTTCAAGTTTGCAGTGGAGTACATAAATATAATTTTTTAATATCAGTTATGGATGAATACTGGTTATATTTAGTGACATGATTATTCATACGATAAGAAACAGTTTTTCTCCCATTCCCTTCTGTGTTCCATTTTCTGAAGTTTTCCATTATTCAAAAAATATATTAAAAAATAAGGAAGCTTCAAACTAAATAATAATAAAAAACCTTATAATATGGACTATAACTTGATAAGATTGAATAAATAAGAAAATTGTCTGAATTTAGAGGGGCTTTGGGGAGAGGATTGGTTTTGGAGCTTTTTTGTGGGGGAGATATTGATATTTCCATGATCTTTTTAATTCACACAACCTGGATCAGACTAAAATAATCTAGTGCTATTAAAAAAGTGTTATTTCCATTAGATTAATTTGAATGACCCTAAATTACACTATCAGATTACTTTTGCAAAGCAAGCCATGGGAGCAAAGGAAGATAGAAGTAAGACAAATAGCAAAGGGAGAAAATAATGGTCATTTCTTCTTTTTCTCTCGGAGAGATTGCCCCTTGATGTGTTTGTGAGAACTAATTGGGAAATCTGACAGCTTTAGCTACATAGATGGCTTAATTGCAGTCTGAACCAAAGTTTTATCATTTTTGTGCTTACACTTTTTACCAAAACTAAGTTTGAGAGTCACACACAGATAAAATTAAAAAGAAAAGTGAAGTAGCTAATTAGAATTTCAGGAAAACTCTATAGAATACAAGGTAGGTCCTTGGTTTTATTTTGTTTCAACGCCTTAACAAGACAGTCCAAATGAGTCTCCTGTCATTTCTGGAGGAATAGAAAATCTCCAGAGAGCAGAGTTTTTTGATAGAAAGACGTGCTCCTGTTCATAATCTTGTCTAACTGAACAAAGAGTATCCACTGTATCTGTGTGGAGCAAGGAACTACTAAAGATGAAATTCATTATGGTCCCATTAATATGTACAGAAATTTTGCATGTCATCTGTCTATCAGCTATTACAGACTCTATATAAGATATGGTTGGAAAGGATGCTAATAGAGGTAAGTGAATGTCACCATACTTCATACTAGGTGTTCAGATGAAACCTTTCCAGGGGTTACTGTCTGGAATTATAAAAAAAGTTTAATGCCTGTTCAAATAGAATATTTAAGACCCTTAATACTGAAAAGCCATATCTTCTTATGTTTATGAAAACTTTCTGGACTTCACAAGTTGTTTAGACATTTAAGAAAACAAGCAAGAAAAGGATAGCATGAGTCATTTCTTGTCTCAAAGTATAGCAGGAGTAGGAACTGACTCTCAGCTTTTATGTAACTGTCACAGACTCATAGCTTATTGTATAAACCGGACTAAATTTTATCTGTCCTACATTTTTTCTCCATATGGGAGGTTTCAGCTATTTCGGGATAAAACAAATGCAACTGGAAACTGGGTTATTTTGCCAAAAATAGCCTAAAGCAAGATTAAGTTTAGAAGGTAACAGAGATGATAGGCCAGTCCTTATAGAGTTTGCTTAAAGCACACACACTCGATTTAATTTTCGATTTCAATGTTAAAATTTCTCTCAATACAGTTGAGGCCCTTCGTCCTTTGTGAGAGCAATGTTCTCAGCTCTTATACATTTAAATCCTCCCCCAGAACAGTGCACGCTTTAGTAGTTTCTACAAACCCAGATATTTTTCACAATAAGAGAAGAATTCAATACAAGAATATGGACATCTAAGTGTAGACGTCTAAGTGAGAGTTACAGCCAACGCAGTATGTTGCATTTAACATAAAGCAGTGAGTAGAACAGAAGAAACCTTCACATCATCACGAAAAAGGTGCTTATGTTTGAACAGACGAACAGCTGTCTAGGCAACATTTACTATATTAATTATCATTCCTCTATTTACAATGGGAGCTGATATCTAGACACTTGTATTTATGTTTCTATAACCTGAAGATTTGAATAACTTTGAGGAGGAATGATAATGGGATGGAGTAAATTAACTAGAAGGTCCATTGTAGATGTTCATGAAACATATTTCTGACCTGATGACCAAAAAAGGTCTTTGGTCTTCCTTATTTGAGGAGTGATTTGACTATGATATTTTTTGTAAAAGGCCAGAACAATGTCAGATATTGCTGTTCAACGCAATTTTTTCTTGATTTATAGAGACAGTGATTTTTGATATGGAGGTAAGGGATTAGGTAATCTATTCCTTACTTTCCCCAATCTTTTCCTTTTGCTTTGAATGCAAAGCTAACACAGATAGATTTTACTCAATGAGTTTTTCTTTGGAGTTTTTAGCTTCTTGTTTATATTGCTTTTTGAAGTCATAAAATCTGAAATCCCATTCAGGATTTAATATAGAAGTGGGATGAACAGTTTTAATTAGCCTCCAAATTGCTTTGGCTAGTCTAAGTTAGAGCTTAGTTTCTTTGACAAACAAGTTTTAGAAAAACTCATTGGGCTGTTTGGGTTGTAGATGGTTATGTTCTGCAACTACTGTAGTTAAGCTAAACCTTGATTTTGGAGGAACTGGCAAGTACCATGATTTTCTCTCAGAGAAGCTAAAGCAGAAATTCCAGACAAAATTTTCTCCTACTCTACTGGATACAGTAGAGCAACCCTCTGTTTGTAGGGTTTTTTTAATTTTATTTTTTTTCTATCTCTGTTAATCTCTTTTACACCTCCTGCACTTAATTCTCAAAGGCTGTATCCTTGGCAGCTTGGTTTTCCCGCAATGTAGAGATTAATACACTACAGGGGAAAAAATTACTCTTTCTCACCATAGTGTTGTTGCTAGCACAAGGGTTCCCTATCAACACTTGAGGACCCATCCTATCCATACTATCATCCAGTCTTCAGAGAGCACATTCAAGACTAAAACAGGGCTATTGCAGAATCAGAACTGTGAAATGGATGGTTTTGGGAATGGTGCTGTGCATTGTGATTTCTCAGACACTCAAGGACAATATTCTCTCCTGTTATCCAGATATCATCCATTAATGACAAAATAGCAACACCTCACCATCTCCTCTTCACATATCTGCAGGAAATAAATAATGAATATCCAGGAATGGCTTCGTTCTTGGTATACTGCTCCAGCTCTCAAGGAGGCTGTGTTTAATGTTGTAGTCTCTAGAAAGGCTTGTTTTTAAACTGAATATACCTTTGTCATACCAAGTCAGAAAGTATTAGATGCAAATTAGTTCTGACCATGTTAGGTCTCTGATTTGGTCATAATGATGCAAGTAAATTGCCAGATTTGACAATGAGTTTAATAAATGTTTGGAGAATAATGAAATATTCGAATGGTAATTATTTTCTGATAAATAGGAATTCTGGTTCTGAACCCCCTCTGTCCTAGAGCACTATTCTGTAGACCTACATTTCAAACAAGATGTAGAATTCTTGTAGGTATTGTTATTCTCTATGTGTTTTATAGTATTTCTTTATGCATTTTCTACCCTATGTTTTATAAGCATGTACGATAGACTGTTCTTCACTTTCTGAAGTGTAGTGTCAGGTTCTGACATTAACCTACAACCATATATCCAAGGGAACTTCAACTCAGAGTACTGAGATAACTTATACTAAAATTGTCAGAGATCTCTTGGAGTCAGTTGCAAAATTGCATGAACTTTAATAAACTATGTAAGGTGGGAGAAAATTAATTGGAGAAAATTAATGAGAGAAAACATAGTGGAACTGATTTAATAAGGGGATTTCACAGTTAAATTCATTCTTTATTAATGCATTGTCTTTCTGGTTTACACTATTCTATATACAGAAAATTGAGAGAAATTATAATAAAATTAGAATAATAAAATATATATTATATTATTATCATTATAATAATAAAAAGATTTTACTATAAATCACAGGAAAAATATTCTATATTGTCTGAAAGATTAAAAGAAAACGCATTAAGATTTTTCAATTTGTCTATTATATATTACAATAGTCAAGAATTTTATCTCTTATTGCTGGATGGTTTGTATATTTTCTCTTTATATGAATGCAAATCAGGTTACAGATACCACAGTATCCTTATTTTTAATGAGTTTTCCTGTTGACAGCAATGCTGACCAACATCTTATCTTAGTCAACTGTTAAAACAAATCACAGCTTCTAGATAGCTGATGACTGAACACTGAGTCTTGTACTGAAGAGGAATGCCTGCTACAAGATCAGTTAATTAAATATTCTCTGGAAATCATAGAAAAGACAAAAGGGATAGTAGGATAAGAGCCAGATAGATTTTATTTAAGGAGTCTAACATGCTTACCTTACTAAAAAACCAGGAAAATACCAAATACACTTAACTATAGTTGTTACTACTTAACTAGATAAAAAAAAATCATAGGATTATAGAATGGTTTGAATTGGAAGGGATCTTCAAAGTTCATCTTGTCCAATCCCCCCTCAGATGGGGGATAGGTTTCACTACATAAAGTTGCTCAAAGTCCCATCTAGTCTTGAACACTTCCAGGAGTGGGGCATCCACAACATCCCTGGACAACCTGTTTCCCCACCCTCATTTTAATAAAACAGTCTAGCTTTTATCCAATCTAAATCTGCCCACTTTCAATTCAAAACCATTGCCCCTTGTACTGTCACTACAGGCCTTAGTTTAACTTAATTGGCAGCTTGAACTGGAATCTCTTTAGCGAAAAGAACTTATGTTACAACATCTATTGCAAGCAGAGTTCATCCATCACTTCTTTCTCCTTCCACAAGTGGGTTGGAGTAACAGCATCTTGTTTTATACAGTTTATAATATTTGGTGTCTGAAACTGGTCTTGAAGTCAGATAATTTTCTGATTGACTAAACCAGAAACTATTGGATAAAACATTAATCTTTCCATAAGTTTCAAAGGGTTTTGATATGTCTTTGTACAGCTGGGAGGTGGGGAATATGTTTTGTCTTCAGCTTAGGAATTTCTTGTTTCAAAAATTAGGAATTTGTAGCAACAAACTAAATAATTGCAGCTTTTTTCTCAGCCCTTTATATATTACTTTTCAAATCTCACTTTCATAAAATAACTACAATAAAGCTGTTTCTGCACATTAGCAATACAATGAATATTCAGTAAAGGAAGATCAAGACTGATATTTTATGTAGTGAGTTAGTATTCTTCATCTTGTTTCTATAACTACAATAAGCAGTCCAACATCAATATTCATCATGCATTAAGTTCTATTCATTTATTAAACAGTAGATGATTAAATTAAATACAACTTCAGCATCTCATTTGACTCTCTCAAGTCTGAAAGCCTGAAAAAAACACTTAGATGGAAGTGCAGTTTATTCTGCCAGTATCCTATGCCACTATAATTTCTTTCTCCGTAGAAGGTCGGTATTGTGTGTTTCACTGAAATGCAACCCCCCAGCTTTCCCACCCTCTACTCAGACACTTGTGAAAAACATTGTATTCAAGAAGTTGGTGATATTGGACAGGCCATGTCTGCTTTAATGGGGCTCCTACTTCAAGAAACCTGAGATAAACATTCTTGAGAATCTATATGTAATTAGTACAACCTGCAACTTAGAGTACCTTGGAGCATTCTCAATGAGATCCAGTAAGAGCCCTGCACTGGCTCACTCTCACCTCATCCTATCCCCAGTGAAGAATAACCTTACCAATATTCCTAGCTCAATTCCAGAACAAAAGTCTTAGAACGTAATGCAGACATAAGCTAAATTTATTTCATGAGTACACTCACCATTCTGACCTGAAAGTGTTTCAAGACAATTTTTCAACTATTCCATGAAGCAAATTAATGTAATAAGAAGGAGCCTTAAGTTGCTAAAGCTTTTAAAGTCTGTAAATTAGTGAAATTTTGTTTTATCTTATTTCCCCCAAAAGCATATAATGCCCCTATGAAATGATAACTGTGCACTTTTGATTATTACCAGTTTGTGCTAACAGAGTGCCAAGTGTTAGTGTACTGTTCGGTGAAGCAAACCTCATTACAAAAGTAGCACAACTAAAATTATTTTATCCAGAGGCATCTCCTGTTTATAATAAGTCTATAATCATCATTACTGTTATATTTAGTTATGACACAAAATTGTTGCTTCATAATAAAATCACTAAGTAAAACTAAAATACCACTACTTATATACCTACTGCTAAGACTTATTTGTTTGGAACATATTGTGCATTTATATGTGTAGTTTCAACAAAATATTGTAGAGACAGAATGAGTGTTGATTTTGTAATTAAGACCTAATTTTTATACATATTGAGCTCTATGTTAAATGTAAATTAAAAAATGGGTAGTGGCTCAAAACTACATGGTAGTTTTTAGTTATTTATATGTGATGCTCAACAAGAGTCCTGAGCTTTTTGTGCCATATAAGCACACCCGGAAATTACTTGTCTGCTTCATGATGGAAATGAACAGAAATCACTGTCTTGGTATTGATGTGACTTATGAGCTGGATGTGTGGAACATAATATTTCTTCTGGATAGTACCTGTAATTAAGAAACCGAAGAGTGCTTTCAGGCTCTTGTTGTCCTGTGCATACCCTAACTGAGTCTCAGGATGACACCAGGTAACAGCTATTGCCAGATGACAGTTATTCACTACACTTTCATATATCATAGAAGGAGATGCTAAACAGGTAGACAGTGATAAGAAAGTGAATAGTCAAGCTTTACATCCCAAAAAATAAGACTGCATGCAGTCTTTGCCACAGGAGGATTAATTCTTCTTTGGACCCTGTTGCACTCTTGTCAGTATGGCTTGACATGTTGTCATACTACTGAGGGCAGCAGCACAAAAGAGACAGCAGTTGCTTTGGGCCACCTCTTTAGAACCTTAGTAGGTGAAGAAGGGACCTGCTCAGTTGTAGAGCTCTACAATATTTACTATATGATCAGGTAAATATACAATCTTTTTTTTTTTGTTTCTTTTGTTTTGTTCTGTTTGGCTAGATTGTGTCATTCAGTATCAATGAATATATACCATTCAGTGTTACGTTATATTGTATCACTGTGTATATGCTTATATAATTCAGACATATGAAAGAAAAAGAAATATCCAACTTCCTATCTTTTTTACCTATTTTTGCATTTTTATTTTTTTTTCTCTCCAGTGGAGATTGTATTGAATCTAGAACTGAACTAAACATTTCAGTGAAAACTGTAATCTAGCGTTTGATTATGGTATTACTAAATGAATGTGAATCAGAAGAAGTCTTTGCTTGGTTTGACGTATATAAGTGAAACAAAGTTTAAAAAAGCACAGGAATTTAAGCAGTATTATGCAAGGATCATTGGAAAGAACATTTCTGCTATGAAAAAATCAAGCCTACCTGATGCAGGAAGTTAAATGACATCAGAATGATATTTTGGTAGGAATTAATGCCTCTCTAGTTCAGTATCTTGCATATAACTGTAGCTAATAGTATATTCTGGGACAAATAGTAATTAAGAACACAAGGAACCTCTGTCTTAGTCAACTCTGTCTTAGTTATCTATGGCTCAAGAGACTTTCTCTTCCAGAGCTATCTTTGCAATTGATAACTCTCAGTGGCCTTGCCTGTTCTTCCATGACTTTGCCTGACAGCTTATAAAACCAATTGAAATTATTAGCTTCCATAATATCCTGTAGCAATTTGTGCCATAATGAAATTATAAATTGTGTGATGGAGTACTGCATAATGTAAGGCACTGTATTGAGGCTGCAGTGTAGTGGCAGAGTTACCACAAAGGCAGATGTAAGATGGAGTGGGTTGATCCCTGCCATTAAAGCAGAATCTTAGTGCTGAGATCAGATCGAAGAACAAGTAGTTCTTCTCACAGAAGCAGTCTCCCTTCTGTGAGAGCAAAAACATCTGTCAGATATGCACTCAGAACTCAGTAGGCGAAGCCCTGTAGGGGCAGAACTGATGCAGGCATGCATTCCTCTGAGCACAAGAGCTAAAAGTCACTAGAGAAAGTACGTAAGCTCATCTCCAACAGGCTTTTACATTTGTATTATGGAGAATCCAAAGCTAGAACAAAACAAACAATAAAAAGCTCATATTTATTTCTCAAAACACATCTATGATCTGTAGAGCTGTTTATATTTTTTTCTCCACATCATAACTATTTTTTTCATTTTTTAATCTGGAAGAAAAACTATATTAAAAAATGCTTTTGAGATATTATCGACTATAACTTATTAGAGGAAAAAGCAAAAATAACATTGATCTATCTTGCAACATGTAGATCTTGAGAGCATGAGGCATGGTAATTGCTTTTATGCTTTAGTTTTCATAGTGAAGAGGTTCCTGGATATTTGTTTATCATGTTTCTAGGTGTGTGTTACTATGGAAATTTAAGTGTTTCTCTAGCTTATTTTGTCATTCTTAGTTAGCCATCCATAACTACTGGTATCAAGGTCCTGCCTAATTTAGCTGGAAAGTCTCACAAGAATGTAATTTATGAAGAATAGTAATTAAAGCCAAAATAATTGTAACTCAGATGAGCAGAGTTCAAATAGAAATACTAGGAAAAAAGGAACTAAATTATAGTAAAGTGAGGATGTCTCTACTGGCAGACAAACAGGCAGTTATTTCAGAATTTTTTTGTTTGTGTAACTTGGAAATCAAATCCAAGGCTGAGATAAGGATTTAGTGTATTAAGAAGAACTAAAATAGATTTTATATGCTGCTTCTATTTGATAATGAATTATTGAATGTATCTTTTCAGAGTTATTTGTAGGAAATACGACTTTTGCAAAGGCTATGGTTAAGAATGCCCTGTAGCAGGATACTCTACCTAGAAGGGGGTAAAACAACTTGAACAATGTACTATCTGCAAAGTTATCAGTGGTAAATGAAGAAGGGAACTCATGCTACTTTTGATGTTGAATAATGTTGAAATGAGTCTGATTCATCAATTGCAAAGTTAAGCATCCTGATAGTGAGGTGAAGATGTAGTAGACCTAGTAAAATACTCAAGAAAAGGAATAAACAGTGATACTACTGATAACTTATCTAAAGTTGATTAGCTGACTCAACTGGCTTCCAGACATATGACTGACAGTCAACCACTTTATACTATAAAAGCCCAGTACCAAATTTAACAGCAGGGTCTTAACATATTCCTCCTTGGAGTGCATTGTGGAGATTCCTCCCTTGAGTGGGGATGCCCCTCAGGGTTACTTCTCCAGGTTGAGCAAAAGAGATTTGCCCCCAGTCATTGATATGGGTGAGTAACATCAATCTCTATGTAATAATTGGTTTTGCTAGGTTTAATACAATTGCTTTAATATAATTGCTTCAATATTGCTTCATAGTGCACTATATTATAATAGAGCCTATAGCTCCTATACTGTGTAGTAAAAAATCCTGATAAAGGTTTTTTATTTAATTATTATCATAATAAATAATGTATATTTATATATATATATATATATCAGGTTTGCTGTCTTTAACCCTGCAGAGCAAACTTGTATAAAGGTTCAACTACACCTACGTAATCTTTAGAATATTGACAAAGTCTGGGACTGAGATTGGATCCAGGCACACCAGGGCTCTTCTCTGAGAAGGAGTTTAGAAAGTGAGGAGGTCCTTTCTGCACCTTGTGACTCAATGGGAGGACTTCTTTAATTAACTTTATCTGAAGCTCCTACTCTGCCCACAACACCCCTGGCCCACAGGTTTTTATATTTGAAGATGTATCTTCATAACAGCAGTCCTGTGCTGGGCTCTAACTCAAACGTTTACTGATCCAACAGACTTATTAACTGTGCTGTGCCTGAGTTTATACACATTTGATCTTAGTCTTTTAATCTGAAAACAGTGATATGCTATTACAGTCAACAGATTTTGGATGAAGGCAGTTTTGGATTTGGAAAAATTAAAATATTGTCAGAAAATATAAAATATAATGTAGACATGGTCATTGTTGATGTTTGATTACTTTCATTACCTGAATTTTCTTTGCACCAAAACCCTTGTGGGGTTTTGGTGCAACAGAAAATGGCTGTTACAATGGACTTGCCTAGAAATGGGAAATTTCAATTTAAAGTAATCAAAAATACTTTAAAATAAAAGTAATCAAAAACTACTTTAATATAGGAAAATAATGTAAGAATGCAACAGTCTTGCAGCCAGAGAAACAATAAACAGAAGGGCTTAGATATGACTTAGATGAGCAAGTAAGATAGTAGAGATTCTAAATATACATAATAATAATTAAAATTATTTAAATTAAATAATCATAATTATTTTTTTTTTTGGTTCTCAAGTACAAAAGTTGGGGAAGCAAGATGGGATTTTTTGCACTTCTCTTCAGTTTTTTAATGTCAATTCTACTTCTGCTGACTGCTTGGGGCAGAAGTGCCATTTTGGATGCTGTACTAAGTGCTTAGACAACTATTGTATGCTGTTGTTGGGAGTTAAGATTTGCATTTGTGTTTTCTAATGCTCTTTGCTTGTAATTCAAGCAATACAACATTTCATTAAATGTAAATGTCATGTAAAACACTTTAGACATTCAACTGGAACAAAACAAGCACTTCATGTCTTTGAGCAACAAGGTGATATACATTAACACAAGATCATCAGAAGAATAAACTGGTAGCTATGTATTACAAGTCATTAAGTCATAGTCATAGTCAGTCACTGTTCATGAAGCAGAAATGAAGTAATGTAAATTCATCCATTACAAATGAGGACATTTGCAGAAAATCTGTTGATTTAGTGAAATTCATTAATACTTAAATTGATTATGTGCTATATTTTTTGGTCTGAACAAATAGATGTTATCCTGATTTTGTAGAATAAGAACAACTCTGAATATTACTATACTTTGTGAAGTACTACACACGTATAAAAATGCCTGTCTTTTTTGATTCTTCGTATGATGAATCAATTGAATATATCTTATTTGTTAGTTAGGGGGGTGTCATAGAGCAACTGAAATAAAGGACACAAAAAGGCCTCTACATTTTACAATTACCAAACTAATTGCATTGTTAGAGTGTAAAAAGCAAATCACAAAAGACATTGTCAAGACTGTCATCACCACAGAAATCTAAAGATCTGAGAATGAAGTTATTCCTTACAATCTAGATGGTTTTGATTTCATGAGATTGAATAAATGCATAGCATCCTTTAATCAATTGCATGACTTCTATACATAAATCCATTCTTCCCTAAAGCCTAGATTTTTCCATTTATTTCCTACTTCATTTTCATGCAGATGAGCTGAAGAGGAATTTGACCAACACCACTAAGGGGGAAACCGTAAGTTTGTGGAAATGCAGCTCTCAGTAGCAGTCACTGTCAGCAGTATGTCTGGGCAATGAGGTCAAGAGGGCTGCTCTACCCATCTAGAACAGAAGGTTGGTGTCTGTTGCACCTGGTAGGAAGCTGAGAAAGGGCAGAGGAGGGATGTATTCCCAAGGGGAATATCAATGGACATACATCAGGCACTTTCTAATCTTATGTAAATACACACTAGTACTTTACTTACAGAAATTACGCTTTTGAAAACAGCAGTATTCAAAAAATAAACCAGTTTGAAAGATCAGAAGATTATGATGTGTCAATAACCATAAAACAGATTGTGAGCCTTAGCCACTGCAGAAAATGTAAAAATGATTTTTAAAAGAACTTTTCTAAAGTCATATTTCACATATATACATATACAAACCCCCACACAAGACATAGAATAGTTTACTATAACTTTTATTATAAGTTCAGTGATGGACTACAGTCAAATAGTTTATCTGAGGCTCTACAAAATTTTTGTAGTGGGGTATAAAGAGCTCACTAAATGTTAGTCGTATTCAAAGCAGTATTCATTTTTTTTTTCCCAAGATGGTGACAAATATATGAATCTACTACATTCTTAACTCAATTTTAAACAAAAATAAGAAAGCATAAAATGGCTATCGAGGTTTTCCTTAAGAGACTTGATGTTTGGAGATGTTTTTTCTCGTATCCAACCATAATACTTTAAGAAGAAACATATAAATTTTAGTGCATTTTCACCTAGATTTCACTAATTTTCAGAATTCCATATCTTTGTTTAAACTTCTGTGTAAAATTACATCAAGTTAAATTTTTAATACTATACGTTTGTGACTTTTTTTCTGCTGACAAAATTAATTTCTCTATTTTGCCCTTAATATGTTTAATGCAAACATTACTTTACAGCTGAGCTTTGCAGTTTTGTTTAACTGTGTTTCTTTTTTGTGCTAAATTATGAGAATTTTTCTTTTATTTTTTTGTTTTATTTTAACAGTATTTTAACCTCAGTGCATTTTTACTCTTTTTTTTTTTTTTTTTTAAATTAAATAATATGTTTTCCTTCAGGCATTCACTGGATCATAAAAATTAAAGTTACTTGCCAGAAGCCATGGTAAATTGCAGATTAATATTTTCCCTATAAGCAGAAAACAAGAAAGATTGGTGGAAATTAAAACATCAGGATGTACTGTCTGAAAGTACTGTATATATATGTATGTACTGTGGGTAAATGTCATCACAAAACTAATTTTTATAATATCTATGACTTTCTTTAGAGACTTTCATACTATGCTCAGATACTTCTCATTTCCTAGGTCTCTTTCACAGTGAAAGAAACACACTTGTGTATTTGAATAATTCGCTTTTTTATTTAGTTTTCAGCATTTTCTCTAGCAACAGCAATGTTTAAATGGCATCAGAAATACTTTTAATGATTTAATTAATGAAGCAGATGTGTCTGCACAGTCAAATTACACTGTACTCTATAATCTAAGGTAGATTGTGGTTTGAATTTCTTTTCTTCATGTCATGGTCTCATCAGACACTTTTCTTCCTCAAAAAAGCTTTTTTCTTTTCTGTCTCTTTTCTTACTTGCTTGTTGTATGCTCTTATGAAAATACTAAGATATTCTGAAGTAATAGTTTAAATTCAAATAATCTTTCTATGATTACAATTTAACAGTAATCAGTATACACTCCTGAATAAAGGCTATCTTTTGTAAAAGAATAAACAGTTTTGAGGAGTCTCAGATGATAAGAAAAGGATCTTTGTTGATGTTTCCCTCCATTTTAGTAAATTTCTCAAACTTTGCGCTTATTCACATTTCCTATGATGCTTATATGTATATATAAAAGAATATGACAATGTCCTTTGTATTAACAATCACTGTGATTATTGTAACTTGGAATCCAATTTTAAACATTACCATTTCGACATGTCAAGTATTTTCCTTGCCATTAATATAGGCAATTTTTGTAATGTCCGAAATGTCATGGATGTCTTCTTGCATGCACATGGATATTCCTCTTGTGCAGAAGGCTCTCACTGGTTCTCTAGCTTTTTTTCCTGTTTTGTATTATTTGCAAGTAAAGGAAACTGCAGGTAGAATAGATGGTTAGGAGATTGTACTGGACCTGTAGGTAACCTTTTGTAGCTGCTCCTCTTCTTTACAAGTAAGGACTTCATGCTGCAGCCCTTTGAATTCAGGAATAACTGCTGCTTCTGATAACATTGTTTTCTCTAGTCTATGCTAGTTCATTATTTTCTCTATGGAAAATGATGCAATTCTTAGAGGAGGCGTAAATCTTTCATTTTGCAGTAGAGAAGGGAAGAGGAAAAGCTAAGAAAGCTCTTCAACCTCCTTGTCTGCTCAGTTTATCACTGGGGCTTTGCTGCTACCCAGAACTTTTTAAAACTATATAAGAGAAAGGGCAATGGCTCCTTTTTCTAGCCAGAGAGTACTGCTCAATCCAAGTTTATTTGTAACACAACTTTCTGCTAGCAAAATCTCAGTACACACTAACTAAAATCAATGCAGACAGAATCATATTTCTATGACATTTAACTTGATATTCTAATAAGGTATTCAAAATTAATTTATTTGTTTCAAGTACATTTTAATGTTAGGAACAGATATTTATTATTAAATTGCTTATTTTAGTGATTTGGGGAGTAAAAAAAAAATCACCACCTAATCTTAGAGACTACAGAGGAATGGTGCTGTTCAATATTAAAAATGGCCTTCCAGTAGGCATGGGTTGTTAATTTTCTTTTACTTACAAGAATAAATTCAAATTTCATCAAATTAAATGCTATAAAGCCTTATAAAATCAACGTATTTTAAATTGAGATCTCATGCATTTTGAATCTGATCAGCTGAGCCAAATTAGCTCAACAGCTTTTAATACCATTTATATCATTGTATAAAAGATACTGCCCCAGAATGTAAACTTTGAAGGGTCATGCTGCTTCAGAATGGTAGAAACATCATTTGATGTGTCAGAGGAGGGAGCTTTCAAGAACAAGAGGAATATTTATACGTTAAAGATTCAAAATAGCTAAGGTAAAATAAGCAAAATAGAACTTGGGTCAAATATTAAGGCAAGGTAAGATGTTAAAAGATGTTTTATGCAAATGGGGCTGAAATTTTTTCTATTCCCAAATGTCTGGATTTAGAAAGGGATAGCTATTTATTTAGACAAATAGGAATAAATATGTCATCAATGAAGTTTTAAATTTTAAAATACATTATAAATTACAAATACCATTGATAATGACAGTTTTAATATTTTTATTCTGCATGAAATAATTAAGATATATCTTCATCAGATAGTCACAAAACTATTAAGAGGTGATGTAATTTCAGTTTCTTTTTTTCATTTTGATGAATGGTGAGATAATAGAAAAAGTAATAAGTTTATTTAATTTAAACTAAATTAAACTTATCAAAATTTTGCTTTCAAAAAAGATTATGTGAATGAAAATGAAACATTAGAGGAGGTGAAAGATGAAACTTAGATTTATTTAAATCACAAACATGCAAATTTACTGTATTCATTCCTAAACAATATAAATGAGACAATAAACACTGATGCTCTCATAGATAGTTTCAATTACAGTTGGAATAATACTTTGAATCTCAGAAATTATCAAGAAGACAGTCTATAAGCAATAGAAACAGATGTAGACCATACAGGAAGCTATTTTAAAGTTCAAGGTAGAGACCAAAAGAAAATTACGAGAAGCCTTATACAGCCAGACCTGTCAAAGACATTACGTCTTTGACATTTTTATGTAGACAAATGCAAAATAAGCACAGTAAACAAACAAACCAAAAATACAAACCAGGAAAGTAGAATAGAATAAAATTAAGTATAGCCTAAATACCATCTCTTATCTGAGTTTTGTCTCTGTTTTCAAAGAAAGAAATTATATTGCTCGTAGGAGCAGGGGCTGAATGCCTAAAGGGAGTGAATGTTTATTGTCCTAATGGAGTTATAGGCAAAACTTTTAAATATGCAGAACCTTCTTGTCATAAACATGAAATAACTGTTACATGACAATGTAATTCTATTAAACAAACAAACAAACAAACAAAACCTAAAAGAAAATCACTTTTTGTAGGCGAACACCAGAATTATGAAGCCTGAAAAGAACAGCTTTAGAAACGGGTCCATTACAGCAGCGATTTCCCAGGATCGAGCGAAGCAGAAAAACAACAACTACTTGCATTTTCTATTGTACAGGTTCTCCCTGAGCTGTGTAATTTCCCCGACCCACATGGCCCCATTCGGAACCATATTGTCTCCCCTTCCCAATCGTGGACTCTGCCCCTGCACAAGCAGGAGAGGTTGTCTCACCCGCCTCTCCCCAGACCGTGGTTCTGTTACTGGAACGCAGTCCTCCTGTATCCCCTATTGGTCAGTAGAACCCTCAAACCAGTCCCGTCCCTCTGGACCTTGACCCAATCACATCCCTTCTTCTTGCCCTGCCCCCGAGCCCATATAAACCACGGGAGTTTCGAAATAAAGGTCTTTTTCAACTTGGAACACCGAGAGGAAACTTGGTTGCTCTCTCCTCCTGCTGAAGGGGGACGGTGCTACTGAGTTCTTCTCTGGGAAACCTCTAGCAGAGAGTCCACAATCAAGATCCATTAGCTTTTGTATGTATGTGAAAACATATGCAGAGAGAGAATTACTGGGAAAGACAAACCTCTCTAGTGGAGACAAAAAGAGAAAGCCAGGTGAATTGAAAGAGAAACAGATTTCTGCTGTCCTTTTCCAGGAACACTGGCAGTATCAGGAGATCATGAAACTTTGACTTCTTATCCTTCTTAATTTCACTCTTTGCAATGTACTGTGGCAAGTAGTTTCAAAACAATGTGCAAAAAGAGTTTCTGGTAATTGTGGAAGAAGCAAAACAATATGGAAAAAAAAAAGAATAGTCATAACTCCAGCTTCCAAAGCCTTTATAATTTCTATATTGCTAAAGGGTCAGAAGAGGAAAAATCAATGTGACATCAAAATCTGGCCTATATATCATAGTAGCAAGAATTAGCAGAGGAAGCAGGTTAATAGTCCATGGAAATACTCTCATTAGTACAGTAGTTTCTTCCTGACATTTGATCTACACTATATCCAGTCTTGGGTGATCAAACATTTAAAAGTCCATTCATAGTTCATTACGCATTAAAAAAAAACAAACCATATTCTCGTTTGGGAAACTACCAATCTCCAAATTAGAAAAAGTGCTCCAGTAATTTTAACTTACTTCATACTGCCTGAGACCACTTTCAAACTCAAGTACCTATAAAGTTTTTTTAAGTATCACAATAATTTTGCACACCTCCAAATGATGTGTAACTTGAGCTTCAATCTTTCTGAAGTAAAGTACATTTTCAATGCTGAAGACTACATCTTAATTTTTCCTAGCACAGGACTCAGAGGCAGAGGAGAAAGACAGAAACGTGAAATCTGAGTTGATTGTGGGTCAATCAGAAATAAAAGATGCAAGCCAGTGAAACTTGCATTTGCATCCGGTGGGAAGGTGGTCTCAGTTAGCATGACTCCCCTTGAATAGTTGATAGTTTTGAAATAACATAAATCACGACACAAAAAAATAAGTGCTTATGACATCATCAAAATTCTGGATCACCCTTCTAGTTTCTACTTACTCCATTTGTAATACACAGTAAACTAATAGGAATCTGTTCTTACACACCTGAAGAGTTAATGACTCATTATTTATTGTAGATGTTTGTGATGCTCTAGCTTAAAGCTTCTTCAGGAGCCTCTTTAGCTATTACTTTGGTCCTTTCTGTATTCTTTACTTTTAATGATGCTGTGGCTTGACCTTGACTGGCTTCCAGATGCCCATCCAGTGGCTCTATCACTCACTCCCCTTCTCAACCATCATCTCTTCATAGGCTGTAGGGGAATCTCTGCTCAAAAAAATAAAAAAAAATATTTTTCTCACAGTTCTACTTATATTCTGAAAATTCTATGAGAGATTTATTCTGTTCCTTTCCTCCAGTTAATTATTTGGTAGACAGAAACTGAAGAAAAGAGAAAGTGGACAGGAAGGAAGATTGCTGTTTTAAGCACTTGTATAAGTAATAAAAGAACAAAAGATGAAGGTTTATAGAGTCTCTCCTATGTGGCTGCAGGTTTGGGTGGTCTGGGCCACAAATAGTCCATGCAGATCTAAAATTTATATCACTACCCTAAGAATTCCAGATAGCTGTTCAGCACAAAGTATAGGCAAACCTTACCGATATCTGCTTTTCCTGTACATGCTAACCAAAGGAAGGCTGGTATAAGTGTGCGATGAACATACTGTTTTGCTGCAGAAAGGAATCCAGGAGTATTTGCCCATCACTTCTCAGATACAAAATTATCTACTAGAAGTGGTTTCAGACATGGCTAATTTTATACAGATTTACACTGATGTGTAAATGAAAAAAGCAAATAGAAACTCAGTACTATGAATGCAAAGGCAAGCAGCTAAATCAGGTAAACAATCAGAAGGTTTACTCAGCTGTAGTTGTCAACATTTAATTTAAAAACAGTCACTCTAATAATACTGCAAGTTTTATTAGTATATGTGATATTACCTGCTCTTTCAGAGCACTTTTTTAAAAAAAATAAATAATTAATAATGAAGTTATTTTTAACTTGTTCATCACTATTCCCTGTGAAACCTTTATCCTCTTCTCTCCTTCCTTTAAATATTTATATTTTTCAGTTTGATTCAGAACTAATAGTAGTAGTTCTCACATTCTAATTGGTCCTTTACACATGAATGGATTATTCTGTCTTCTATGCTAATGTACTTTAAATGACACCATTATGGTCACCTGATGACATTTTTCTGCACCACAGCTTAGTAGAGACTTTTTTTGTAATTTACTCTACACAGATATTTTTATTTGTCCAGTCTGTTTGAAAGATGTTGCCAAAGACATAACACAAATGTTCTTCAATTCATCCTTTCTCCTCTGTATATTTTTACTAATAGTAAACTAGTGGACAACATATTTACATTTAATATGTAAATATATTTTCATGTAATATATGTATATTTCTTAACAAGTATTAATATTATGTTTGTATGAAAGCACTGAGGCCATATTGCAGTGGAAGTGGGGAAGTTACACTGAGCTGTGCAAGCCTGTCAAAAGACAGGTTCTTTTGAACTGGTAGTACATATGTGTCTCTGCCTATGAATCTAGATGATTTGCTACAAATCTGAGATAATTGCCTGATGCAGAAGCTATATAAGTGAATTTGCATGATAGTCAATTTGATCAGTGTTGTGTCAAACTGTGAAGTCCTGTATAAAACCATAACACATGAGTCTATCCAAAGTTAAAGCAATCAGCCAATAATATTTATAAACATATGGTGACTCCGGAAACAAGTGTCATGGATGCATTCATTTCCAGGCTGCTGAAGATTAGAAAAGTAATTAATGCTTGTGATGGATGTGTTACAGGATCTTCAGTTTCCTCAAACTGAAATTAAATTGAGTAGTTCAGGTTTGACTGCAAAACAATGCAATATATAAAGGTACTCTTTGGGTTGTTGGGAAAGCACAAGTTTATATGCTTTTACCCTTACAATTCTCTCCCCAGTTCCACTGGTGAGGGAGTGAATGAGCAGCTGTGTGGTAATTGGTGGCTGGCTGGGGATAAACCATGACACTTTTGAAGGTCCCTTCCCACCCCTTTTGTGTTTCGATATTCCTTTTTTTTTTTTCCCCACGTGGTTTTGTATTTCTTCTTTCTACTCTTCATTCTGGCATTTTATAAATCATTGCAAAACAATCAAACTACTTGAATCTTAAAGCAAAGCTTTTCAGGAAAAAAATGACATAAACAAAGCTTTTCAGTGACAGGGTAAGGAAATTAAGTGTAACTTATAAAAGATGATTTGTTCAGGTCCAGCAATTATTTAATGAAACTGTCACTTTGCAGAGGAAGAATCTTTAATTCAGCAAACCGTAAAACGATATGGTAGACTTAAAATAATTTGAGCCCATAATAGTTGTAACACCTTAATTCACTCAATTCAGGACTCCAGGTTTTCTGTCTAACTATGAATTGAGTGAAGAGTGATGTCAGACATATGATTCATTTGCACATAAATAA
Source organism: Pipra filicauda (assembly GCF_003945595.2). Taxonomy (NCBI): domain Eukaryota; kingdom Metazoa; phylum Chordata; class Aves; order Passeriformes; family Pipridae; genus Pipra; species Pipra filicauda. The sequence continues at coordinate 737,669 of NW_024104592.1, read as the reverse complement.
TTGCCAGACTAAGACTAGAAAAAGATAAGCACATTCTCCAATAAGAATATTAATTATATTACTTGTTGAAGTGTCCATTCTTCTCTGATATCACATGGGGTTTTTTAACTGTACATCTTTACAATCTCTTATAATTTTATTACAAAATAAGAACAACATTGTTGTAACAATAGGATAATTCTTATTTCTTTCTTGCTATAACATTAGCCCAGTAATATGTGCTTGTAGGTTAATGTATCACATCATGGCACACTTATTTTTACAGTACTGTTTAGCTCAGATGATAATCTCGTGGATGTTGATAGGAGTTTTACATTGATTTTTTTTTTAATCAAAAAACGTATACGACCAGTACATTTCTTTGCAGCTTAATTAAAATAAATGCCTTCCTTTTGTCCTCCTTTGTAATTACTTTCCTCACTTTTATCGTGTTTTGCCACAGTCTTTCCACTATATGACAGTGATATATGACCAGCCAGTGGATGAGCTAATGCTCCATGCAACCTGAGTCACCTAGCAGGTAATTTCTCCAGGCAGTGAACACCTGACCTACATTTTCAAGGAACCAGACAGGTCAACTTATTATCCTATGATTCTATGTGTATTCGGATAGTAGCTAAGCAGCTACTGTAAGGAATCAAATTCTAGACACCTAACCAGTGTCTTTCATGTTTTATAGTGATCAAAGTTTCTTAAAATTGTCTTTTGACTTTCATTAATCTTGGCAGCTGGTGGGTTGCTTTTTATGAGATTATAAATACATTATGTGATTTTACTTTCTACAGGTTGAAGTTACTGACTTGTAGTTTTCTTACTGAATATTTTAACAATGGGGTTAGAAAACTAGGAAATAGGATATTTCCTTTCCAGAAAGTATTTAAAGAAAATGATTCTCTTGTTTGCTACATAGTCCCTTCTGATCAGCAAAATTCTGAGAGTTGTCACTGACAGGTTTTACAAAAAGTATCTGGTTGCCTAAAAGCTACTTGTAATGCAGTTCTGAGAGGCAGGAGTCCGCTCTAAACCTGAATCCACAACAGATTTGCCATGTGTCTTTCAGGTTTTTCTAAGTATTATAAATTATAACTCACACTGTGAGTGTGAATATTATTGAAATACTCTGTAAAAATAATGCTGTATTAAGTAAAATATTTCTGGACAGAAATCTAACGCATGCTGTGCATCTCCAAACATTTTCATTTCCAGATCCAGTGGTAATGATGGCAAAAAAATACAATTTACTTTTCAAACATTTAGTTCTTTAGGACTTTCAGGACTGAAGATGGAAATTACTCTATTTCTTTGCTTTTACTATGTATTTAAGAATTTTTTTAAGATTAGTCTTTACAGCATCCTCTTTATTACAATAATCAGAATATGAAACTGAGATATATAGTGAGAAATATTCTGTGTATTTAGAAATGAATAGTGCTGCCACTGAAGCAGTAAGGTTCATTTAAACCTATTGCAAAGGTAAAGTTGTGATTAAGTTCAGGAGTTAATTCCACAGTCTCAAATCTCTGTATTTTTTCCCATGTATGTATATATGTAGGCAATAATTCATTTACATATTTTTCTGGAAGCCTTCTCCTCCTTGACAAATGAAAAAATTATTTTGGAAGTGTCAGCTGGAGCTGCAAGGGATATGAAGAGGAAACATTGATTCAAAGTCTCTCAGAATATAAAGATCTTGATAACAATACTCAAATCCATCCAAGAATGTGCATGATTGCAATATACTGAAGGCCTTCTTGGACAAAGTCTGGACAACCAATGACAGGAGATACTGACAGATAGTGTAATGCAATATGATACAGCATTTTTTTATTGAAAAAGTGCTCACAGCCAATAAAATATTGATTGAAGTACCTCATCCACAGGGGTATACACCTATAGTCAGTATCATTGGTATCTGAGCTAACATCAAACCAAATCAATACAGCTATTTGCAACATTCAATCTTTCTTTTTCTGAATTGATGTAAACACTATATTTATTTAGTTTACAGGAATATGTTTTATTAAATAAGTAGCTTCTGAACTGGTGTTGAAATATTTTTCATTCAGCAGCCATATCCATCTCACAAGCATTTTGAAGCCTGTTTTAAACAGAGGGCTATATATTTTTAAGTCTCTGAAGGAGTAACCCTGTTTCTATCAGCCAATCATTCAAAATGCTAGCTTTGCCAAAGCTCGTTTTGAAAATAATGTTTACAGATGTCAAATAGGAGTAAGAAAATACAGGGTCAGTTGTCACAATCTAGGAAATTACATAAAATATATGTGTCTCTACTGCCGTATATCAAGACATGGTTTTAACTTAGTGATTAAGGGAAAATACACAGCTTATTGTGCTAGAAACTGAGAATAACATATATGCTTAGCCAGTAGTGAGGAGCCAGTAGTTTAAAATAACTTTCCAAGAAGATACATTAATTGTGAGACACGAAGAGATAGTTACAAAAATATTCAACTAATGAATGTGGTTTTCCCTGAGAAAAGTTGTGTTTCTGTTTGTCCACTGATTTGCTGCAGATTTTGGTTTTGGTGTCCTCTTTTCATAAAAAATAGTGAGGCAAGTGTAAGATAAAAGTGAAAAAAGATTGTTTTGGTGGTGGTTTTTTTATGAATATTTTTTTATGGAACATGCTGCCTACCCACCTCAAGTTTCTTTAAGTACTTGAAGTAATGATGGGATCTGACTAGCTTTTACATTTCCATTAATAGACTTAGTTTATGGTGAACTTGCCACCGGCTGCCACAAGAGAGGAGCCCTGAAAAAAAGATACAAGGACTCCCTGAAGCAACATCTCAGCCTTGGCCATATTGATCATCATAACTGGTTTACTCTGGCCTCCAATCGGGAGGTCTGGAGACACACCATCTGTAACGCTTCTGATGCCTTTGAGAACGCACGCAGGATCACCCTTGAGGAGAAAATGCAGAAAGAATCGTGCCTTGCAGAATATACCACCTAAGGAGTCTTTCTGCTGTGCCTTTTGCAATCGGACATGTCTATCTCGTATTGGCCTTATTAGCCACCAGCGTGCTTGTAACAAATGTGGATAGAGCCTTTCTCAAATCTTCGTTCGCGAAGCCCGGCCATGATGAATAGACTTAGACTGACTGTTTTCTTCTGTCTTTGTAAGTGAAGTAAAAGTGTTAGAAAAAATTGTACTACAGGGGTACCCAAAGACCTTCCTCCTAACTTTGTAATCAGCTCACTCTTTTATCTCAAGTTTCCTGACTATCCACAGAACCAAAATGCCTAATATGGTTGTAAATACCATAATCATACAAGAAAAAAAAAAAAAAACTTTGCTTGACTAAATGAAATGCAAAGGCAATTAAGTTGACTGCAGATGGCCGTTACTACAAAACTAGTAAATCATAAAATAGCTAGTTATCTCTTCTGTCCCAAGTGACATCACAATTTTACCTTGGGCTTTCCACTAAGAGTAAGGGCATAGCAAATATGAATAAATATGACATTTCATAGAAAATAATTGCTTGAGGGAGGGTCTCTGTACAGTAATTGATAGTAATAGATAGTTTAAAATATTTAAATGGAGCATTAAAATGCAGCTATAATTAAAAAAAAAAAGTCATTTTACTTCAGTAATGGTTTACGTTATTTGAAATTGCTTTAAGAATTACTCAAAACAAAACATTTTATACAAATTCAGTGCTTCAAACTGGTAATTGAAATTTTCAAGCTTGTATATTAATAATTATTTTTCTAAGTTCATGTTCTGATTCTAAAAACAAAATGACAAGATTGCTGAACAACATCTTCATATGAAGACAGTAGGAACTATATTCTCAGAAGAGTTGATAAGAAAAGTGTTTTTGTTCCACCAAACTTCTAGTTTTACAGGAAAAGATTTGGCCTAAATGAGGATGTGGGAAATATAAAATACACAGAACTAAAACTGTCATGAGATGTCCCCTGTCCTCTTCCCTGCTACACCCTCTCTTGCTGCTTTTCAGTGTTATACTTTGGGACTTTTCAATTTTGAATGGACCACTTAATGGGCATTGAGATGGAAAAAGAAAGTTGAATTGTGAGAAACTCTTTTTAGTTTCATGCGATATGCATGGATATAGTGATACTGACTGGATGTTAGCTGTTCATGGAACAGATAGTGGTCCACATGACAGGTAACCTGAGCATCCACAGGAGTGTGCTGTGCTGCTCACAACCCTTGGCTGCACAACACAATTGACTATCTCCTTGTAACAGAGGAACCTGCAGGAAGGTCCTGCGTGGTATTGGAGATTAAGCCACCTGTGTGTCTTTGCCTTTATCTAATGGTCCAGCAATAAGTTCCCAGGTTAACATCCTTTCTACTGTGAAGGAAATGAACACTTTCATAGCTGAAGCCACAACACAGTGAAATAGCTTGTTTAAGTTATGGAGAGTTGTTAATAATTAAACAGGTCATGTGCATGAATTGACCAAATTAGGCTGTCACAGTTAAGATTAAAGGCTTGGCTATTCCAGTTGCCAGACTAATTAAACAGATCTATAAGAAATCACGTTTCAAAACATGGCTGTATTTTCTTAGAAGTATCAGGTTTTAAAATTCGATTTTGAAGATTATTTGTTAGATTTATTTAAATGTATTTATTACATATCTTCAGTACTAATGCAGATACAGTCAGAATGGGGCTCTGTGTTATCATAATATTGAAAGAGTGAGAAGAGCCAGTCGTTGTCTGAGGTACTTGCATCCAGAACAGACAAAGCAAGTAATGACTGAGGAAAAAAATAATCATGTTAAAAAATGAAACACTAAACTGTGAGCTATAAAACTCATAATTCTTTGATATCTATTTGGTTATAAAAATAATTCTAACAGAGATACCTGGAATTATATAGTTGTCCAGATGCCAGGGCATCTGCCTATATCACCCTCAGATGTTTGTGAAAGAAATACCTATGTCCAACCTAGGCATGGCAGCATCTGTATGATAACTGTCAGTATATGCTGGTGTTTGAGGTAGTGTTTGGTTGAATCAAATTATCCTTCAGGTTGGAGAGATGCTAAACTATCTGGTCAGGACGAGATATGAAAACAGGAGGAAGGGAGGATTTTGGCAGGGTGCGAGAGCACCTGTGATGCATGTGAGATAACAGCCAAACATCAGAGAATGCTGAACATTTCTGAATGGAATGACACCACTAGCACAACTGCTGATGAGCTCTTTCCATCTCTGAAATACTTTTTTTTTTCACTTACTTTACCAAGTTAAAGAGAGAGGAATAAGGAAAAAGGTCATATGGATTATAGAGCTCAGAGAAGTGTCATATACTTGCACAATGCCAATATTAATCCATGGACATGATTTGTCTTGCTGTCACTGTAATTTAGTTTAGTTTTGCATTTGTTTAATTCATTTATTATTCAAATTATAATTTTAATTGTTTTGTTCACCTATTTTATATGTTTAGTTCAACAACCCTCTTTCCTCTGAATATTTAATTCTCACATTTTTTTTTCTCAGCAGAATCCTAGAATCCTTTTCCAGAATCCTAGAAAAGAAGTTTTCCAGGACTGTGATAAAATTATTGGAGTATAACCCTTAAATGCAGATGGAGCAGATGAAATGCAGACCTAGCATGACTGAATGAACCATGGACTTACTGTATCTCAAGCTGAAAATTGCAACAAACCAGTGAATGCATCATTTTCAAGACCCCAAAAATATTCTGAAAATACAAGTTCTTAATTGACTTCCTGGTGTTAAGTATTGTATAACAGTAGTTACTATATCCATATGTTACATAAATGGTAAAATGATAAATTCAGACCTCGTGCATTGTATAATATAAATCATAAGTAATATTTGTACTGCATTTTCATACTGATAAATTGATGTTTCTTCATATTACTGATTTGAAAAAAAAAAAGCACATAAGGACAAAATCAGTATTCCTTAACATTCATGGAAATATCTGGTTTCAGAAAGATCAGGTAAGTTATTAGCAAACATATTAGCAGATTTTTCAAGCTAGTGTGATTAACATAGTGCTGTTATTGCAAACACAAACTCTATTTTTCATGAATGACAACTTCTATGCTTCATTAGGAGACTCTAATTATTTTTTTTAAGGTCCAAGTGTGTTTCAAAATAATAAAAACATTTCTTGTGTACAAGAAATGTGTAAAAGTAGACTCAATTATCTAATTCATGGATCAGTGAAGACAGGGCTATTTTATTATAAGAATTTGCAATATCAAAAAAGCAAGAGCATTTTAGCATTTTTACATTTTATTGATCATTATCTATGTGAGACAAAAATACAAAGAATTTTGTAAATATCTAAGAAAGTTTTCTGTGTGTCACAGAATCACAGGTTTGAAGGGACCACAGTGGGTCGTCTGGTCCAACCTCCCTGCTCAAGCAGCGTTATCCTACAGCATGTGGCACAAGATTGCATCCAGAAAGTTCTGGAATATCTCCAATCATGTTCATAGATCAAATATTCACACTGTTCTCATGTGCTGGGTTCTTCGCAATTTACCCTTTTTCTCCAAATTGTTTTCTAAGTAGGGTGATGCATTCCATTTAATAGTATCAATATTGGAGTTAATATTAATATAGGCACCAATAGTATTAGTGTTGAAACCAAATGCATAGGTTTTTTTTTTTTCTATTATTTCAGAATTTAGTATGCAATCAAGCACACACCTAATATTTGAATAGTGTAAATTACCAAGATTTATTTTAAGATTTTCACTGGTGCCCCTTTGGACCAACCCTATCTCTTTTGTTAAGCCCAGGGCAGATGTTATCTAAAACACTCAATGCTAATACTAGGATAGAAGTAGAATCCAAAATTTACTCAAACATTTCATCTGATTTTCATAGCATTCCATGGCCTTGCTTCTGTATATTATTGACTAAACTAACAGTAATTCTACTGAACACTGGAGAGAGGGGGGAGAAAAGCTTTAGTTCACCATTTAGATATATCTTGCAAAAACAATGATTTTGTGTAATAGGAAATATAATAGATCTGGTCATATGATGGATCATACAATGAATAAATATGACAGTACTTGATTTTTGTTCATTTTCCTAAAATTATTTTTTAATAGTTCATATGGATGAAAGGCATCAACTTGACATGAAACCATCAAGGAAAGAAATATAGCTCAAAGAAGATGAATTGAGGTATGCAGTATTTCTGCACATGAATTTGTATTTCCAATATTATATGTGTTCAATTCCCTTTAGAGGTGAGAAAAAAACTAATGAGCATTCCTGTTTTGACTGTGCTTATGAACCACTGAAAATGAGAAAAAAATTACAAGAATGTCATGTTAAAACTGAACTGGTGATATGTCCTGTGGTAAGAGATTAGGTTAGTTTGTTTATCCGCTGAAAGTATTTGAAATAATTATGAATTTGAAATGAACAATAATTTATTTAGTTATCGTTTACAGATTGTTGTGTAACACACTATGTTTTGAATGATAGGGAAATTAACAAATAATAATGATGGCCCTAGCATCTTTAATGCATAACTGATTTTTTCTGAAACTGCTGCAAACTATTATATTAAGGAGGTTACTATGAATATTATTAAGAGAAGCCATAGAAACTGATTCTATTCTTCCATTCTTCTATTCTTTCTATATTGTCTTCAGATTAATATTTTTAAACGAATACATCTGTTAAAATCAGTCCAGATCTGTTGTATTTAAAAAATATAAATTGAGAAGCTATGAAATTTTCAAGATATATACCCATAAAATTTTATTTTTGTGAAATAGAAATATAGAATACATTTCAATTACTGAAAAAAAAATTATAGAAGACTGAAACAAGAACCCAGAATCATAACTAAAAGGTCAGCGATAGCAATTTTCATACACTTTTTTCATCAAAAATTAATATTCTCTGTATTACAGCATCCTTACCACCACAATAGACTACAATTGCCATTGGAATTTGCTAATAGAATAGAAAAACCATAGTTTAATTTCTTAGGTTTCACAATTAGTGAAGTAAATTAATAATCTTTGTTGGTTCACATCACTAAAAATCAACAAAACTTAAATGTAATGCATTGAAATTGAAGATAAAAATATTTCTTGATAAGAAAAGAGAGGAACTATGCAGGTATCCAGTTTACGCACACTTTTTAAAGATAATGTCCTTGTCAACTTTGTGCAATGACACCTGTAGCGTATTCGAGCTTGTGGGAATCTCCATAGGAAGGCAGAGAACAGTTTCTGATTCCCTTATGTACTTTTTGTTTCAGTGAGTTATGTTGCTGCATTTTATTCTGGCATACATGTTTTCATGAGAAAACTCAGAAAGGTTTTGTTGATGTTGATAATATCTGGTGCAAATGAAATTCCCACCTGTGGAATCAGCATCAGAGTTCAGGTTGATATCAGCAAGATATTTTGCCAAGAGGGAGTACACCTGTAACATGGCTCAGCAAAGCACAAAGTGGGTGTCTGAGCTTAAGGGTACCTCCCAACCAAAATTGTGGGGGCCCTCAGAAAGACTCTATTTAAAGCCCTTTCTCAGAGTTTGTTTATTTGTTTGGTTTTAGGGGTTTTGTTTGTTTGCTTTTTTGTTTATTGGGTTTTTATTATGTTTTGACTTTTGATTTTGTTTGTTTTGGGTTTGTTATTTTTTTGGTTTTGGTTGTTTGTTTGCTTTAGGTTTTTTTTCCATAGCTTTCTTCTCCAAGGCTACACAGTTACAGAACATCAGAGCTGTCCTGAAAATCAGACAGCTAAAGCCTTAGATTTGGGAGATCTAGGGAGGTCCTGACAGAAATCACTTTGGATAATGTGAATTAAAAATAGGTCAAATTTATCATGCAATTAAGTACTCATAACAATTAGAAAGTCCAAGGTTTTATTTTACAAATATATTTTATTTAGCAAATTCAAGGGAGAGACTAAAACTTAATCTATACAGCTGGTCAGTTTGCTGTGCTTTCTCTTAGGCAAGTGTAGGCAACATGAAGGAATTAAGTGGGTGCAGCTGAGCTGAGCTATGTTTACCGAGTAAACACCACACAAAAGTTCTACTTATTTCTATATTTTTTTGTTCTTCCATGTCTCCAATTACATGAGCGTGCTGGAGTAAATCCCAAAATCACAAGAACAATCATTTAGGATAATTTTTATTCCATTCCTTTAAAAATTAGTATTATAAAGGTAAGTAAAAGTACTTTAAAGACAGCAAGTGATGGCACGTACTCAAGGAAATGAGAAAAGATGCCCCCTCTGGATTCTTGCAAATAAATTGTTCTCTCAGCTCTTTCTCCTATGGGAAAAAAAAGCTTTTGACTTTTTAATTTTTTTATTTATATGGAAGTTACATTAGCACTCTCTTTGTACTAAATTAAATTATTTTATTGCAATGAATTATCAATATGTGCGTTGGTTTATTACAATATCAGGTAACTTAATTTCCTGGTTCACTACTAGTTCCTGAAAAATCCTGATGCTTGTACCCAAACCTACTCTGCGATGGGAAACAAAGCACATTCAAAGGGATCATTGCAATATATGCTTCAAAAGTGCTCACCTGATCTGAACTAGAGCACTAGCACAGACACTTATAATTAATTTTCCCTTGAGATTCCTTTTGGGGTAAATCAACTATCTGTGCCTAAGACAACTACAAGGAAGGTTTGAACATAATTTGCTATGGTCATTTCCTAACAGCAGTAAAAATGAGACCATGAAAGAGCCTGACTTTTGCCTGTGCTACCAAGCAGGCATGAATGTTATCCTATGAGACTTGTAACCTTCAGCACTTTCTTATTTTCTTGTGCAATGTCTCAGCACAGGAAATGCATAATCTTTAATGATGTGATACAAACAAACAAACAAAAAAACCCTCAAAAACCAAAAGTCAAAACTTATTTGATGAGGTAACACATGATCAAAATTGTATTTCAGGATTTAGCACAATACCCTTTTTTTTGAAAGTAAATTGGATTTTTACAAATTACCAGGTGTGAGAGCCTAGGAGCCCTTAAATTCTAAATGAAGGACAGTAATATCCAATATCCAATATTTATCTGCTCCAACAAAGTCAAAAATATGTATCTGATTCTATAAATACACGGCTTTTTGAATTGTTCTGGATTCCTCATGAAACAGGCAAGTAGCTATCATATCTCTCATATCACTATCAGTAGCATGCACAACCCATCGTATTGTAATGACTTACCAAAACAAGACAAAAAATTAGGCAGACTTTTCATGCAGATAAAAGACATTTATCTACTTGGTGATATGTGTAATTTGTTTCTTCTGAAAACCTGTGAGGTAGCAATTAAAAACTAAAGTAAAACACACCAGCACAAAACAATCTGGATTAGACAGTATGACGTTGCTCAGGAAGCTGTGGAAGCCAAGAATATACTGAGTTTCTAAATGGAACCAGATGCTTATGTGGATATAAAAATAGTTGGAAAAAACTTGGAAGTGATCTGATATTTGACCAACCTGTAATCATTACACGAAACCTAATCACATATATCAGATGCTGCTTACTGATATTTTTGAAAAGGGTAATGCTTCCTCCAACCATGCTATATTAATTCCCACAGGTTACAAGACCAAGAGTAAATTCCAAGTCTAACTCTTGCTGAGCAATTAAAAACAAGAACACCTCAACACAAAAAAGTTGTTCCATTGCTATCAGTGCTATCCACGTGGTACTTGAACGACACTCTCCGGCAAAGGGCATCCCTACGTTATGCAGATGTACTCTGAGCTGGAATAGAAGTTGTTGTAGTGATAATGTTAAAGACTACATTCTCTGGTATTTTCATCTATGCTAGAATTGGTCAGCTTTAAACTGATGGTTTATGTAATGGCCAGTGGAGCTCGTCAGCCGTGGAAGGTAAACTGATGGTAATGATGAGGAAAACACAGTAATTTAAAGACTGCTTCTTTGCAGGACACTTCTCATAAATACATATTGTCCTTCTTTTTGGGGCTGTGACATGTTCCAGTAAAGTTGCCTAAGTACCTTCAAGATTCTGCAGAGATCTTAGTGTTTGGTTTCATCATCAGCAAAATCCTTTCCACGAACAATGAACACTGCAGTATTCCCTGCCAGTGGCACACAACAAAGTCTATTTTTGTTATAGCCTGAGGTGCTTTTCCACAGCAGATCAACATTCATCATTTTCTTTTCTGCAATTTTTTCTGTCTTGCAGTTTCATTCAGTTATGTGACAAACCTGTCACTTGACATGACTGATGGAACTGGGTGTGATGCCTCACATCACCCACTGTAATACCTGGTCAAAAGATAGTTTGCAGAGATATATAAAAATAAATTTTAGGCTTCCAGGTATAGATTTAAGAAGAAGAAAAACATATTTTCCCCATTTACGAGCCTTATAAAACACTTTCTAGTCCGTGCCAGTTAGCAATAATATTTTAAATAACAAGAATGTTCAGAAGTAGGCAGGGAATTTCTCATACTAACTTCAATTCATTGATTAACCTAACAAAGGAGAGTGTTAGGCAAAGTGCCTTCATATGAATGTTACATTCAAAAGACAAGTTTTAGGGAAGACCCCACCCTTGCTAGAAATTAGTTAAATTAATGCAGATCAGTTCCTTTTACTGAAGGTCAGTTGTCACTGTGATTTTTAAATGTCAGCAATAAAAAAAACAGATGTTGTAAAACAATTTTCCCTGGTAGCTCATTTCCTTAGCATTGGTATAACTATGAGCCTAACAAAACTCTTAGGTTAAAGACCACAAAAATATATACATATTTCTTAAAGAGAGGAATAATTATAGTTATTTTTTCCATTTACCAGTGCTGCTTATACAGAACTATTTTATTTAACAGAAATGTGATAACATTGATTTTTTTTTTTCCCCAGTAGTTAACTGCAATTTTAAACACATCCAAATTTTCTTTAAAGTTTTCTAGGAATGGGGTAATAAATAAGATGTTTATATTTTGTGATTTAATTTTATTATCACTGTCTTTAATCAATGAGTAATAACATTTTTTCTCTGTAAGCTGGAATACACCCAAATTACCTATAATGCTAAGAATATTCTGTGGAGAAGAAGGTAAGAAGGCAGTTTATTGATAGCTTTATTTGTGGAAACTGATATGACCTGAGTCTTACAGTCCCGTAGCATAAAAATCTAAAAATATAATATGGAAAAATACCATCTTGCACACACGATGTAAGCAATCCCTCAGGTGAATTCATCACATTTACTTCTGTGCCTTTGCAGAATAATATGCATATCCTAGCCAGATATGTCTGGCTAAAAGGCAGCATGAACTGGCTGAACAGGGGGATGTACCTGTTGTACAGAATGTGGGAATGCTTTGCTAGCAGAGGAACAGAGTATTTTAGTGATCATAACCTGCATAAAGGTCCTAAAATATCTGTGAAATGCAAATTACATTTAGCCAGTGTGTCTTGTAACAGATTTGGATTATGAAATGATACATGATACGTGACACTGTAACCTTGGCCAGTTCATAGGAAGGAGCATGCCTACACGCTGCATGCTGAAAGCAGAATAATTCATTCAAATTACCTGCATTGCAGCTGAGCAACTCTTAAACTCCCCTGAAATCCTACAGCCTTTAATGCTACCTCTCAACCACGTAGAAAGCCAGTTGTCACAAGATCCTATAATTCATTTCTCATGCAGTACACTGGAGACAAATTACTGTCTGTACTCAGTACTGCGGTTTTTATCATCTTCTAGAACAAAAGATACAGGTTTGGGTTGGGTTTTTTTCCTTTCTTTTTTTTTTTTTTCCTCCCTCTGAGGGAGTAAAACAGTCAGAGCTTTGTCAGCCTTTTTGGCCATGAACCTTAAAGAACTCACTCAGTTTAGCAGCCTTAATATCTTTGCAGCACTATAAATAAAGATATGTTTTCCCAAGGTAGGCAGCATTTCAGGACCAGATACAGAAGAGGGAAGAAAAAAAGAGAGAAAGCAAACAACGATAGTTGAAATTGGGCAATCACCAACCTAACCCCTTTGACATTGAGACAAGAAGCTTGCTATAAATTATCATTTTATTGAAGAGGGAAATTATATTTGATATGCACCAAGGTAGCTTAGACAGAGAAATTGCATGGCATTTCCTAGCAACATCCCTGACCTTATTTTGCCAGGTTATTTTAAATTAAAAGAGCCAGACTTGGAGCAATAATGGCTCATTGTTTTTCCTCTGCATTAATTGATGCTTCAGAATGAAATTCAGAGGGAAAGTGTCTGACTAAGACTTTTTCGCTTTGTTTCCTACCACAAAAGGCTACCTGCTTATTCTGTAAGATGAAATCCCTTACATTTTCTTTACAAGAAAAATAAATATCCCTCACAATCACTTCCATTCCTGTACTGCTTTATATCCATGTGCAACACAAGGATTCATGTGTTACGCTTGCTCATTTTCATGTCCATGTTTCAACCTTGTTCCCATGGGGTTCGTTGTTTGCTTTGCTGTAGCGTTGCCCCTTAGAGAAGCAGGGCTTCAGTATTGCTGCAGGCTTCCTAACATTACAGCCCAGCAAATGTCAAATGGTGTTCTGGTGAAGCCTGATGGTTCATTTGCTTGGATTTTCCCCCTCCAGGCTCTTTCTAGCTTTCTCTTCTTCTTCCCTCCTCCCTCAAGAGCCTGATGCCTGGCGTATTTCCCAACTGCATTAGTCATGCCAGAAGCGGAACCACATATCCTCAATTGAGCTGGTTCCACTGGCTACCCAAGAGCCCTTATGAGACCAACAGACCATACAGCTCTTATAATTTTGCTAGAAATACCCCATTTATGGATGAGGAAGCAGTAATTGTGTATTTCAAGTGTTCTTTCTGAGCTTTCAATTGGGATAACTGCAAGATTTGTTTGGTGTAAAGACGAAATTTAAGGTTATTGTTTAAATGTTTTTAGTCCTATGGACTTCAAACAAGCTTTGATAATCCAGAACCTTATATTTTTAAATGCAAAACTATTTGTACTTAGCTGTCAGCATACATGTTATCGCTCAGGAGAGATCCTCTAACTTTTATGTTACAGGTGTCTATACTAAAGTTAGTGAGAAATCTGGAAAATAAAACAAGACCAATTGCCCCATAATTCTCTACTTGTTATCTCTTCATGAAGAAAAAAATCAGAAGGAGTTTGGTGGTTGTAAATAAAAGACATAAACCCTTTCAAGTATTTTTCTGCGTATTACTCCCTGTAAATGTGTCTGCTTATAACTCCATGGCAATGACAGAGAGATGGATAGCTATACACAGATATATGACTTAGAATCTTACATTAACCTCTACTGATCTTCCATGACTTTTATAAATTAAGTGGAAATAATTCCAAAAGCTTAAAGTCCATCTTACCAAAACAGTGGTGATCAGAGTGGGAAAGAAGGATGGAGAAAGAAAAGTGGGCCAAGGAAATACATGTTTGTCCATTTGGAGGGCTAGGCTCACACTGCTGAAAAAGAGTATAAAAGGTATTAACACAATTTTTTAACACCTAAATCTGAAAAAAGAAAGGAAAAAAATTATTTTCTTTTTTTTGTTGTTTAACTTTCAGATAGTACAAGAAAGATATAGAGGATGCTATGAGGAGGACAAAAAGGATGTAGGAAGTTGTCGGAGTCCATCAAAGATGCTATCAAAGAACTATAGCAATGAACAAAGCTGTTTGTGTGAATTAGCCACACTAGAGACAGCCTTCGAGTACATGCTATATAGAAAACCCAAAAATGTCTGGGCTGTTATTAATTTTTATTCTAAAAATATCTTCTAGCTGTTTCCCTAGTAGGAAAAAATAAGATTTTGAAACATGAACCAATGTAGAGCAATTTTTAGGCTTGTAATTTGGTCTGTTCAGGAACCTAATCTATGCAGGAACCTTTACCTGTGTCCTAATCATATATGCAGGTCGTATTAAGTGATGCAACTAGCACTTTTCATATTATATTTCTTTTTTAGCCTCTTCCAAGAGAAACTTTCACTAAAATTAAAAAAAAAAAAAAAAAAGAAGAAGAAATGTGTTGGGTTCCTTGGCTGGAAATGAGTGTTAAAGATTTGAACAAGTTCTGAAAAAGTTCTGACTCCTCCAGAAACAAATAAAAATGGCTATAAAATCAGAGGTCTCTGAGTGTCTGACTGGAATGAGGCACAGTCCTGTGTTGCAAATTGGAACAAAATTTCTATTAGTACACAAAGAATAAGGCTGAGAGCTAATAACAATTAACATTGCCTGTCCCACACAGACTATGAGGAAAATAATATTTATTTGGTCTATTTAGAAGTTGTTGTTATTACAAGATTTTTGTGCCAATTATTTATTAAAAAATTTGAAAATATGCTGTTTTATACATCTTTAAGCCATAAAACACAATGCAAAAGGAGTCACACAACTAAGATCCAATCTAGATTTTGAGTAAAGCAGCTCTTTGAGCACCAGTAACAACTCTCCAGTGGCAACTGAAGCTTTCTGAGACTCTATGAGCAGTAAAACAAAAATATTCATACTAGAATTGGATAACACATTTTCATCAAAATATACCAAATCCTGAAATATTGCAAAGGTGTACTGATTTTGCTGACCTTTTCAGTAGAAATTATTGCAGATATAGGAGTTTCTATCATTTCCAGAAAGACAGAAAGGAGACATAGGCAGACACACAGAAAAACACTACCCTTTTCAGTCTGAAAGTAGGCTTTATAGGACAGGTTTATTTTGTAAAAGAAAAAAAAGAAAAGAAATTGCAACATCAGATTTCCATTATAGTCAACAATAACAATAACAATACAATCTTCATTATCAGCAGCAAAATCTCCAAAGGAAATTATTTAGACATCTTTCTGACTTTTTTTTATTTGATTTATTTTTGACCAATATCTTTACCATGTTTCTCAACTATTAAACAGTTATAATCAGTTTTACATCCCTGTGGAAAGTAGTCATAACTATATGCCTCTCAGCTGTTCTACCAGCTGCACTGGCATCTGGATGTCTGTCTTATTGACCTGAAGATAGAATAATGGAAAACCTAATAAAAGACAATATTTAGACAGGTTAATATCTTATCTGTGTCTTTGACTGTATTCCTCACAAACACACGCATGTTTTGACTTTTACTTTAGCAACTCCCAATAAATATTACAATTTATTAAATGCTTCTAAAGTTCACTTGATTTCAGAAGATTATATCTTTCTGAAGGTAAATACAGGGAAAACATCAAGTACTTGGACGTGACACTTTGCCTTAACTAGAAATTAAGGGAATCCAGACACCCGTTTTGAAACCAGATGTTCACAGAAGAGGCTACCAAAAAAAGATAAACTTGAGGCAGACCTGCTGGAGCTGACAGCAGAACTAAGAATCAGCTTTCGTTTATGTTTACTATGAGGATCTTCTCAGATGATTTGAGTTCTGTGGTTACCTCCTAACCTCACTCTCCAGAGTCACTATTCTAAAGGAAGAATTTTAAGAAATAAAGAAAAATTTCTCATACGTCCTAAGCTATCCAAGTTCCGTTCTTTTGATAACTTTTGTGCACTCTTTAATAATGACACAAAGAGGTTTTCCTTCCATGATTGTAGCTAGCAGCACAGTAAAATGGAGGAGTGTTCTGAATGTTAAAATTTTATTGTTGTATAAGGAGCTGGGTGATCAGACAATCCAGAATGTGGTATTTGGCTTCTGGGCTGGACTCCACATGAGAAAATTAAATATCTTAAAATGATATTTGATTTTTTTTTACAGATTCTCTACTGCCTGGAAAGCTCAGTTGCTAGTATGTATATTATAAGTAAGTTGATTACTTAAATAGTCTATAAAATGCAGTTTTGGAAAAAAAAATAAAATTCTTAGCTTGTTCCAGATTACAAAGAGCCAGAACTTGAGTCTGTATCTTCTGCATAGTCAAAAGGATGAGAATGAGGAAAGAACTTTTAAAATAAATTCATTTGGGAAGATGTCAGCAGGGGATAAGCAACATCTATTCCTTTATCAATTCGAGATAACAAATTTAGTTTAAAAAATTATGCCTGACACAATTCTGATCTCAGTGAAGACCTTCTATGTTTGCCTTCCTACATTAAAGGTCTAAATGGCAGCAAAGATGACACAATTGTCATCAGTTTCCATCAAACAGGGATTTCTATGAGCCAGAATACAATGCCACAGTATGAAAAGAGATTGCAAACTCACCCACGACACATAATTCCTCCTAAACTACAACAAAGGATGTAACATCTTAGTGTTTCAGGCTTTGAAAGATGAGGGGTTTTGTGTTTTATTTGTGTTTTGAAGTTTTATTTCAATTTGCTTTTGGTGGGAGGAAGACAGAAGTTTCCCTCTGGTTTAGGGTTTTTTTGTTTGTTTTTATATGTGGGTTTTGTGTTTATTTGTGGTTTTGTTTATTTGGAGTTTCCTCATATTTGACTACAATTTCCTTTATGAGAGAGAATTTCTGGAATAAAGAAAAGATGAGTGGGAATAATTTCCTTTTGTTTCTTGAAACATTTCATATCCTATGATAGTGCTAAGAACCACAGTTAAGTTCTCTTCCATTCACCTATTCACCCCTCATTTCCTGCACTGTCACTCTCATTTATAACAAGAATTAGAGCTAATGATAAACACAAAAGATGAATAATTAATAAATTAAATAACTAGCATTAAAGACTAGATGGAGATATTTTATGAACTGTGAAAAAGACTCATCATTTTTAATGACTGAAAATTCATGTATTAAATTTTTTTGTCCTAATGAGAATGTTTCTAAGTCACTGAAGCTACATCTCAGTTAAAAATATATCAAGAGAAAGTTATTAAGTGGTTTCTTGTTGTCAGTTTCATAGCATTACACAGTGTCTGTTAAATTTATCACACTATTAAAGTAGCAGTCGAAAGCCACAAGAAGTAGTTAACTGGCACAATCCTGCTGCAAACAATTAGCCTTCCTGAGGTAAAGCTCGGGGGAAATGGTTGGTTTTAAACAATTAACTAAATAGCTATTCCCTGTAAAATCTTGAGAAACTGGGCTTTGAAGATTATTTTTGCCAAGGTCTTCTCCCCAGCAAACTTTGTATTTAATTTTTTGCTTCTGACTTGATTTTTGGTGTAAAGTAGGAAGAAGAACTACTTAAGAAAAGATATTTTGGTACCCTGTTAAGAGAAAATGATGTCTGTTACTGATTTTATTTTTTTTTTTCTAGGAAATATGTCTCTGATGAATTTTCTTGTTTTCTTAGTAAAACATGATTAGATTCTAATAAGTACAATTTCTTTAGAGTTTTGGGATTTGCCAAATTAAATTAAGAATCCTAATTCAAACAGTCAGAAACTTTTAAAACAAATGCTAACAATTGATTTTTTTAAGATGCTAATAGTTTTGATGCAATCAAAGAAAAGCTTTAAAATTTAGACAAAATGAAAACAAAGTTTCCATCTCTCAACAACTGTTTGTGTTTCCTGTCCCTATAGAAAATTTTAAAGATTTTACAGACAGAAAAATCAAACCTTTTTTTCTTTAGTCCAATAGGTAATCCATGGAAACCCAGTAATCAGATCAATCTGAATATACATTTCAGTAATGTCTGTCAAACATACCTATATTTGCTCTTATGCGTTGCATTATCATTTCTTCTGTATTCTGCTAGAGCAAAACTTCTGAAACAAGGTGCATGACCTCACCTATGATTATATACAGGCTCTTCTAGTCTCAGACTAGAATATGAGTGTTGCAGAGCTACACATCGATGTCTTCCACCCACTCTGCCTTCCAGAAAAAAAGTATTGTAGTTGCCAAAGCCATATCAGATATTCTTATATTTTATGCTGTAAGTTTACGTTTGTACAGCTTTCCACATTTTTCTCTCAGTGACTCTTACACATGTACTTTCCACACATTAAACAACTTAATTGATTTCATCTTCTTTTCCTGTACAAAGTGTGGAATATAGAGGATAAAGGATGATAAAATGTAAAAAATTTTTAGCGTTTTTTTAGTATAATTCAACTTAAAAATGGCTTACTATGTGTATAATGAAGCAATCGCAAGTACCAAATTATAAAACCATCATGTCACATCAGCTACTGCTTTATTTTAAGTGAATATAAATGCACCTTATTGAAATAAAATTTCGCAAAGAAAGGAAGGCGAAATAAGAGCCTCCAAGAGAGCTACTAGGCCATTTGCTGCCCAGGCTTGGCTCCTCCTCGGAACCGATTAAGGTGAGTGGGAGGGGTCAGGCTCATTAGGGTGGAGGGGTGGCTTTATATGTTAGAGAGTCTCTTGACTCTGTTGAAGTTGAGGTCAGCAGTGACAAGGTTGAGTGCCTGTGGACCAGAATCAGGGGGAAGGCCAACAAGGCCGACATCCTTATGGGTGTCTGTTACAGACCGCCTAACCAGGATGAGGAAGGAGATGAATTATTCTACAAGCAGCTGGCAGATGTCTCAAAATCTCCAGTCCTTGTGCTTGTGGGTGACTTTAACCTGCTGGATACCTGCTGGGAGCTTCATACTGCAGAGAAGAGGCAGTCAAGGAGGTTCCTGGAGTGTATAGAGGATAATTTCCTTCATCAACTGGTTAATGAACCTACCAGGGGTAAGGCCCCGCTAGACCTACTGTTTACAAACAGAGAGGGGCTGGTGGATGATGTAGTGGTTGGAGGCCGCCTGGGGCATAGTGACCACGAAATAATAGAATTTTCAATCCTCAGGGATGTAAGGAGAACCATCATTAAAACCTCTACTCTGGACTTCCGGAGGGCAGATTTTGGCCTATTCAAAAAACTAATTCAGGGCATACCCTGGGAAACAACCCTTAAAGGCAAGGGGGTCCAGGAGGGATGGACATGCTTCAAACAGGCAATTTTGAGCGCACAGGAACAGGCTATTCCAGTGTGCCGAAAGGCCAGCCGGAGGGGAAGACGGCCGGCTTGGTTAAATAGGGAGGTTCTGAAAGAAATCAGGGATAAAAAGAAAGTTTACAGACTGTGGAAAAAAGGGCTGGCTACTTATGAAGAATT
Source organism: Pipra filicauda (assembly GCF_003945595.2). Lineage (NCBI taxonomy): Eukaryota > Metazoa > Chordata > Aves > Passeriformes > Pipridae > Pipra > Pipra filicauda. Next base: position 717,631 of record NW_024104592.1, on the reverse strand, counting down.
TACGAAGAGAGCTAGGTCATGCAGGAAAAAAATTAGGGAAAGAAAAGTGGAATTTGAAGTTAATTTGGCTAATTCAGTTAGGGATAACAAAAAGTCCTTTTATAAATACATTAATAGCAAAAGAAGGGGCAAGGAAAACCTCAATTCTCTGTTGGACGTGGAGGGAAATATAGTTAACAAAGATAAGGAGAAGGCTGAGGTACTTAACACCTACTTTGCCTCAGTTTTTAGCAGTAAGACAGGTGGCCCTCAGAACAACTGGCCTCTAGAGCAGATAGACAGAGACAGAGAGCTGAATAGCCCTCCTGTAGTCCAGGAGGATGTAGTTAGCAACTTACTGAGCCAGCTGGATCCTAACAAGTCTATGGGACCAGACGGGATCCATCCCAGGGTGATGAGGGAGCTGGCAGAAGAGCTTGCCAAACCGCTCTCCATCATCTTCCAACAGTCCTGGCTCTCTGGGAAGGTCCCAGATGATTGGAGGTTGGCGAATGTCACCCCAATCCACAAAAAAGGCTGCAAGCAGGACCCGGGCAACTACAGGCCTGTCAGCCTGACCTCGGTGCCTGGCAGGGTTATGGAGCAGATCATCCTGAGTGCAATCACACAGCACCTTCAGGATGGACAAGGGATTAGACCCAGCCAGCACGGGTTTAGGAGGGGCAGGTCCTGTCTGACCAACCTGATCTCTTTTTACGATCGGGTGACCCACCTGGTGGATGAGGGGAAGGCTGTGGATGTGGTCTATCTAGACTTCAGCAAGGCCTTTGACACTGTCTCCCATAATATACTCCTGGAAAAGCTGGTAGCCCAAGGCTTGGACAAGTGTACCCTCTCCTGGATTAGGAGCTGGCTGGAGGGTCGGGCCCAGAGAGTGCTGGTGAATGGAGCTGCATCCAGCTGGCGTCTGGTCACCAGTGGTGTTCCCCAGGGGTCTGTGTTGGGTCCAGTCCTGTTTAATATCTTTATCGATGATTTAGATGAGGGGATTGAGTCCATCATCCGCAAATTTGCTGATGACACCAAATTGGGAGGGAGTGTCGACCTGCTGGAAGGCAGGAGGGCTCTGCAGAGGGATCTGGACAGACTTGAGAGATGGGCTGATTCCAATGGGATGAAGTTCAATAAAGCCAAGTGCCGGGTCCTGCACTTTGGCCACAACAACCCCCTGCAGCGCTACAGGCTGGGGACAGAGTGGCTGGAAAGCAGCCAGGCAGAAAGGGACCTGGGGGTACTAATTGACAGGAAGCTCAACATGAGCCAACAGTGTGCCCAGGTGGCCAAGAAGCCCAATGGGATCTTGTCCTGTATCAAAAATAGCGTGGCCAGCAGGAGCAGGGAAGTGATCCTTCCCCTGTACTCTGCGTTGGTGAGGCCACACCTTGAGTATTGTGTTCAGTTCTGGGCCCCTCAGGTCAGGAAGGATATTGAGGTGCTGGAGCGGGTCCAGAGAAGAGCAACAAGGCTGGTGAAGGGACTGGAGCATAAGTCCTATGGGGAGAGGCTGAGGGAGCTGGGGTTGTTTAGCCTGGAGAAGAGGAGGCTCAGAGGTGACCTCATCACCGTCGATAACTACCTGAAGGGAAGTTCTAGCCAGGTGGGGGTTGGTCTCTTCTCTCAGGCACTCAGCAATAGGACAAGGGGGCACGGGCTTAAGCTCCGCCAGGGGAAATTTAAGTTGGATATCAGGAGAAAATTCTTTACAGAGAGAGTAATCAGGCATTGGAATGGGCTGCCCAGAGAGGTGGTGGATTCACCATCCCTGGAGATTTTTAAACGCAGATTGGATGTGGCACTGAGTGCCATGATCTAGTAAATGGACTGGATTTGGACCAAGGGTTGGACTCGATGATCTCGGAGGTCTTTTCCAACCCAATCGATTCTATGATTCTATGATTCTATATTTTAAAAATTAAGTGTTGTAACTGTCCTTGTCAGGTTCTAGGTTGCCAGTAAGTTCAATTTTAAATAAGAAGTCATGAAAAACATAGTGCAACTACAGAACAATACCCGTGGTGTTTAGACCATTTCAAAATTTCTAAATAATGGTATCACTGATATCAAATGCTATGAAACTGATTTTAAACCCCAAAAAAATAGTTAATTTTCTCTGTTCTTTCTTTAAATTAGATTTATTCTCTATTACTTTGTCATTAAGAATTGCGTGAGAAACACGAATCTTGTTAATACAAACACAAACACAGCAGGTAGCTCTGAACATGAGTCAGCAACACTGGTTTTCTAGGCATAAAAAAAATGAATAAAGGACTAAGGAGAGACTGAGATAGAAACAATTATATTCAATAGCATTCAGAAATTGAAAAGCTGATTCATGCTAATATTTTACCTTGACAACAACTGCAGATTTGTCTGTATTAATTGATTTATACAGACATCATCGATATGAATGAAAATAAAAAATGTTAAGGAAAACTGTAATATATAGTGTTGGAATTTAGCTACTGATTTCCAAGGAACAATTTTCACATTTTTCCTCGAATATTTAAGTTTTAGAAAAATATTCCTTTTATAACAAAATAATTTCATTCAATTCATTTTATAACAAAATTAATTTTATTAAATGATGCTAATTATGTTGGGAACTTAAGTTCTTCCTGTGTTGTTACTCAGAGCTGCACAACAGAAACATCTCTATGTCCCTCCACAGGGTGTTGTTTTAAATGAGTAACATACACTGCAAGGATGAACTCAGCATGGAGATCAAACCTGTCATAATAGTGCTGGTGTGATAACTACACCCAGTAGTATCTGCATGATTGGTGTATTCATGCCAGACTTGAGAGGCAGAAGTGATGTACCTTTCTTAGTCTGATACATATGCTATCTTCAAGGATGATTTGAGTGTCAAAATTTAAAGTAAAGGAACCTCATGAACTTGTACTTACAGAAAGGTAGCTTTGCAAGGCTTCTTATCTCTTGGACTAATATTCTAATGATAAAAGTGTAAACTCTCTTCATAATATTTCACAATAAGAATTTATTGTTTGAACTCCAGGGGAGGATTGAGATCAATGTATTTGCAGTTCAAACTGTGAATTTAAACCTCAGTGTTGTAAATGTTTAGGGTTAGATTCATAATTGTTTAGAGGTTGGTATTCCTCTCCATTCTTATTGTTTAACTCTCAGCAAGCTTAAAAGAAAGAATTTACTTGGTATCTACCACATCAGCCTCATCAAATTCCAACAGAAAGACTGCTGAACATTCATTTGATATTATAATTTTTTAGTTATCAGTAATCAATACCAATGTTGACAGCCCTATATTTAAATTCTGAATACGGTAAAATTTTATGGAACTGTAAGCTCATTAATTTAGGAATTATTGTAATACTAAGCTAGTCAAAATATATTGTGTCTTTATAAAACTATCTATCTGACCAGGCAGGTAAAAACAATACCGATTTACTCAGCTAATTTTGCTAATGTATCTAGATATGGACAGTATTTTTTTACGATTTATCTATCTATCTATCTATCTATCTATCTATCTATCTATCTATCTATCTATCTATCTATCTATCTATTTGAGTTACTAGTTACATGCCAAACCTTTCTATCCTTTAAGAAATGGAACCTGTAGGGTACAAATTCACTTCACAAGATGCAGCTGGGATATTTGGAAAATCCTTTTTTTTCAGTTCTGACAATGCTAGAGTGACAGCAACTGAAGTGGTATATTTAAGCTGATTTAAGGAAGACAGTTGGCTACAGATTGCCAGATTGGTACGATTGTTTATATAGTATTACACTTATAGCCTATTCTGTGCAAATAGTTTGCATTATGCCAATGGCTTAAATAAATATAGAATTTCAGAAGAATATTTTATTTATTATCAAAAGGATTTACCAGTGAAAATGTTGCATTTTATTCAAATATATTTTTAAGATCAGTAAATTAATCTACAGACTTGATTATTTTTGATATATTGAGAGACCGCTCTCATCAATAATAAAAATTGTCTCACCTTTTTTTATCCTTGTGTTTACCATCTGCATGTAACATTTTAGATCTCTCAAAATTTATGAAAACTGCTTTGTCCTCCATTAATATCCAAGTTGCTGATGTTTGTAGGTTTCTGTTTTTCCAAATAATTTCTAAGAAAGAAGGTGAGAAGCTTTGTATATAAGCCGCTGTATTTCACCTCTACCAGCTCCCTCTAGAAGTCAGTGGTTCCGTTCTATTGCATAGTCTCAGACATGTCCTTCAGCAGAACCACCAGTGAATGGATCTCTCCAGATATGTATGACTATCTCAAGCTTTCATCTGAGAAGAATTTAAAGATTTTGTGTGCTTGGCTAGTATTGCTTTGCATACAGCATTCCATACAGACATCGTCTCAAGAGTCTCCAAAGCAGGAATTACACAAGCTGCTATCAACTATAAAGCTAATATGCAATGAGTCTATTCCTTTTGCTAAGTATTTGACCAAAGCACACGAACTCTAGAACACTCTTGCAGCACTTGTATGGTTAGTTTGTACAATAAATAAAAAAACGGAAGACAATGAACTTCCTGACTATGTGTGGAACATCTGTTCAGTGTGTGTTTACCCAATAGGAGTCTAGACAGTGATAACCTGTGTTATCATGAAAGTGCATTTTAGCACCATATATTTTTTCTTGAGGACATCACTTTAAGTTTTAAAGTCATTTATAGAACCACAATATTGTTTAGGGTGAAAGGGAACTCTGAAGATCATTTTGTCCAACTTCCCTGCTCAAGCAGGGCCACTTAGAACCAGTTCCCCAGGACCATGTCCACAAGGCTTTTGAATATCTCCAAAGATGAACACTAAGCAACCTCTCTGGCAACCTGTGCCAGTGCTCAGCCACTTCCATAGTTCCTGAGAAGGAACCTCCTGGGTCTCAGTTTGTGCCCATGGCCTATATCTGTAAAAACCTTCCTGAAGGCTCAAAAATGGCCAAGAACACTTCACACATCTGAATTGACCATTGAAATACAACTTTTTTTGGGGGAAATTTTACTATATGACAAGAATGGATAGCAGAAAAATATGCTAGTAAAACTGAGTACCAGTGTTTCCTTGTATAGGAGTAAGATGTTACTACTCGTAGACTCTCTTCTATATGAAAAGATTTTAAAGGAAAGAACAGAACAAAACAACCCAAACCAAACCAATTGGGGAAAAAAAACCCCAAACATTCAAGATAAAACCCACAACAGTTAACATAGAGAGCTTGTCAGACTCAATATTGAAACTGCTGTGAGGAGATAGAACTCTTTTCCCCAAACGTATCATCCATGAATATTAGAGAATAAGTGATAACTCTTCCTTTCAAAAGTTATGCTCTGACTCTATCACTAGTGAATAGGAGGAAAAGGGAAATTTTGTTCTGAAGCTAGCTAGAGTTTAGATTTGATTATAGGTTTGAAATAAGGTGCATTTTATTACAATTAAAATTATTTTAATTACAATTTAAAGCTTAGTTTACACAGAAAAAATAATGAAATCAGTAAATTGACCTTTTCTTTCTTAAAATACCTTTCCGAGTGAGAAGAAATGTCTTATGCTTTCACACACACAAAAACCAAAAGTCAAAATAAAACAAAAAAAACCCACAAAATCCCAAAACCAAACAAATAAACCACACAGACACATGCAACCCCCAAACAACAAACAAACAAACCAGGATTTCCTTCAATTTCTAATAGCAAAACCACCTGCAATTTTAAATGGGCTACTGTCTATGATTTATATTGTGCTGTGCACTTTGGTCTCAAACATTTATCCATGTTCTAAAATATTTAGTAGATAATGTAACTACACTACTGTAATTCTTTTTGCTCCTCTGCATTCTCCTATTTTTCTACTCATTTTTTGAAATTTTTGTATGTGATGTCTCATATCATTACATGTAGTGGATGTTGTCTTGAGGATAGCAGGGCCCATCCCTGCCAGATCCTCAAAAAACTCACTAAAATCTTATTTTTTTTTTCTGTCTATGTCTTATTAATAATACATATTAACACAACAGCAGCATTACACCATCGATGTTTAAGAGAACAATATTGTACAAATAAAGACCAGTGTGGTTTATTCACTGCTCAGAGTACTAACCAGAAAAGAATATTTAATAAATATGGTTTGGAAAATGGTGTTAGGGAAGAAGTCTTGCAAAAGAACTTTCTCCAATACACCTCCTTTCAATCAGCCAAAGTAGTCATATGTTAGTCTGTACCAGTTTGGAGATAATCAGCAAGAAAAATCTTGTCATCATTATCTTGATAATGAATAATCTATACTGGTTGTGTTTAGTGTAGCATTCTTTGAAATCTCTGTTGCCTTACATGCACACACACATACACTCCTGCAAAAACATACACTCTCACATTCAAGTGTATAAGAATCCTTTCTACTGAAACTCCCCAACAGTTAAATATATCAACATAACCCCTTTGATTCATCAATCATCACATAAGACTTGTACACTCTGAGTGCAGTCTTGCTAGACTATCCAGACAGCAGACAAACTATCCAAGCAGTAGTCTTTCTGACATATTATGTTGTTTCTTTAATTTTGTAGATTATAATAACATTCCTTCTCATGTAAATTTTTCATGTTCCTTAGGTTTCATATATAGTTGCTCACTGCATCCTTTTATCAATTCTTTAGAGGTCTTTTATATTTCTGGCTCTATCTGTACCATCTCATGCCTCTGTCAGATTTCTACAATATTGATTAGCTTCCCCTGATGTATTACTTTGTTTTTCCCCTCTTGTATCTGTTGCAGATTAAGCTGTCATTTCTGTGGCTTTATATTTTCAACATTTTGACATGCAGAAAACTTATCTTGTCTTAACTTCATTGAGTTATTCATCTTTGTTAATCTTTTCCATCAGAAATGAAATTAGTTGGTTATTTGTCCTTTGCCATTTGAGTGACATGACACAAAATTAAGGCGTTCACACATTTTGACACCCACACATTTTGTGCATGGTTTTTTCACCTTGCACTATTAAGAAAGTGTATAGATTTCTACTTTAAATAAAGAGGTGTATGTGCATACAAGGTTTTCATGTCACAATTTCATTACATTGCATTACATTCATTACATTTCATTACATTACAAAGCCAGTGTCAGAAATAAATACCAAATGGTAAGAATGGTAACAGACATGCCCTAATTTCTTTACCATCACATAGAAAAATTGCAAACAGAGAAGAAAAATATATTTTAGTTTGATTTAACTTACAATGAAATATGTCATAAATTCTTTAATAGAACTTTTAATTTATTAAGGCAATTCACAATAAACAGCAACAGAAATGGAGAGATCTAGTTTTAGAGCTACCTCTCAGAATCCGATTCTGATGTGAACCTACAACTAATCAGGACTTACTGAATTTTCAAAACCATGTATATAATGCTTTATACGAAAGGGGAAGTTTTACAGAGAGCAAAAATCCAGCACATATGATAAATGATCCAGGAGAGAATCATCAATCCAAGAAACTGTGAACCTCATGACTCTAAAAATAATACAGAGAATGGAAAAAGTCTTAAACATTGAAAAAAACAGGTGTACCTTCCAGAGCTGACAACTGCTCAGATGCCTCTCCAGTACTGAGCTACTGTCACACTGAACAACAAATTCAAGCTGCTCAGAGACTACTTTATTTACAGTGAAGTTACTGAAGAGCTGGCAATAATAGCTATCAGTGCAGCTGTGCAGTCTGGCAAAGCAGCACTCTACTGTGCCCTTGCCTGTCTGGAAGTCAAGGCACATCAGCACTCTCTGAATGTGAAAGTTTCACCCAAAGTGAAGAATTTATAATGTAACATAAGTAAGAAATGCCTGCATCCTAACAATACTTTACAAGTGCAGTGAAGGCTTGTAAGTTAATAAACAAAGTAATAGAAGGAAACAGACTCTTTAGAAACAGCTGATCTTCCTACCCAAACAGCTACTGAATACACAGAAGAGCTAATCTTTTGTTCAATAGTTCCTGATAGAATTTAAAAACTAACCATACCACATCTTCCTCCAACACTACACAGAAAAGAAACCCCAAAAAATTCAAACAACACCCTCTCTGACCTCAACGTTATACACAGAAAAGAAACCCCAAACCCCCCAAACTTAGAAGTCAAAGGTAGTTTGATACATGCTGTGGCTTAATTCATATCACTGACTTTGGCTTTCAAACAAATGCTGTATCAGAATGCTCGTTAAAACACAGTACAGTCCTTATTTTAGGTTCAGCATTAGTCATGGAGATTAACAGCCATGGCCACTATTTACAAAAATTGTTACAGCTGCAATCTACAGAAAATTTTACAATTGCTTCTACTGTGCCAAAATGACCATTTACAAATGATACCAAGTTTGGATGCAAATTTGAGGGCCAGATTACCATATGGCAGAAACAACCCTTACTCACTGGATTTAGCAGTCCGGAGGTTTTGGTCTCACTGATGAAGAATAACGGAGCTGTCAATATTGACACAACCAGAAATATATAATAGCAGTATTATGCATCCTGAATCTTGACTTATTTGGCTTGCTTAAATTATCTTTATGGTGCACCACCCACCTGACTGGCCAGAGCAATTGACCTGCAGTTAAAAACAAGTCTCCTTTCTGGCAGGTAACTTGGGTGGCACTGCCCAGCATGGATGCACCCATTGGTTATGCCTCCAGCAAGCAGAGCCAGAGACCATCAAGATTCTAAAAGAACTATAAGTATACAGTGATATAAATTATCCATTAATTTATAATCTATATAATTCTAATATTTCACAGTGTGTACATATTTTTTTATTAAACTTGATGAGCTTTGCCAATTCTCAACATCTGTAAGAATCTCAAAATCTTGATGTCAAACTGTGTCACTGTATGGGACCCTTATGAAAAATAATTTCCTAAGGAACAAAATATATCCTGTTGTTTTCCTCTCTGTATTTTCCTTTTTTTATTATTTTTTTTTATTATTATCATTGTTAGACATTTTCTTTCTTGAGTAATTTGTAGTAGAATATAACTCTCCACTTTGTCTCTCTGTGGGTACATCCATATTACTGTAGTACCTTCAAAGGCATCAAACCACAACAGTGTAGAAAATTATGCTTGATATTTGAGAACTGTTTTCATTCAGATTAATTTATCCCTTCAATTTTCCTGTGAAAACAATCACAGTGAAGACTAACTGCTGAGTGATTTAGTTTAAACCACAGGTGCACCAAATCTTTTTATTCTGCCTGCAGAGAGATCTTTGAATATCTCCATATCCATTTCAGTAGCAGTAATTGGTTTATAATAGCAGTCTTGGAAAAAAATATGCACAAAGGTTTGAAAGAAATAAAAAAATCTGTTATTTATTTTATAGTGTTGTTTAAAAAGAAATCCCTGCATCATAAGCTTACATGATTTGATATATAAGATATTTATTGAAATTTGCTATAACATTAAAAGTTGTCTCTATAGTATAATTACAGAAATATTCTCACTCTTCTTTTTGTCTTATATTGTCCATCTTGAAAAGGCCTTGCCTCTTGCAAGATTTTGAAGAATATTTTGGATTTGACTTTATCTTGAATCTAGTACACAGAAGACACACATAGTTAATCTATACCTATCCTATTTCTGTAATGACATTGAAATTCATAACTGCTTCAGATTATTGTTCCAGTTTGTTTACGCTCTGAAAATACCTTCAGAAAGAAAAGAAAGAGGAAAACACCACCTCTATAAAATTAAGAAACAAATTAACAACTATTATTACATACTGTTACTTTTCTCTTACAGCTGATGGATAAAATATTGCTTGAATTATAATGTTTATCTGGCATTTGTCTCTAGTTCACATGAAAAAGGGTTAAGTGCAAATATTTTGTCTTTTCTGCCCACCCCACCCCCTGCCCCATCTTCCCAAGCTTGAAACCTTCAAACCAAAAAATATATTCTTCTTTTCATCCTTCTTGAGCTCTAACAGAAATTGTCAACACTTGCTTCCAAGTCTGTAAGGTTCACAAATTAAGGCTTACTGAGACAGTAAGCAGCATCAATAGCCAACTTTCATAGTCCAGATAGTTATGATTATATTTGCAGTGAGTACGTACCATTTATAGAAATGACATGAACTGCATGAGTCAAGAATGACCATGTAAAACTGAAAATGTTCCTGAAACTTGGCCATAAATGTATTAGTCTGCTATTTCTTACTGTACATTTAAGCCTGCTGATGATTAATATAGTTTTAAATTAAATTCTGTTAGAAAATTCCATGACTATGGTATATCTGATGGGTGTAAGTTGTATAAAAAAAAGATTAGACACACATTACTGTTGTCATACAGTAAGGTTTACATTAATGTCATTGTACAAACACTGATTTTGAAGTTAACACTAGACGTTATAATATATTTTAAAAAAATAGAATAAAAAACCCAGTTATAGTAGGCAAGTGACAGGTGGACTCTGTCATCTATGGTTAGTGAGTCCTGTACCGTCAGTCAGACTGTTTAGGCATCCAGTGTGGCATTCTGTACACGGTGTGGCATTCTGCAATATTTCTTTTCCTAACTTCCTAGGCACACTTCTCTCCTTTTTAGGCTGATGGACAAACACATTTAATGTTTTAGATTAAACGGATTTGAAGTGCTCAGATATTACAGCAGGAAACAGAGCCCAGGAAGTAATCCAAATTCTTATCAAATTTGAAACTGTATATGAGTGCCTTGTGGTTTAAAATATTGGTGCTTTAATTACTTCTGAAATAGTAAACACCAGGAGCGCAGAGCTGAACATTCTGCTTAAGTTCTGAAGGACTGAAAAATGTAGAAATTAATGAAAATTCCTGTTTTCTTAGCATATTTAACTATCTTAAATGAAAGCTACATTTATGTTTTTCTGTAAAGACGCACATATGCAAAAGTAACATATATTAGAATGTATTATATGTATTTATAGTTGACCTTTAAAAATTAGTTTAATCCAATGTAGATGAATCTGGGACTAGACACTGAAGGCATGCTTTGTTTGGCTTGATTGAAGACATCTTAATTGTTAATGTAAGTCACTTTCAGCTCCTACTGTTGGGAATGTAGAGAAGCCAGAATTTTCATGTTCTAATTCTCCTTGGCCTACTATAACATCTAATCAGGTTATTTATGTCATGCCCCACAAGTACCTAGGCTTCTACTTTGAGAAGCATACTCAAATGCAAATTACACATATGCAGTTAAATAAGGACAACGTTTTCCACAGTCTTTTAATAATAATCTTTTAGCATGTAGAACAAGGCTAAACTTGTTTGAGGTAAGCACATGTTTACAGTCCACAGATTACTAGTGTCCTAGTGGCTGCTCAGTAAATGTGCTAATATCAAACAAAATTCCAGCTGCCAATGGCTATTGCTGCTTCGCTTTATATTTCATATTTATTCTTCTGAGTATCACAAGTTGTGGACATTATCTACCAATATTTTCATCACAGAATTGTCTTAAATATAGGTCCAGAATACAAGTCTCTGCTAAAATTATTAGAAGTATAAGCAGTTAAATTTGTGTAAATGTTGACCTACTTATGGGACTTCACATAAAAATTAGATCTTCTTTACCAAAAAAGTAGATGCCCATGCAGACATCAAAGAGAAAATCCCATACAGAGCAGCCAGACTACAGTTTATTTAGTCGTCTAGTTTCGGGATTCTGGTGGAATTGACTACATATCAGGGTAACATGGGCTGGTGCTTTTTCTGCTCATTGTCTTTGGCTGTAAGCACAGTGAAAGTATTTCCTCATTGAAGAATGACAAAGGTGAAAATGGAATAGAAGAAAACACCTATTGTATGATCTGTAAACTGGATTTCTCTGTGTTCCTGTATTTACAAACATGGAAACACTTTAGCATCCCAATGAAGATTTCTTTCCTGTCTCCACTTTGAGACATTTCTTTCCCAAATATCAGCCTTATTTTTTTCTCACGGTTTAAGGATTTTCTTTATTGCATGCACAAGTATTCCTGACTGACTTCAAATCTTTGCCAAATCTGATTCCTAAATATACAGCTGTAAAGCAAATCTGTGTTTTTCAAGAAAGCTTGTCTGCATTAAAAAAAATGGTTATAGTAAAGAAGTAGAATATAGTTCTTGGACAAAGAATGAGTTCAAGTAATATCACCACTAAGAAAGAGAACTGGAAGAAATTGAAATTTCATTTAGATGTAATTATTCTTATAATATAGTGCCAAAATCTTGTCTTGATAGCCATATATTCTACACACCTTATGGGAAGCTAGCACAAAGGATATTTGATTTATTAGAGTGACAATTTTCTGTAACTACAGAAATTTGGCAAGTGGAATTAGAAGTATTAATTATCTATTTTTTGACCAGTAACAAATCATAGTGTGATTTATTCATTAACATATGAAAAGTTAAAAATAACTCTCTAATGAATGTATTTTACATGATCATTTTTTTTCTGTGCAGCATATTCTAAAGTCACAGTGAATAAAAGCTAGAGTCACTGCTTTGAAGCCAGGATCACTATCTTTATAGTGCCCTCCTCTGCCACCTCAAAACCTAAACAAAGCCCAGTCTTCAGAACCATCAGTTTTATTCTGGTCACATTACATCTTATGGAAGTAGTAGTACTGTACTACAACATTGTTTGACAAGAAACAGGTTCACTTCTAATGCTTTGTCTAAATGTCATGTTTTAATTTGATCCAATTATCAAGGTTTGTAATACAGTAACAAAGAGAAATACTCAATTTACTCCACCTACTCATACCAGCTACTTTAGGTATCTGCCTTACAATGGTATGACTTACTTTTTGTCAGAGGTCTTCTTCCTAATATTTTAGAAAAAGAAATTTTTTTTTATTAATATTTTTATTTTGCATTCACGGTAAAATTTGATGTTAAAGCAATTCCCTTGTTGGGAAATGTGTCTTCTACAGAAAAAAATGGAACATGAGCACAATTATAGACTTCAATGAGTGTAATTACTTCATTTCACTCAAAGGTAAAAATATTTGTCTCTGTAACAAGTTCAGGCCTTATCCAATAAATTTCATGCTCTCAGGCACCTGGTGTTATTCTTGGGTCTGTCCTGTTCATGGCCAAGAGCTGGACTTCCATGATCCTTGTTGATCCTTTCCAACTCAGGATATTTTACAATTCTATGAAATTTAAAGTAAATTTAGACAGGGGTTGGTTAAATATTCCACTCCATGGAGTTCTTCTGTCAATAAATATTAATAATAAAGTGACAAGAAAATAATTTATTTTCAAATAAACAGGTATTAATATTCAGGCTTTATGAAAAAATAATTGCAAAATGCTTTCTTATCTATATTTTAAAATAATTATGAAGATTAAAAGAAGCCCTTGCAACAATTCCAACAAAGCCTTCTCATGTATTGCTGAAAATTTTGCAGTAACCTCATTGGACTCAAACTCTAAATAACACCTTAGCTGATTATTTTGTAAATTTTATACTAGTACTAAAGATGTCATAATAACCCACACTTTGTCAATAGCAGTGCTGATGAAGGGAAAAGGTCATGAAGTATTTGACTATGAGAGAAAATCTTTATTCTGAACAACGTTCCATAAACCATATTGTTTCATCTCGTTAATATTCTGTTCTCTAATACATCCCCCACTTTGGGAACAAGAGAGAAGGCTTTTATCATTTTATTCTAGTAAAACTGAAGTGCTTATGTTAGAGTTAGTAAAATTTACCTAACCAAGTTGTTAGTTTTTCTTCTCTCTCTCTATACATATTCTTGAAGTCTGTGGCTGATCTACGAAACTGTTCATTAGAAAATGTCCACCAGGGCTTTTGAGGTACAGAATGAGTGTGTGCTGCTTGATACTAATTTATAATCAAGTTGATATTTTATATTAAATGACATGAATGTGGCATTCAAGATAAATATCACATTTATTCTATTTAGATATGATACAATTACTTAATGTTGATAAGAAATTCTTTAAGAGATTAAGTTTCATGAGCAAAACACTTTGCATACATTTGAGGAAGCATATTCTTTCAAGTCTTTATTTCTGCTCCCATCCTTATGTTCATGAAACGTATGTCAAGTCATTATAGCTCAGCTGTGCGTGTAGAAGACAAAACTTTGCAAATTAAGGTAGATTAAAAATCACATCCTTTTTTCAGTAGTATTTATGATGCTTGCTTAACAAAAATATATGTAAATATTCAAACACAGTAAATCAGATGTAGTTTCCATTAAATAGCTCAATCTTTTTCTCTAAATTCCCAGTGCTGCTTTTGAGAGTCTATTATTTTTGAGGCCTTCCTGTCGAAGAGAAGACCTTTGAATTAAATCAAAAAATATATTTATGTTCTGAAATGTTCATGGACTCTGAACTTTATGCATAATTAATATGTATGGGAAACACCTAGAATAAATTAGTTGCTATTTGAAACTGAGACTTGTGAAGAAATAATATGTGATAAGAAAGAACATTAATAAAAATTATAGAAAAAAAATGTGAACTCACTTTATCTCCACTGCTTTTAAATAGAACTAAGAAAAGAACTCCAAAAGGCCAAAGATCAATTTTAGTTTAAATTTTATTCTGTACTTACTCAGCCACAGAGACACACAAAAGAAATCCTTAATAAACAAGTGCTTTAAGTGATCCTGAAAAATGCCACATAAACTTGCCATTGAAAAGACAATGTGCGAATTCTGAGGCATAAATCTCCTGGATCAAATCCAGTTTTGTTTTACTCTATCATAAACATGACTATTAGACCTGAAATGTGACAATTTCCATTCCCTGCCCTTTCTTAAAAACTTAACTCTGATCATCATTTAAAAACGTGTCATACAGTATTTCACAGTAAGTAAATCTTCCCTGTTTGGGAGATAAGAACAAAAAATATAACACTTGAGCCCTGAAGCTTGCTGTACTATCTGGCAGTGTCAACTGGAATGAGAACACAACTGTTATTACCAACACAGCAGCAGATTTTGTTTTGTTAGTTTACTTTCTGTTTGCATTTTAATATCTGTGAAATAGCTTCAAAATGGCACCAGTTTACATTATACCAGAAGAAAAAAATGTTTAATAATCAGTTAAAAAAATTCTACCCATTAAGCACTGTTTCTTTCGTTTCTTTTCTTTTTTAAAATATCAATTTTATTCTTTTTTTGCTTTCTTATTTTTTTTAACACTTTGATTACTAAAAGATTACATCTGCTTTGGATAGATATTGTCACATTTTGATCATTTCTATAAGCTTTCGCTATTTGTTTATGATTCATTGTATATAAAAAATGTCCCATCTGTCAAGGTCTGTTTTAATCTTTCCAGTTTCTATCTTTTGCACAGCTAGCCCTTCTCAGCTCGAATCTTGCACACTCTGGGGTTTTACAGCTGTTCCAATGATCAGTTAAGGAACATACTGTTTTAAGCTGCACGTCTGGGCTAGTTTGAGAGCTTTCATTTTGATAGGGAACTGCTCCAAATGGTTTCACTCAGATTCTGGCAGATTTATCTTTTAAAATAGCTTCAAATCCAGCACTTAACAAGATGACACAGGCTTCTTGGAGTTTCAGCAATTTATTACTTTGGGTTTAATATCCAACATCAGGTGCTCATGCAGTGTTTCAATGTTTATTGCTTGGTTGTGTCAGAACTTTTAGATAGGAATTTTCTCTGCTGCTTATTCTTAAAAATCATTCAAGCCCTTTTTTCCAGTTCTGCTTTCAAATGACTGCATCTGTAACAAATTTCTTTGTAAGCTATTTCTATTTATGTATCTAAAAAGCTTCCTGTGTATATTTAACTATAAAAAGTAAGGCAGTTTTTGTTTTTCTTGGTTTGACTCAGAAAAGCTCTGAGCATAACACAAGCTTTAGGTCTAAGTACAAGTGAGTAGTTAAATAGAGTGAATAGAATAACTCTACCTGCAATCCACTAAACAGAACATGGCCAGTCAATTAGCACTTGCAAAAGCAACTGGATTAAGAGAATAATCCCTGTTTCGTATCTTTAGTTAGTAGAATTTATCTTTCATGTACAGACAACCAAGAATCCCATTCCTCAGAAGTCATCCACATATTTGGCTCTTGATCTGAATGAAATTTCAACTAATCAGCTACTTGTTTGTTTTCAGCATATTGTATAAATTAATGTACAAATCATATAATAATTTAATTTAGCTATTCATGGTTCAACATAACAAAAGAGGACACATAAAAGAAGTAAGAGAGCAACCATTATCCATGTTGACAAGCATGGACTTGAGGAACTAATGGGCTGGTATGTCACAGCAAAGGTTGCGAATTTTGATTCTTAAGGAAAAAAGAAAAACAATACTGCCCAGAAGATATGCAAGTTTGCCAGAAGAGGAGGAAGCGGTCTTTGAAGCCTTGTAAACACCTTTCTGTATTGTTATGAAACCAACAATATGGAGGTCTCTCTCCACAATCCGCTTCATAGCATAAAGTACAGCCAGAGAACAAAAAAAAGTTAAATATTGGTCTTTTTTTTAACTTCAATATATAATGTCAACTCTGGATGTGAGGAGAGCAGATTTAAGTCTGCCCAGGGAATTATTAAATCCCCTAGGAAAATGTTTTTTGCAGGTGCTGGGGTCTAATAGTCCTGGTCACTTTTCAAACTCACCTCCTAAGGGCACAGGAGCATGCAATTCCCAAATGTCAAAAGTCAAGCAGGCGAGGCAGAAAGCAGGCTTGGCTGAACAGGGATCTTCTCTTGGAAATAAGGTGGAAGTGGAAGGCATAAGTCCAGTGGAAGCAAGGTCAAGTGACATGGGAAAAATAGAGAGATGCTGCTTGACACTGTAGGAAGAAAATTCGTGCTGCCAAAGCTCAGCTGGAGATGAAGCTGGCCAGAAATATGGGGGACAATAAAACGAGTTTCTTCAAATACATTAATGGCAATAGGCAGTATAGAAATATAGAAGCTGGCCAGGTACAGGATGAGGATGGTCACCCCACAAACAGGGACAGAGACAAGGTAGAGGTGTGTAATCCTTTCTTTGCCTCTGTCTTCAACACAGATGACAGACCAAGGGGGTCTCAGTGCCCTGAGCTGGAGGACCATGACTGCGAGAATGATCAGCTCCCAGTCAATTCTGAATTTGTACAGGATCTGCTGGTCCAACTGGATCCCTACAAACTTATGAAGCCTGATGGGATTCACCTGAGAATCCTCAAAGATCTGGCTGATGTCATTGCAAAACCTCTTGATTATTTTTGTGTGGTCTTGGGAATCTGGAGAGGTCCCAGCTGACTGGAATCTGGTGAATATTGTCCCGGTTTTCAAGAAGGGCAAAAAGGAGGACTTCAGAAGCTATAGGGACATGGTGTGACTCCTGGGATGCCCTGTGCAGAGCAAGGCCATGATCCTGATGGGTCTCTTCCAACTCAGTGTATTCTATGCCATAGGTTTTTTTTCTTAATATGTAAAATCTAAAATGAGATCTTTATTCTCAAGCCAAGGACATCCTTCAGGGATTTCAGTGCCAAATAGTAACTAATTAATTATATCACATGAAAAAATGTTTATTATTATTATTATTATTATTATTATTATTTACTACTGTTACTATTATTATTCAATATTTAAACTCAGCAGAATCTACTCCAATTCTTTTTCCTGGAATAACCAATTCATCAATGGCCTGACAGTTTTAAGTACATGATTCAGAGTACATTTTAATAATTTTTTGTCAAAGAATAGCAGTGCTGACTTGTCATAAAATTTAACAATTATGAGCCATGTATTTGAGTAAGCAACGTATATACTGGGTTTACATTGGCTGAAGAGTTAGTGGGATAACCTCGTCTGTATGCCACAGCACTAAACACCAGGAAAAAGCTCCAATTTTGTCAAAGCCTTTCTGTGTGATTTTATACAGTTCAATTATGCAGCTTCTTATTCCTCAGGTCTTTCATTTCTGATTGTTTTGAATTCCTGAGATGATGTCTTTCCCTAAATATAATATCTCTGTATAATGCATGATTCTAGATCAAAAGCAGGTTTGTTATGCTACACTTAAAGCTGGTTCCTCAACAAGGAACCTTTCCTAGAGCCGTGAGGAGAAAGGACATTTCTTCACTCTTCCAGTGTGAACTCCTGTTCCTTCATCATCACTTCCATTTTTCTCACGCTAAGTGCATAAATACACTATCCTTATAATCTCTCTGAGATTCTTTAATTCACACTGGTAGGCACCATTTTGTTCTCCCTGCAGTATTCTTGTCTTTGTATCCAATACAACATTCTCACTCTGCACAGGCCTAGAAAAATCTTCCTTCAAGCCTCTGCTACTTGAACAAAACTGAAGGCATAAGGTAGCAAATGATGAACAGACTCAAACTGGTCATTTATGTCCATTAAATTAAAACATTACAGAATAACATTATATGTTAGTGGCTTGGACAGGGCACTTTCGATGGTACTTCAGAGTTCTTTTGAGTGGACAGGTATCTATCATCAGCTATGCTAAGAAACCTGGGAAAGCTGAGGCAGTGAAGTGTGTATAACCTTGTTTTTAGAGCCCAATTATACAGGAAAGCTAACAAAAAGCTAACTATAAGAAAATTAGCCATAGAAATCAACTTATGTGAAAGCTAAAGAAGAAAGCTAAAGAAGCTAAATGTTTTCCTGGGCCATGTATTAAGTTCTCCAGTAACCCAGAAGCAGTGGTGGTCTGAAAAATAAAAGCTAGACACGATCCCAGTATGGGGAAACTGGAATAGTTTATTGAACACGAGAACACTATGTTAAAGGCATCTGGGGCTGTATGTTAATGAAGGGGACAACCTATGTTAATTGGGGAGTTACACAAATTTTTACTGCAATTTCCAAATAGTTAATTTTTCTTCTAGTAGGATTACATGGGGGACAGAGGGATTACAGGGGTTTAGACATGGTTTGATACAATCATCTCAAAAGTCCTTTCTGATTTCTGCTGGAGCCAGGTTTGATCCATGAGGTAGAACTTTAACAGGTCTTGTGAGAAGGGTCCAACTCCTTCAGATCACGAGGTTTTTGTCAGCCCTTGTTTTCATTGCTGAAAGCTGGGTTTGGGCTCCCACAAGAAGCCATCAACTGAGCATTAATAATTGATATTGCAGTCATAAGCTAAAAAGGACAATCTGAAAAAAAATCTGTCTGATTAAAGGTTCTAATAATGTAGAGTCCATTTATTCACTTCACAACTTTCAAGATAGTTCTTATACCATTGTTGTCTTATTTAAAGCTTGAATTTGTTTAGCTTCAACTTTCTGCCATTAAATCTAATTACATTTTCTATATCTGATTAAATAACATTTTCCGACTAACATTCTTTGAGTGCTTGAAGACTGTCATCAAACCACCTGCAAACTTTTTTTAACAAGCAATTAGATCAGAATCTCTGGGTTTAGATCTCAGGGAAAAAAAACCACCAATCTGTCAATAATTTCTATGACTGCTGCTTCGCATTTTTAATTTTTGACAGTTATTTTGAATTTGAGACGTCAGAAACAAAAGGAGTGATCCCTTTTTGGTCATATACCGAAGTAAAGAATTTTTCCTCCTGTGAGGTTATGTTCTTATTCCTCTTGGACCAACTGCTTAGATAATAATATTGCACAGGCGTCTTGCGTTCAGTTGATTTTCCTAATGATCACAAGTCTTCTGCAAGTCAATGTTTTCAGAGACAAGGCTACTGTAAAGAAAATATAGCTGGTAATTCATTAATTTTACATGCAATTGTATTGGGAGAAACATTGTTCCCCTGAAAACTGCTTACTAAATAACTCAGAGCACTGTTTAATTAATTTTTCCCTATTGCTGAACACCTACATCATCTCCAAATCAAATGTAGGGTTTATTGTCTTTCATGTCATTGTTAAAAATAATTAATGAATGATAAAGAACCAAGAACTGAGATCATCTAAAATATCATGTCTTCATTTATGTTGTACCTTGACATTAAGCCCCTAGTCATTTAGTAATTTTTAATCCACATAAGCAGTGCCATTTTAAATTCCATTCTGTCTTTTTCTGAGATGAGTTGTGTACCAGACCAAGTACCTTGTGATAAGGAAAGTGAATCCATCAAAACTGTTACTAGTACAAAAAATGAAAAAAGTAATTTTGTCAAATACGTTACCAAAATAGTTTTAAAGGATAATTTGGAGGTATTTTTCCTCATAAACTATGTTCACTGAGCTAATTTTCTTGACATTCTCTACTTATTTATTCATCTTTTCATTTTCAAGGTGTTCCTTATTTTGTTCAAGATCAGTATTCTGGTGATTCAATAGCTAAGATGTATCTGTAAGCATTTTCAAACATTGCAACATTAACTGTCTTCCAACTCTAGAACTTTCTAATGTCTTATGGCTGACTGAAAATCAATAGCAAGGATTAATGTGATTATTTTGAGATATGAATTATCTTACCAGTAATAATGTAGTGAGACAAAATGTCACATGCAATCATGGTAGATCACATAGGAAAACCTAGAGGGTTTTTTGTTTTGGGGGCTTTTGTTTGGCTAGTTGTGATGCCTTAGAATTTTTAGGATCCTTCGCGTTTTGTAGATTTTAATGTAGCTGTGTAGTTTCTCACACTTTAGAATAGCAGTTGACACTTACCAAACTCTATTCTCACGGTTCATATATAATTTTCTAAGTTCTTTAAGCTTGTTTAAGGTTCTTTTCAAGGAAGGGCTCTAGCAAACCCATCCTATTTAAGAACATATGTACCCTAGACCAGCACAACAAGATATCATTGTAGCCAAGGCAGACTTGGAGGCCAAGAACCTTGGAGAAGCTCCAAAGATAATGCATGCAGGAAGGAGGAGGAGGAAGATGAGCAAGAAAGGGGTCTTGAGACCTCCAACTCGATTCCAAGGAGGAGTGTCACGGGGGCAATTCCAGGGAGTATCTGAGGGTAGATAGTTCTCGGGTTGGATGGATAATACTATAAAATTATAGAAGCTCTGGACACAAGGGTGTGCCTTTGTACTCCGTAAACTAGAAGATCTTCATTAAAAGAACTGCTCTATATCTTGTCTATATTAATATTGCCTGGTGAGTTTTTCCTACCATTTTAGGCATCAGATGGTTCGGTTTGTTTTGTTGTTTTTTTTCTACAGAGTGAGTTCATTTCTTTCACAGGAACTGAAAAAAATGCAATCTAAGATCACTTGTGCCAAAACCCACACATATAACAAAACACAGCAGTTGATACAGACTTCTGATGTGAATTACTTGCCTCATAATCAGTATGTGTTCTGCTGTTGACTTCCATCAAGACAGGATTATACTCCTCTTCTTTGTACATTAAAGTTTTGATATGTGAGACGATTTACTTCTCTTGAAGTAAATGTTTGGGGGTTTTTTAGCACTTTTATGTATTCTTTGTTCTCCAACTTCTAAAATTATTTATGTGGCGAGTTGTACAAGACCTGGGAAAAAGCTCATTCATTTCATACTTAAATTGTTTCATAAAACCACTAATAGTAGTAATACTCAACTAGCTACCTGTAGCTGGCACTCACTTCAGTCATTATTTATTTGATCTAACACAGGTACTCTGACAAAAATCAGTCAATAACTACCACTAAACCCAGTTCTATTTAATATTAAAAAAAACCCATTAGCTAATAAGCTTCATGCAGAAGGGAATACTTTCCGAGATTGTTACTAAACACACACAGAGAAAAAGAATAAATTAAAATAAACAGTTAATTAGCCACAACTTTCCAAA
Organism: Pipra filicauda; assembly: GCF_003945595.2. Taxonomy (NCBI): domain Eukaryota; kingdom Metazoa; phylum Chordata; class Aves; order Passeriformes; family Pipridae; genus Pipra; species Pipra filicauda. The sequence goes on along the minus strand of NW_024104592.1, from coordinate 695,866 downwards.
AATAATAATAAATAATAATAATAATAATTATAAAAAAAAGGATGTTCTTCTAACATCTACCATTTCCTTAAAAACAGAAAAAAGTATGAAACTACAAAAGAGCACAATATTTTTGCATTTAGTGTCTATTTGCTTGCAGGATCATGAAAAAAACCTGTATTTAGAAACTGAGGTGAGTGGAGGGTTTTTAATGGAATTGAAGGTCACAACAGATAATTTAGTGGTTTTATCACCACTAAGAAGAGAGCTCAGAGTAATGTCAAAATGAACCAGCAGTACAAGTAGAAACAAAAGCAATTATAACATACATGATTTAGGGTTGTGTTCCTGTGCTACATTTCAATTCTGTTAAGTTAAGCAGTCCTTGGGTAGTACTTGTTCCAAACCTAAAACTTCCTAAGATTAGTCTGATAAATCTAGAAAGAAATCAATTCGTAAGTAAATGATAGCTTAAACAAAAAAAATTTAAAATTGGATGAAAAGTGTATAATTGTATTACATTAATTCAAAGCCACATTTGTTATAAGAAAAAGTCTTCACAAATTCAGCTAAAGTATAATCTTATTAAGGTCAAGATAAATGTATATAATTATTTTCCCTCTTTGAAATAGTGTTTTGCTTACAAAATCTAAATGTGACCACATTTGAAAGTTTTGCTTTAAGTAACATTAATTCTTATTGGTTTCTAAGTAATTTCCTTAAAATAGTGATCCAAAACTAATTTAGAAAAAATGAAAACTCAGTCTGTCCCTTCAACAGACTATAAATATGTCAGGATATTTGGAATCTGGATAGAGACAAGTTCCAAAACTTAGCAAATATATATATACATTTTCAGAGTTAATCGCTACATAAACTTAATGATAGTCATGTTTAAATTCCATTATCGTAAATGAGATTAAAATGCATACTTATTATCTGTGTTGTGTATAATAGATTTTAATATTAATACAAAAGACAAAATATATACTTATATTCTTTCAAGTGAAACTTTAACTTCCTAATATAATAATAATAATCACTGAGCAAAATTATTTTGTTTCTCTTGAATAACATTTACTGTTTCTCTCGTTGAATTTAGAAGTTGTGATTCATGTTAATAACTCTGAAATTATGTGACTTTCTTGATTTTACTACAGAATAGAGTTGACCCAGAGCAATCTCAGTTGTTTCTAGGGTACAAGCAGATTAAAGCAACTGGTCTTTTGAACAAGACCTTTGAAGAAAAAGAAGGTATTATTGGGGAGGGAAAACAGCAAAACCAAGAGAAGGAGAAGGGAGGGGAGCAGAGCAGAGAGGAGAGAAGGCTGAAGAAATTGATCTAATCTTGCCCATGAAGGAATACAATAAGATGTAAAATTATTTTGCCTAGAAGAGTTGTCTGGAGGTCATGGGTTTCTACTTATATTAAAACCATAGCCATCTTAAATCAGATTGCTCTAGGTCTTGCCCAGGTGAGTTTTAAACATGCCTATTGATGTATAATTCACTTTTCTGGAATATGCAAATAATCCAATGACCACTACCTGGTCACTCTCATTGTGATTATTTTCTTGTATTACATGGCTGGAATTTCAAGTGTCCCAACTTGTTTCTATTGTCTGTTTTCCCACAATGTGGACTTCCAGGAAGGGAAGTCCCTTCTATACCTTTGAATCAGATAGTTGTTAGTAGCAGTAAGGCCAACCATCAGCCTTTGTTTTTAAAGTTGAAAAAAACCAACTTTTTCCACCTGTCCTTTTAAGTCATGTACACCCGTCCCTTTAATGGATTTACTACCAGAAAGCCAGTATATCAATGTGTTTTGGGGAGACCAAAATGGAACACAAATATTTAAGAGACATTAGGGGTATTTGATAGATGTGGAAGTTTAGCTGTTGTTCTTACATATTCTGTGATAATCCTTCCCAAATGGTTGTATTACACCATAATCAAAAAATAATTATATAACCAATAGGACAAAGAGAAAAAAGATCAGAGGAAAGAGCTGGATATTGATGCCAAAAAACCTCGTGATGATTAACTGCTCAGAGGCTTTTATATCTTTAAGCAGCAAAGTATTTGTTTATTCAACATTGGGAACAAGCTAGCTCACGCTGGACAAACTTGTTCGAAGGTATCACGCAAAATCAGGGTTTTTATACAGTTTTCATACATGATTTTTATACATATTCATATAATTGCAACATCTATCTATACATATTGATGATAGACTGAGTCTAGGTGGAGCTTAGGGTGGTGCTTCTTTTGGCACTCAGTTTCGGGGCTACATCCAGCCTTCGGCCTCAAGTCCAGGGTCTTTTTCTCATCTTTCTCGCTCTGACCTCTCTACCTTTCTATTGTTCTTGCCCCGATTACTGAAGCTTACAGAAAGCCTTGGCTCTAGGCCTGTTTCTCCTATTCAAATATCTACCTTATCCTAATTTATTACCCCTGGGCTTATTGTATAATGCTTCTAATATTCTTCTACATTTTTGGGCCAGCGAACAGAACAGAATGAGTCTTAGCAGCACAGGTAGAGTAGATGTTGGAGGGGGCTTTCTCGCCAGGCCCAGACAAAAGGCTGCAGTGTCAACTAATGGCCCCAGTGAATTTTTGGTTATTACTGCAACCATCTAACCTAAGTAGTCTGAAAAGATAATTTGTGAGGAACTTCATCAAACCAAACAAAAAAATAAAAAACCCAGCCCAACACCAAAGGAAAAGAGAAAAAAGCATTTTACACATCGAACAAAATTATCTAAAAAGATCATGTTTAGAGAAGCATAAAGAATGAGAGAATTGGTCCAAGTACCTTTTGTTTTCTATCAAGTCCAGCACCCCTTCAAATAGGTATTTGTTTTATGTAGTGAATCAGAATGTAGATCAGCTTCTCACGTTTTATATAATTTGATGTGTATATATATATATCATTATTTGTCATAGTAATACCATATGCTTATATATATATACATATACAGATATATATATATACACACACATATATATATATAAGCATATGATATTACTATGACAAGATCTTTATTTTCTAATGTTCATCAAAGATAGTTAAAAATATATTTTCACAAGAAAGAAACCACAAGAAAAAAGTAAGAAAGATAGCTGAGAGACACAAAAGAAATAAAGGAAAGAAAAATCACCTCAGGAGAAGTACCATTAATTTCTTATATTTTGAATTGGGCCTTATATTAAAATCATATAAATAGGATAAGGAAGTAGTTAAGAATGCAAAGTGTGAAGATACAGTAGATTAAAAACAAATCCAAGAAGATGTGTGGTAAGATTAAAGGCTTCTCTTCTAAAAATCCTCAAAGGGAGTACAAATTATTTGCAGATACAACAAAGATAGGCCTGCATTAGGATAGTTGGAGCATGTAGATGTGCAGAGAGGGAACTGTGCCTGGAGATGACTGCTAAAGAAGATGGGTTCGAGAGAGTATTCAATAACTCATTAAAATACTCAGACTATTAAAAAGCCACCAGTAGAACTAATGTGATTTTTTCAGGGTCGCAGCACTCTGTGAAGGAGATGAGAAGGGTACAATCCACAAATACTATTTAATTGAGAAATGAGAGTTTCTGCGCTAACTGCTATTGTTCTTAGCTGTGAGTGTCGATAAGGAGGAGAAGGGGAAGTTTATATCCTTTTTTCCTTGCCCATAACTCAGAATGTGAGAGACTTTTCCATAACCACCTTATTGTCATTTTCAGATGAACTTCCTTATTCCCATTCTCCACTGGAAACATTGAAAATTAATTTTTGCTGAAATTGGTAGACTATAAGGAAATAACACAATTTCTACCAGGACTGAAAATGGCTTAAGGGCATAAATAAAATCTGTACAATTCTAGAGCAAAAAGGAATTTGACGGTAGAAAAAGTTACCTGTATTTTCATTAAGAATATTATAATCAGGAAAGACTCTTTTTAAAAATTGAAAGATTCTGCTTAAAGTTCAGCCTACTTTGGGGTAGAACTGACCATCCCTCTATTCATCCAAGAACACTGAAGACTTTAATTTCTAAAACTTACATACAAAGTACAAAAAAACTTATGTATGTGAAAGTGCTTGAGTAAAAACAGCTGTCTCTATTAATTTTTATGCCATTTCAAGTATTTTTACAGATATGAAGATTTCAGTTCTAGCTTTTCCCTTTGAATTATCGGTCTTCAAAGTTTTTTCTGGAGTTCTTCACCATATGTTTGCTTTGGTTTGGTTTGATTCAGTTCTTGTTGTTGTTTTGTTGGTTTTTTGGTTTTGTTTTTGGAGGGTTTTTTTGAGACAACAGACAATCATCTTTTGCCAACCATCAAAGTCATGTCTGCTCTGCTACTCTCAGAAAAAAAGTCTTTTATTTCCTCCCTTTTTCAAATATACCTGTCAGGAAACAAAAAGAAGGCACATATAGAAACTTTCCTTTTTTTATTTTACCAAGCAATAGCACATATATAGTGTAGTATAAAACAAAGAAACCAAAAAAAGATAGTGCCACCATGAATGTTTGTAGTCCCAGGTAGATAAAGACTATTTCTTCTTCAAGACTTTACATATACAAGAAATCTACGAGTTTTCTGTTTGTCTTCAAAACAGTTCAACCAAAAATTTAGCATTTAAAATTTAAATAAATTTAATAGGAACCATAACTTCCAAGAGTAAGGTAAAAAGACATTACCCACAAAAGCAAAGTTAAGAACATGTAAAAACATTAGTTCATGCCTTAGCTCTTGAAAACTTTAAGGTGTCACAGAAAGAAAAAACTTTAAGGTGTCACAGAAAGAAATGTAACACACTGTAAAATAAAACTAGTGTTTAACTTGTCAAGAAGTAGTTTTCAAAAATTTATAAATGCCAACCAGGTAACATGTAATTGTAACTATTAACTTTCTGGAGCAACACTGAAAATATGTCCAATTTGTTGATGCTGTGCATGTTTTATTTTCATATTGCTGAGTTGATAGCAAGTAAGATGAGAACAGCTTGATATAAATATACAGCTTATTTAAATCCACTTATCAAAATTTTTCTTATCACAGTTAAATGATTTTTGGTCCCTTGATTATATTATTCAATATATTTTCAAACAGTGAAACATATGAAGCAAAAACTCATTGAAGAAAGCAAATAATTTTCAATGAATTCAGTTTCAACATGAAACATCAGTTTGATAGAATAAGACATACAGTGATATTGTATGAGATTTAATGTGTGCTTCATCCAGGTGTCTGGTGCCCACAGATTAGATTTTAAAATAGAACTCTCTCAGGAGTTTATTGGATTGCTATGGTTATTCTATTTTTTATTCTTGGAACACAATTATATAAACTGCCTTTATCTACTTTATCAACACTGTCCAGACCAAGTACTTGCAGCTATGTTGCTAAACTTCCAAAGGCTGCTCAAAGTATATCTGTGAATCACTCTCTTCACACAGAGGTACAACCTTCAAAGTTCATTCAGAGCACCAAACTTTGGTGCAAGATACTAGAATCAAACCACCACCCACAGTTAACGACAAAGTATCGTATAGGTTGTTTGAGCAGCTGTATTTACAGCATTTATTGTATATTTGATTCCGATAGCAACATTTTCACTAATTTCAACAGCGGTCTATTTATTTGAAGGGAAGCAGACCTGTAGACACCCATTATCCTATTATCTACCTCTACTCCTTTTTTTCTTTTCCCTTTTTTTTTAATGAGAAGGCAAGAAAAAGAAAAAAAATCTGTATTTTCCTCATGGCAGAAACTATTCTACCTTCCAGTAGCTCCTTAGTGTTACAGTAATATGAATTTGTCAGAAAACTTCTGTTTACCTTTGTGTTGTCAATACAGTCAAGTAAAATTTGAAACCAATTTCTGTTTGACTGAAAATAAGAAAATGCCACCTTGGTTCTGCAACATTTAGTTCATATTTCTTTGCATCATCCAAATATTATATACGATTTTTATTATAACAATTATCAATAAGTAGCATTGAAAAACAACAGTAAGATGGCTTATCATTGTAGATAATTGTATTTTAAAAACTAGACTATCTGCTTAGGAGGAATTGAGGAAAAAAGTCATCCAATTTTCAATAAAGCAGATAGAGAGAAAACATACAAAAATACGATTGAATTGTAATTGCTTGTTTCTGCTTGACTATGTTTGGAAATACGATTTTTCCCCAAATTTGTTTATAGACCTTCACACAGATTTGAGAATTCTAATTTTCAGCTTTAAACACTTTTTAATAATGTAAACATCCACAGAAAGTTGAAATGAAGCAATGGCACCAGGAGATGATGCAGCTAACATATACAGTAAGGGTTTTTGTTTGGCTTTGGTTGTTTTGGTTGGTTTTTGTTGGTTTGTTTGGGTTTTTTTCATTTGGTTGGTTGGCTTTTGATTTTTTGGTGTCTTTTTTTCCAGAGTATTATTCCAGTAGACTTTCAAATGTTCAGCTACTGCAATAGACTCCACTACTCTGCTACACAAGTGTTCAGAGGACTGGAGCACCTCTCCTGTGAAGAAAGTCTGAGAGTTGATGTTGCTCAGCCTGGAGGTGAGAAGGCTCTGGGGACACCTTATTGTAGTCTTTAAGTACTGAAAGGGGGCTTATAAGAAAAGTGGATACAAGTTTTGTAGCACAGCGTGTTGTAATAGGGCAAAGGGTAAAGGTTTTAAACTAACAGAGGGTAAATATAGGCTACATATAAGGAAAAAAATATTTTATGATGAGGATGGTAACCACTGGAACTGTTTGACCAGGGAAGTTGTAGATGCTTCATCTCTGGAAATATTTGAGGTCAGAGGGGTCTTTGAAAAACCTGATCTAGTGGAAGGTGTCCCTACACATAGCAGGGAGGTTGGACTGGATAACCTCTAAAGGTCACTTTCAACCCAATTTATGATTCCTCAATACTCTTATTTTACTCTAAAGGTCCAAGATATCAATGAAAATCTCTGAAGAGGCAATTTTCAAGAAAATAATTCAAAAATACCTACGTACAGACACGAACATACATGTATACATTACTTTTTCACTAGAAATAATTGCAGCGCAGGTAAATGCTAAAAAAAAAAAAGGAAAAAACAAGCTAAAACCTAGAAAACACTGACTTGTGTAGACTTATGGTAAAAGGTTTTATAATCTCAAGATTGTATTATACTAATTCTTAAATTTGTGAGGAATCTCTGATACATGTGACACAGATTACCTTTAGTTTCTTTGCATCTTTTGTAAAACGGAGTTTGCAAAACTTCGTTGCATCCCTATGAAGAGATTCGATGTTTTAGACTGCTGGTAATAACCATAATTACTGGAGATATCACTTAATTGCTAGGAAGCATAACACAGAGCAATCTCATAATATTTCATTTATATTTACTTAACCATGGGAGACATAAAGCCATCTACCTTGACTAATGATTGTATGCTACTTGGTTACTTTATCATCATCATAGCACTGTCTGTCATAGTGCAGACAACTTAAACTTGGATATTCTCAAGATTCAGTGGCCTAGCAGACCTCTTATTCTGACATTCTCCAAGATTTTTTTACCTGTTTTTTCAAAAAAATACTTACGTAGAAGTGGGAATTGGGTACACCAACAACATCTCCAACCTGACCATCATTGTTTAAAGCACTGTGGAATCACATTTTTGATTTAAAAATAAAGGATGGTGAATAGACAAAAAATATGAATTCTTTTTGCTCAACTACTGAAGCAGAAAAGTGTTAAATAGTCCATTTCAAAAACAAAAGAAAACACGACTTTTTGCTCCGAAAGAGGTAGAAGAACTGAATTTTTAGACTCTCCAGGGTGAAGAATATGATAATAAAAAATTAATTGACCCTTGAGGAAATTAAACTAAAAATGATATGCCATAATTTATTGATTATGTGGTGGAAGTGTGTTCCTGTACACTGGAACTAATTGCATGTCCAGGGTGACGGAATTAATGAGAACATGTAATTCTTGATAATTGTTAATAAAACTGACCTGATGCTTAAAACTGATCCTGTATGTCTCTCATTTACCCGCACATTCAGACCAATTTTTAAGACATTAACTTTTTTAGTTCCTTCTCAAAATTAATACCATATATGAGCTTTGTTTCACTGCATCAGGAAGCAGAAAAGAAAAAACAAAAAAAGACAGAAGCTGTTTCATTTTTCCTGAAAACACAAAAATGTCTCCAGGTACAGTACAGAGAGCTGGTGATATATGCAAAAATGTTGCATCAATAAATCCTTTTTTGACTCTTCACACATACAGAAGGTTTAATAAGTAAAACCTTCTAATATTTTTCTATACCTATGTGGAGAGATATAGGGGAAAGTATAGCATACCTAAAGTTATTGCAAATTACTCTTTTGTCTTTCTTCTTAAGGAAAAAAAAAATAATTAAGTGAAACTATCTCCTTGACAGAAGTCAAATTCTTCCTTTTAAATGTGTAGTATTTTATCCACATTTATAGCATTCAGTGAATCAAACAGAAAGTGAATCTGATTACTCAAGAGACTTACCTGTGAAAGGTCACACCTACTTTAATTTCTTTCAAAAATGTGGTATGAAAAAGAATAAATAAACTGGAGTGGGAGGATATATTAAGAATAATCTACATGTTACAAATTGAGGCAATAATTTAAGGAATGAAGACTTAGATTAGACAGCAACTACAACAACAGATTCAGTAGAAATATGTTTTCCCAAAGAAAGTTGGAATTATTATTATTATTATTATTATTATTATTATTATTATTATTATTATTATTATTATTTATTTATTTATTTTTCTATGAATCTTGCCTGTAAAATGTAGTTTTATGTGTAGATATCTATTTTATTTCTGGAAATATACTTTAACTTTTCCAATGTTTTGAACAAGGTAATTTTTAGATGGTGTCTTATGTTTACAGAAGGACACTTTTATTTTAAATTAAGGTTTGCATTTGACTGAGCAGATATTTACTAAAATGAGATATTATAGAGAATAAAATTTACCTAGATTTACATGTACATATAAATATATATATATATTCACACATATATATGAATATATTTGTGCATGTATAACCATATTTAGGCAAGTGAACAATTCTGAATGTCAAAGAGAACTACCTATGTATTTCAGTGATCTCTTAAATTAGCCATAATTTTGGTCAACTACCATCTTAAGATTCCTGGAATCTGATTGTATGGCTGAGAGTCAAGCAGAAGGAACTGTAAATGCATAGAGGAACAGAAAATACTGTGTTGCACAGAGTCAGCTAGCTACTAAAGATTAGATTGCTAAGTTTCTAGTATTAAATGTAACTGATTTTATCCTCAGTAGTGGTCATCAGTGAGAATCTAATATATCCTAAAAAATCACTGTACATTAAAAGGTAGTAAAAGTAAGGACTGCAAGTGCTGCTACTTACAGCAATAAAGAGCCACATAAATATAGTAGTTCAGATTATTGCTAGGATGGAACTTCCTCTTGGATAATCAAGGATATCAATTTGACAAAATTATTTACATATAATTATCAACATTTTTCCTTGTAATGACACATAATACAAACATGATAAATCAGCCAAATATCTGAGAAGCTACTCACAAGAACTAATGAATTTTAATAAAAATTAATGTTTTGTTAAAATTACTATCAAAGTTTTTTATATGTTGAAATTATTGCAAGCTCATAAATGTTGCAACAGCTGCATTAAGCAAATATATTTCAAATAGGCACTTAAAGGTATATGTTGTTTAGAAGAACATAGACAAAAAAGTCTACATGAAATACTAAAAATATATAAAACACAATAATTCATTTAGGCCGGCAGCTAATCTTTTTAAGGACTATATCTGATTTTTTTTTTGATGCTGAAAAAGTCCTTTTCTTATAAAATGTATAACAAGGGGTGAGCATAAAAGACTTGCAGAAGAGGAAAAGGTAAGAGTTGGTTGTTAGGATTTAAATATAGGGGATTCTTTTTTCTAATATCACAGCATTTATCCAAAAATCAAGATGTGATATCTACAAATATGAGAATAAAGATTTCCTTACAATTCTTTCTACATCTGTTAATATAACTTGCATATTTCTTGGGTTTGGCTTTTTAGGGATCCCTCTTTCAAATATATGTACCTGAGTGTACATATATATATATATATATATGCACGTATATATACACATGTATATATAGGAGAGAAAGAGGGAGAGGGTGACTGACTAGATTCCATGGAAAAAGCTTGACTATACAACACCCACGTCTTATTTTATGTAAGAAAAAAAATTTTAAAAAAACCCAAACCAAACCAAAAAACAACAACCAAAAAAACCCCCAAAACAAAGACAAAACACAACAAAAAAGAAAAACAACAAACCCAAAAAAAACCCCAACAATATGTTCAAAATATGTTCAAAAGATTAATTCTTGAGAATTAGGAAAACAGGTCATATAGACTTTCACAGCCTCTGTGTTACAGAGCAGCCCTGCAGACAAGTACTTTTCACTGGTAGGTGAAAAACTGGACTTTGAGCTGGCAATGTGCACTTGCAGCCCAGAAAGTCAACCACATCCTGGACTGTATCAAAAGCAGAATGGACAGCAGGTCAAGGGAGGTGACTCTGTCCCTCTAAACCACTCTCATGAGACCCCACCTGGAGTACTGCATCCAGCTTTGTAGTCTCCAGTACAGGAAAGACATAGACTTGTTAGAGGAAGGTCATGCAAATGCTCAGAGAACCAAAACACTTCTCTGAAGAAACAGAGTGTTGAACAGAAGCGTTCATTTGAAGGGGACCTACAATGACCATCCAGTCCAAATCCCTTAACAATTCAGGCCTGATCAAAAGTTAAAGCATATTATTAAAGGTGTCATCCTAATGCCTCCTAAACACTAACAGGCTTGGGGCATCGATCACCTTTCTAGGAAGCCTCTTTCAGAGTTTAACCACCCTCCCAGTAGAGAAATGGTTCATGATATTAAGTCATTCGAGTGATGGCATTTGTGTTCCCAAGTCACCATTCTGTGTGACAGAGCCCAGCTTTCTTGGAGAGGGCTGAACACCTCCCTGCCCATAGGAAGTGGTGAAAGAATTCCCTGTGTTGCTTTGCTTGTGTGTGCAGCTTTTACAGTTTTTGCTTTACTGATTAAACTCTCCTTACCTGAAGCCATGAGTTTTCTTACTTTTACCCTTCTGATCCTCTTTCGTGTCTCAGTGGTAGGCAGTGAGCAAATGAGTGTGTGGGGCTTAGTTGTTGAGAGGGTTAAACCACAACCGTGTGTCAGAGGAATCGGATTTTATAAAGGATTTATTTTCTTCCTCAACCAAGGAAACACATGAGGATTTAGAGAACATAAGAGATAATGGAATTATCAGTGACTGAATTGGGGAGGATATGGTAATTCCTACTACTCAATATTATTTATCATGATGCTAGTCTAAATAAAACCCTGAGCATAAACATTACTGGGAATTTAAATGTGAAGTAAGAAGCATGAGTGAATCAGTGGACCCAGATCAGGAAGTGTATTCCCAGTAAACATATGAAAAGTTTCTTCTCATAAATTTGCTTTTATAACTATGTAATAACAACAGTAGCATTGAAAAACATCAGTTATTAAAGGATTTACTTACATCCTGAATTCTGTTTCCCGACCAAAACAACAAAAAAAAAACAACAGTGTAAAAAATTGCCCTTACACTGTCTCTCTGTATCTTATTTCTCAGGTATAAAATGATATGAAAATGGCTTACAATTCAGAGTGCCATGAAAACATTTAGGACACAGGCTTATCTGCACCACATTTTATCACAAGAATAACAATTGTGAAAGAACAATGTTTCCATTACTGTCAGGAAAGGTTCTCAAATCAATTTTCATATTTTAAAGATTAATATCTTCTTACAATATCAGAAATCAATAGTTCTGAAGAGTTCAAAAGACAGACAATATCATAAATACCCTTAAGGGAAGGACAGATTTGGGTCTTGAAGGCACTGCATATGTTTATACAACATATGAATGCTGGGGATAAGTAAAAGAACTTAGCTGTCCTTGCACTGAAACTTCAGCATGCATCTCTGATTTTCAAGTAACCTTTTAGAGCTACAGCAATTTGTACAGCAAAATTCAAGGTCAACTATAGTGTATCCTGGATGTACTTGTTCCAGTAGTATCATGTCATAACTCCTTTGGGACTTCATCACTGGTGGTTGCTCTCATCAGGGAAGAAAAAAGTGTTCCCCACTTCAGAAAGAGTCTATATTTCATTATATACTGGTATTCCATTGGATGGGTGGAATTCCATAAGTGAGTGTCTCACTGAAATTTCTCTCCAAGATGAGAAGTTTTTTTCAGATTGGAACTCTTCAAGCTTATTAGAGTGGTATTTTGGATAACAATCTGTGCATTCTATAAATAATCAGGGTGTCTGTAATCAGGATGCATGTGACACTTGAAAATTTGAAGTACTACCATAACGTAAATATGTTAAAAATCAAGTAAAAGAATGAGATTTTTAAAAATACTATTTCCATCTCTTGCAAATATTATCTGGGTAACAATAATCAACCACTACTTCCTATTAATAGTTAATCCCCAATTTTTTTAAAAAATAGGTCTGCATCTTACTTGTTGGGAAAAAAAAGAAACAAACATTTGAAAGTGTGCACAAGATTAATCCCCTAAACAAATGTTGAAATATATTTGGAAACCTAGCTTAGTACACAAGAAAAAAGCCCAAGTCTGCACATCTGTGCTATGATGTAAAAATTTAAAACTTACGATACATATGTTGTACCTTACTAGTGTTGAATCATATTATTGTGATATCTATTTCCAGTAGGAAAAATGTTGATCAGACACATGGAAAAAAAAAGTCTTTTGCAAGAAATTGGTTAGAAAGGTGGTGAAGGACAAAATCCTTCACTGTAGCACTTAATATCTTATGTTGATGGAGTACAGAAGATACAGCATTTTCCAGTTAGTTTAAAAAAAATTCAGAAAATATCCTATTTTGATTTTTCTTTGAAATAAAGGACTTTTCTGAAACAAAATCTTAGTAGAAGTTTTGTCATGTATTGCACTACCACATAGTTATAAACTAGTGATTATAATGAAATATGAAAATATTAATAAAAAAAAGCTTTCACTTTTTTGAAATGCAGATTAACAGCAGTTTGAAATATTCAATCCAAGTTAGTTTTAGTAGGGAAAGAAAAAGGATTAAAATAATATCTTATAACCAGAGTTAATTTGGAATCATAAATATCAACCAGTTTAAATTTAATCTTAGAAGCGTGTTGAAACAGCAGTCATCCACTTTTCAACTGTTATGTAACAAGGGGAGATGCTAGGATAATACTCTGGAAACACCTTTGGTCAGTTTGTCTGGAAAAACAGACAAAAAAATCAGAATTTATGTTTTGTTCACATAGAAAACAATAAAATGGTAAGGACAAGTATAATAAGAAAACACAACGAAAACTGTGAAGAACTTTGAAGGTAAGAATGAGAAGCTACCTACAGAAATGAGAGATGAGTCAGAGATTTCAGGAAGTGGGGCTAGACAGCGAAAAAATTTAGTCATCTTCATTTTGGAATGCCTGAATGGCTGTCTTAGAGCAGTACACTGAGTATTAGAGAATGTCAACATATAAGAAAACATTTTTTTAAATACTTAAATATAATTCAGAAGTAGTCGTTAGTTTTTATCTAATGCAAGGAAGCTAAAATAGAAAGAGATGCTATCATTTCCAGGCATATAATAAATACAAGAAAAGATAGGAAAAGTAATGGGCACCTCTATCTCCAGCATATTCAAACTGAGCTGACAGTGAACCATCCAGAAAGAAATGTCAAACAGGCTGAGGTAGAGGAAAGCCCAAGAGAGAGGATGTCAGTTAAGAGAGGATATGAAAGAGAGTTTCAGTACAGAGAAAGTCAGGGCAAAGGTTTAGCCAGTGGATCTGAAGATGAAAGGGAGAATGGATGTAAAAATGGCAGAGAAACAAACGGACAAAGTGTATTTTTTGGTTTGTTTTTGTTTAAAGTTCATATTTAGAAATTGAGAGCATGTTTTCCACAGGAAAAAATTTTGAGATAAGTCCTCAAAAGAAACAAGATCAGAGTAGTAATGTATTTAAAGGAGGCCTAGGAGTTCAAAACAACAAAGAATTTGCTATTTTTGTTATCATTATATTACTGCATTTGTATTTTTAATTTTTTTTTTTAATTTGTACATTTTTAGAAAATAACAGAAACATGTTTTCATGAGGAAAGACTCTTGAAGACAGATGTGTCCTATATCCTTTCTGTAATAAAACTGTATGTAGTTGAAATTACAAATCTCTATCAACTTTGCTTATCGAGCAGGATTAACATTGTTAATAGAAACCAGTTTCTGTGATTTCTTTTTTTTCCCCCGACTTCTTTTAGGGAAAAAGGAAGGTTGTAAAATAAATATGAAGGGGAGATGGAAGAAGAATAAGAGGCTGGCAGCTTATCTTATTCAAAAGTGGAGATTCATTAAAATGTAGATGGGATTATATGACAAAGTTATTTGAAATCAGTGAGACTATTTGGTCCAAGAGGGATTTTGTAACCATCATTTGCTACAATACTGTATTTCAGATAGCTTTTATGACCAAATAGAAATTGAAGAAGAAAACAAAAGAAGACAAAACACAAAAAAACCCCATTCCTAACCCACTAGAATGGAATTAGTGGAAATTAGTGGAAATTGAGTTTTTTCATTACATCTTTCCTTAAATTCTGGCAATCCTTATATAGCAACTATCCTTCCTCAGTGCCCAATCACAGGAACAAGCAAAAAAAAATTAATTGAAATTGTGCTGGTCAGCGGGGGTACAATTAAATTTCTTCACAGTGGCTGGTATGGGGCTGTGTTTTGGATTTGTGCTGAACACAGGATTAATAATAAAGAGATGATTTTGTTATTGCTGAGCAGGGAGCTCAGCCCTTTTCTGTTTCTTATACTGCCACACAGGCAAGGAAGTTGGGGCTGCATGGGAGGCTGGGAGGAGACACAGCCAGGACAGGTGACCCAAACTGACCTCAGGGATATCCAGATCATATGACATCATACTTAGCATACAAAGTGGGGGAAAGAAGGCGGAAATTTGGGATGTTTGGAGTGATGTTTGTCTTCCCCAGTAACTGTTATGTGTGACAGGGCTCTGCTCTCCTGGAGATGGTTAAATACCTACCTGTCCTTGGGAAGCAGTGAATTAATTCTTTGTTTTATTTTGCTTGTGTGTGTGGTTTTTGCTTTCCCCATTAAACTGGCTTTATCTCAACCCACAAGTTTTCCAGCTTTTACCCTTCTGATGTTCTCCCCAGTCCTGATGGTATGAGACTTAGTAAGTAGCTGTGTGGGTGAAACAGTTTAAATTTTCAGGTGAAAATATGTTGTGTTTGGAAAGCAAATTAAGTATGGCCTGAATAATAATTTTTCTGCTAGCATTCTCAAAGAGAATAATTACCCGACCCATCACCTTTACAGAGAACTCTAGTATGAAGGTGCTGAATAATTAAATCTCTTTTCCTTGAACATTTCTGGCCTAGGAACAAAAGCCATATATGATTTTTTTTGGCTTTATATAGCAAAGACATATGTATGCAGTTCTAAGTAATGCGTATTCAGTCATCACACATCTGTTTTAAGACTTCTTAATGGCAATAGTGGGGTCCAATTTACACCCTACAGATCATCAAAGACAAAATTCTATACATAGGGAATCCAACACAGTAATTCCTGCACCCTTAAATTTCTGCAATTGGCAAAAATGGATTAAATCCAGTGATTCCTTGCAAAATTGACATTCATTGAAAATATCATCTCTATATGGGGTGTCTGACCATTAAAGATATATTACAGTTTCTGTGTAACTACCACAGTCTAAAGTTCCAGAAGAGATTGATAATATATATATCCACACATATATTTTATTAAAATAATAATAATAAACCTATATTAATCTACCTGGCTCTCAAAATGTACTTGCAATTGCCCAGTAATATCTCATTATTTATCCTTGTTTGGGTGATAACTCTAGGCTGGAACTTAATACCTGAATTTCAGATATGAACTCTGTGAGCAGAATAGAAATTTCTTAGAGTGTATTAAAACCAAAAGCCTGTTGTGTTGTTTTGTTCCAAATATATCTCCAGTCACTGATGCTACACATGTAAACTATTACGAACAGAAAAAAAAATAACCTTGCAATATTTTGATTGATAAGTTAGCATATAACAAATATCCTACTCCCCCGAAGTTGTGTCAGCAAATTTATTATACAAATTATGAATTCAAGAAAGCATCGACAAACTTTTTTTTTTTAATATCAGATATTAAAAATAAGAATGTTTTCTCTAAAAGTTCTGCAGTACCTTTGCTACTATTTCAAACAACTTCTAGTTTACCAGGAAATAATAGGATGATTTCTTCACCACACAGATTGGTCTTTGTGTGAGCAGCTCATTCATTATTGATGCAGATTGATTTTGTCTGATTACCTTCTCTGTGGTTGATAAGAATCCTGCAAAATTTACCTTTTATTTTTGCTGTAGGTGATAAACTGAAATTATTTTTTGCTGCCATGGTAACTTTATTTTATAATAGTGTTCTATTTCAACTTTTATACTAAATTTACTCACAATGTAGGAGGACGAAGAAAGGAAGAAAAGTGACATGAGAACAAGAAAGTGACGATAAATTAAAAAAAAATTACAAAATATTCAAAATTAAAAATGGGTTCTTTCAAGTGTTTAATACTAATTTTATTTGACAATATTTACAACAAAAATGAGAAGGGTCTGGTTAGATAAAAAATTCATTCAGGTATCTAGCCATCAAAATTAAACACAAGAATCGGAGAGAAAACTAGTTAAAAATTTAAAATAATACGAAGAAAGTAAACAAAACAACCGTATTGGAAAGATGTCAATGAAAATAAGAAGTTGCAGAGATCCTGTTTTTATTTCCTACATACCATACTGCTGTAGTTACAAGTTTTGAGAAAATGAGGTCATGGAATCATACCAGTCAATGAAAATGGTAATTCCTAGGTGTTTTTCTATTGAGCTTAAAGGCATTTAATACAATCTATAGCATGTATTTTACTTCACAACGATGTTTGAGCTTGAATATATGCCTTAAATGCATTTTCAATTAGAATTTTACTTCATAAAGGGCATGAAAAAATGAAAGAAAACAATGGTGCAGAGGTGTTCATCCTAGAATATGCAGAAAGAAAAGTTCCAGGGTTTGATTTTGTCCTCTTTTTTTTTTCTTTGGTTTGGATTTCTTTGGGAAAAAAAATTACTTGTGTAGTGGAAATAAAATCGAATTATCTATACCGGTCAAACAATATTATCTTCCTCAATCTGGTATCAACTGTTTAAAAATAAAAAGCTTCAAGAACCTTCTATATCAAACCACTCGGTGTTCCAAAAAAGCTGTGTCAACTTTTAATAGAGAATCCTGACAGCAGGACCACCAATAGATTGTGACCATTTTTTTCTCTGTAGGAAAGACAGTCCTCTTCCTGAAACAAAGGGAGGATGACAACCATAGTTTGCAGTGTAGGGAAGAGGAAGAAGATAAAATGGTGTTACTGTTAACTTTATGGCATAACAGATGGTTTTCGTATAAAGAAAATAAGTCAATCTCTTTTTCTGCAATTTTCTTTTTATGACTTGAGCTAATGATTTTCTAATTCTAAGCAAAGAAACAATAAATGAAACAGTTCCAAATATGGACTGGCAATATCTGTTGAGAAAATGCTTTTTTCATTGTGTGGAAAACTTGCTGGTTGTGAAGTTGAGCAAACCGGATTTATTAAGGTAATGGTCAAATCACAGAAAATAGTTCTGGTCAAACCAAATGTACTTCCAAGAACTTGAACAAACAAACACACACACACACACAAATCTCTACAAATCATATTTACACATGCTGTCTTGATGTCACATATCACTGGTGAAATGAAGTGATTTTCTGAATTTTTTTTATAATGGAAGCAATGAAATTTTTCCCCTTTTCCATTTTTTCCATTGTTAAATTAATTATTTCTACAACAAAAAGAAAGCTAATTCAGCTACAGAAGTTTCATTTGGGTGTCACACTGTTTCTATATTTCTGGAACATTTCATTCAGCAGAAGTGTATTGAGATTTTTATCATTTTTATTTTAACTGAACACTTTTCAGTCAAATTCAGTCTATATTTAAAAACATCTTCTGTCCCTCAAAAATACATTTTTCTATATTTACTTATGTGAAAGAATAAACAGACAAATAAGAAAACACTCAGATCTGGGTAGAAACACATACTATTGCTAAAAACTCCATGTCACCTCCAGAAGGATCCAAGGTTGATATGTTTTTTAGATTCTCACAACAGTGTCACCAGGGAATTGCATGCAATATTTGGAGCATTCACCACTTCAGGGCATGAAGGTTCTAAAAATAAAAGCTGACACTATTGTAGTATGCTTAAATGTGATTGACAAGAGCACTGAAGTCATAAAGAATGAGAGAAAATTGTTATGACACTAGGCAAGCTGCTTAAACAATGAGAAAGGGGTCGCATTTGTGTTCTGGGATTTTTTCCCCCATACATCCCAAAAGTGCCCACTGTGAAGTGGCAAGGTTCTTAGCCATAATTTTTCTTTTGTTTCCCTGGATAAAAACAGTCATTCCATAAGACAGAGGTTACATTTAAGAAATCCATATTTCTTTCCAGAAGAGGAAACATATATGAAATTTATGAAATATATGAATATATGAATTTATGAATATATGAAACTGAAAAGTTTATTACTATTTTGTAGCATTCATCAAGACAGAATTTTCACTTTCTGATACCTCTACTTATATTCTAGTGAATTCTTCATGATTCCTAAGAAAAGGAGTGAACCATACAAGATAGGATTTAAAAAAAACCAAATAAAATCTCAACACTGTTGTTTAGAATCTCCCTGCGCTGCTGGAGCAGAGGAAATAGAGCCTGGGAAGGAGGGAGGGAAGGTGTTTTAAAGATTTGTTTTGCTTCTTATTACCCTGTCTGATTCTAATTGGTAATAAATTCAATTAATATCCCCAACATAACCCTGTGCTGGTAATCAATATGTGATTTCTCCCTGTCCTTATCTCAACTCATGAGCCTTTCATTATATTTTCTCTCCCCTGTCCAGTTGTGGAGGTGAATGACGGGTGCTTGGCATCCACCCAGGATCAACACATCACAGCGGAATTTGTAGAACAGTGGCAGTTGTGATTGTGGATTTTATAGGAAAAATAGCAACTTCTATGTATCAATTCACATTTGATTATTGCATAAAGTGTTACATATTTCTATGTAAAAATATTCATAGGCAATTGTGCAGTAGAAAATGTTGGGAAGAGATGAATGGGAAAGGAATTGAATTCTAATTTTTTTTTTAATTTAGGAAAACTAAAACTTTCCATTAGCACATCTCCTTCTTCAGGTTTTCATACTTCATTTTTTAATACATTGCTAGTCCCAGAGCTATAGATATCTGAAATGTACACTTAAAACTATCTGTTCATAATTTGATACTAGCAGAGCAAGTAGCACCTGCTGATTCCCAGGGTACACCAAAAAGTGCAGTCTGCAGGCTGAAACAGCTGGCACCACTATTTAACACAATCAGGATTTACATTTAAAATGTACTTGGTATTATATTAGGTTTCAGTAACTACTTTTCATCATGTGACCATCTGTTCCTGCAGTTGCAATTTTGTGCTTCCCTTGATAGCTGTCCTCAAAAAAAACCAAAACCAAAAAAAAAAACAAAAAACAAAGCCAAAACCTTAAAGTCATGCTGGGCATTCTACAGTAAATCTCTTTACTTAAAACTAAGGAATACGATTGCCTAGCATCATCTAGGCCTGATAGGTAGCTCATCACTGCACATCCAGTTTTTCACTTCCCCGGTGGGATAAGGAAGAGAATCCAAAGGGTAAAAGTGCAAAAACTCATGGATGGAGATAAAGACAATCTAACAAATTAACAAATGCTGTGCGGGCAAGCAAAACAATACAAGCAATTTATTCACCCCTTCCCATGGACAGGGAAATATTCAGCCATCTCCAGGAAAGCCGAGCTCTATCACGCGTAAAGATTACTTGGAAACATCATCACTCCGAACATCCTCCCTTCCTCCTTCTTCCCCCAGCTTTATACACTGAACTTGATGCCATATGGTTTGGGATATCCCTTTGGGCAGTGGGGGTCAGCTGTCCCAACTCTGTTGCCTCCCAACTCCTTGTGAACCCCAGCCTGCTCAGTGGTGGGGTAGCATGAGAAGCAGGAAAGGCCTTGATGCTCTGTCAGAACTAAGTAAATAGCTGATGAAAACATCCTTGTGCTATTAAGCCTTTCTTGACAAATCCAAAACATACCACCACATAGGCTAAATGAAGAAAAGTAATTCCTTTATCCCAGCCAAAACCGCAATACCTAAGAACAGACATTGGCTTCTTAAATATCACTAAGGTCACCATGAATATTTCCACAAACAAACATAAACAGTGTTAAGTACCTAAGCTGAAAACTGGTGTCTGAAACCTACCCATTCATAGCATCAGAAAATTTAAAACAAAAAAATACAAAACACTGGCTACAAAAGATTGGCAAACAGAAATTGTCCAGTATCACCTGTAAATTACTTCCTGACTACAATACATGGATCATTTTCTTGGGAAGTGGAAAACATGAATATGAGTCCCCTCAGTAAGAAGCAGGTAATTTCTATTACTGTAAAGGACTACAATCAGTTGCCTATTGATCAACAACCGTAAAATTTACTCTAAGATTGCAGAGTAAAGGCAGGCCTGCCTAACACTCCAAGGTTTGAAGGGGAGATTAACTCTAATTGTGTCTTATAAATTCCAACAAGATGCTGGAAATAAATTGAAAACCAAATATATGGGTCAGTATGCTAAGATGAACTGAAATATAACAAAACTACCATATTTTTAGTGCTGTTTTTGAATCTTCAGATAAAATGTCTGAACGAACTCAATCTTTTTTTATAAAGTAGAAAAGTAGTTTCTTACACTGCTTCAAGTTATTGCACAGAAGAACCTGAATTGATTGTATTAATCCTGTCAGAGAAACAGAGAACTACTGTGCTCTTCTGCAAGCAGCAAAAGGGAAAAGTTCTATCACGGCATTGCATTCCTGGTCAGAGTGAGATATTCTGAGGGTGTCTAACCAGTGACAAAGTCTTGCAGACTGCAGACAATTTGTGTTTTGAGGCAATTGTGGTTCTGCAGACTGACACACTACAGACATTCCATAGCAGTTATTTTGTGGAAGCTCTGGTCTGATTCCATGGACTGAATGTCCTTCAGCAATTGGACCACTAAATGGTACTTTTGGGCAATCTTTTAATTTGATTTAAGCCATGAAGAGTGGAAGCAGATAAGAGATTTTCTTTGAAAGCAGAATTCTGACATCAAAAAGATTAACATATATAAATATATATATAAATACCTTTAATGTTTCTCTTGTAAGGTAAGAAACTTATTACTTTTGCTGTATTTGAATTTGTAGTGTGTATAGCAGAATTCATAAGTTTGTGAGTCTGATTAAAGTTGAGCTATAAGAAAAATTGAAATGAAAAATTATATAATCTAAATTTATAAAAAGAAAGTATGATTTTATCCAATTGGTCTTTCAAACACTAAAAGAAGAAAATGGGCTTCATTTTTGGATTACTGAGGTTTATAAAATTTGCCTTCATAAGAAAAGTTGACAAAATCAAAGACTGATGACTCAAAACAGGACAACACAGAATAAACATCATTATGCACATTT
The DNA here is from genome assembly GCF_003945595.2 of Pipra filicauda. Classification (NCBI taxonomy): domain Eukaryota; kingdom Metazoa; phylum Chordata; class Aves; order Passeriformes; family Pipridae; genus Pipra; species Pipra filicauda. The sequence goes on along the minus strand of NW_024104592.1, from coordinate 674,014 downwards.
TTATGACATATTTTTCACATCACCATTCAAAGCTTCCTGTGGCAAACAACGCTTGTTCTTTGTACAGCAGCCAGCTTGCTAGCTTTAATTACAGTCCACACAACATAAAAAGTTAGTTGTTGAACAAACAGGAGAATCTCAGAGAATGTACAATCAAGCGTTTGGTTATATTAAAAGTTGTTTGTTAAGGCTAGTAAAGGATTACCTTCTTTATTACATTACCTTGGTGATAACATTTCTATTTGCTTGTAATGAAATTTCTTTCCTTCCCTTCGGTAATGACTTTTCTGCCACTTTTCAGTTCTGCTGCAGATTCAGTAGCAGATTTGATAGATCCTGTCCTTAAAATGAAAATTTAAACATTTAGATTGCTTTAATAAAGACCAAGAAAAAAAAAAAAGGATGTGTAAATATATTAATAATCAAGTCTCCAAGCAACAAAACTCATGAATGTATGAGTTTGTCCTACTGTATGTCCCCATTAACCATTTTTTTGGAATTTAGTCTTCATGATTGCAGAAAAGGGAAGTAAAAGAATCCCTATTTTAACGGTTAGGGATGCTCAGGCAGGGAAAATGAGTGTCTACCCCAAGGTCGTGATTGCTTCTGCTAGGAATTAGAGAAATACTAATTGCTGAATCCCTTCTCCCCTAAAACTAGACTATGGGGTTTTACACTGAAAGGCAAAACGTATATGGGGTTTGTAGTCTTTTGTTTCTCTCTTTCTGTAATAGTATTTACTCCATAAAAGAAGTCTTCTAAAATTCTGCAACTTCTAGATTAGTAGAAAATATCCCTTGAGGATTAAAAAAAAGCATCAGAAAGTTGCCTTATAGATCTAAATTAACTCATGGTTAAAAAGCTGATAATTACTTTCAAATAAAATTAAAAGTGTACATAGAATGGATCAAAGAACATTAAGGGGTTGGAAGGGACCTTTAATATCAACCAGTCCCAGCATCTGCTGCCCTGGGCAGGGACACTTCCCACTAGATCAGATTACTTATCCAATCCAGCCTTGAACACTGCCGGGGATAGGGCATCCATGACCTCCCTGGGCAACCTGTTCCAGTGTCTCACCACCCTCACAGTGAAGAATTTCTTCCTAATATCCAACCTAGGTTTCCCTTCTTTCAGTTTGTACCCATTACTTCTTGTCTCATCACTACAGTTCCAGACAAAGAGTCCCTCTCTGGCTTTGTGTAGGCCCCCTTCAGACAGTGTAAGGTTGCTATGAGGTCTCTAGGTAACCTTCTCTTCTCCAGGCTGAACAGCCTCAACTTTCTCAGCCTGTCTTTTTAGGGCAAGTGTTCCAGCCCTCTTATCAGCTTCGCGGCCCTTCTCTGGACTTGCTCCAACAATAAAACTAAATATATAAATGTTTGATAAGTAAATTTAGTTTTAAGTACTCAGTTTACTTCAGGCATCCCTGACTTACTCCACAGCTGTGATGCTGTCTTGCCTTTGCAACGATTACGATGAATAATTTTCTTTGCTTGCTACGTGAATACTTTAAAAACTAGAATTTTAATTGCAATTGAAGAGATACATGAAATTATTTTAAGCTTCTATGAGAAATTAAGTGATTATTAGTATTACGAAAACTACTTACACTCTTGAAAATCAGATTTATATTTTTTTATTAGGCCAAGTTGCCTTATATACTTCATATACCATAAGCAGACAATTACTCCCTTCAATTATTTTTATTGTTAATCTAAAACTAAGGGAGGATAAAGATTAAATAAATTTGCACAATCCTTTCAAGAGCTGCAGTCTGTTGCTGGAAGGTAATAGAGTAAAGTATGACAAATATCTCATATTCTAGCTGCATCGTAATCCTTACTTTATACAAACATTCTTGGGAGACTTATTTTTGATGGGCCTTCTATTGATATTTGGCAACACTGAAAAACATTCCGTTTCTGGTTGATTATAGTGCTCTGCTTTGTTTTACATGTGTTATTTTAAAATAAGCAAATTAAAGTGTCAGTTTTGTTATAATATATCCTATAGAGGATTGGTTAGAAATGCGAGGACATATGAACATGGCTAAGGCTATGGATGAGCTGCTAAAGTATAAGACGCAGTCTGACTAGGCCCATGAGAAAGTCTGAGATAGCAGGGCCGTGAGAAAGCAGCAGCGTCCTTGGGTATTCTAAATTGGGCTGAAAAACAGGAGCTAGGCATTACCAAAACAAAGACACTTAACGAGCCACCTGTGTAAACAATGAAAGACAGTTAAGATGATATCACCACCTAACTGAGTACCAATAATGAGCCTAATTTCTGTAATATTCATGAACCTATTATGGAGTGTATATTAAGCTGTTATCAATCTACAATAAACGAAGTTCCTGGATTCTCACATTGAGGTGTCTAGAGCTTTCTGGCCCGACAATATCCTTTCACTTATGTAATGTTACATTGATTTAGATGAGAAATGTTTAGTTCCAGGTGGAAGGGACCAAGGACTGATCAAATAAAAGCATGTTGTTAAGGGCATTGTTCAAACACCTCTTAAATACTAACAGGCTTGGGACACTGACCACCTTTTTTAGACGTCTGTTCCAGGATTTGACCACCCTCCTGATAAAGAACTGTTTGGTCTAAACCTCTCCTAACCCATCTTTGAACCATTTCCATGTGTGCTGTCACTGGATCCTAGGGAGAAAAGACTAACACTTCCCTCTCCACCTCTCCTTCTCCAGAAGATGTAGAGAGCAATAAGGTCACCCCTCAGCCTCCTCCTCTCAAAACTAGACAAGCCCAAAGTCCTTAGCCACTCCTCACAGGATGTTCCTTCCACCTCTTCCACTGGCTTTGTTGCCCTCCTCTGGATGAATTTAAAAACCTTCACACCCTTCTCAACACTATGGGTCCCAGAACTACATAGAGCATTTAGTGTTAGGCTGCTCCAATGCTGAACACAGCAGGATAATCACCTTTTTCAACCAGCTGTTTATTTTGTGTTTGATGCACCCGAGGATGGGGTTTGTCTTCTTGGCTACCATGGTACCCTGCTGACTGCTGTTGAGCCTGCTGTTGACCAGCACCCCAGATCCCTTTCTGCAGGGCTGTTCACCAGACAATCCGCTCTCTGTTTGTACTTGTGCCCACCATTACTCCATCCTTGGTGCACAATCCAGTATTTCAACTTGTCAAATTTAATCCCATTATAATGAGTGTATGTACAATTTGAGAACCAATCCTTATCCATAAGACGCAAAATTATGTTCCAATCTTGGGAGTAATTTTGTGGGTTTTCCACAATGAATTTACAAAATGTGACAAACATTGAAATTGTTAATTCTTTGTTGAATTTTTGAATTTGTGACAAGTGTGTGTCAGGTTTTGCACTGAGTTTCAAAAGAAAAACTTAGTCTACACAAAGTTAAAGGCAGCTTACCTGCCATGTAACACAAGTTTGTCTGTAAAAGATGCAAGGAAAAACTCTATACAGCATGAATCTCAGTTGGACTTAAGACAAATAACTCAGGTAGGAATATTATGAATGAATTACAGTACTTGTGATGCACACTGTTTACTCGGTCCAAAGAGATATATACATCCTTTGGGAAAGGGAATGAAGTCCCAGCTTTTTACTATATAGCGGGAGTGAGATTACGATCCGGTGACATGCTCTCCTGTCAAGGAATTGGGATGTTGAACTGAAAAAGGCTTCCTTAGATGCCAACTACAGTCCTCTGCTTTCATGGGCTAGTATATTATGCAATGCCATTTATTAACTAAGCAAGCTTCTGAACAATAGTTGAACAAATCTCCATCCATTAGAAAACTTCCATAACTTTTCTGATAGTAAATAAGGTATTTAATTTCTATTCTAAATTTATTCATGGGTAGTTGATACCCATTTGTTTTTATTATCTGTAGTTTAAATAGCTCACATATTTTCCTGGTGTTTATATTTTCTCCTTCTCCAGCCTTTCCCCCCTCTCGAACATACTTTTAGATTGAACAGTCATATTAGACTTAGACCTTAATTTTCCAGGTTTAATGAGCCAAAGCTTTTATTTCTTCCAGCAAGATAAACTCTCCATTACCCTTATTATTCTGTAAGCCTTCTGTGCACCGATTCCAGTTGAAATGCGGTTCCCTCGGTATAGGTGACCTTGCAAACTTTTTCCTTTCTTGGAATGTTAGCTGCAAGTGTCATCACTGAATCATTGAACTTAAGACATCATAAACACTGTCTATCCTTCACTCCTTTAGCCAGTTATTTGATTAATATTTCTCTTTTTAATTTTTTTTTATTTTTTTTTTCCATTGTCTGTCTCGTATTGGCCTCATAAGTCACCAACGTGCCTGTAACAAATGTGGATAGAGCCTTCCCAAATCTTCGTTTGCGAAGCCCAGCCATGAATGGATGAATTTTTTTCCTTCTCCTTCCCACCCCCAGTAATCTGAAATTTTTTTCAAAATACCTCCTTTGTTGATCAAGATCTAATCACATTTTCCAAAACTACTTTTTTGTCCAGTTCCTCTGTTACAGTTTTGGTACTCACCTAAACAGCGTCTAAAAATGTATCACACTTCACTGTGGTAACTATTTGATAAAGGAATGTGCCACAACACTGTGAATAACTGAGCTCTACCATTTATTAACAGCATTTGTTTTTTAATATATATATTTTGAAACTACAATTCTGCCCTGAAGATACTTTCTGATAGCATTTATTTGTCTAGGAAATTTATACCAATACCTGAACCATGGGAATTTATAAAAACTTTCCACTCAGGCTTTATCTGAACAGAGTCTCGAGACCTTTATGGAAGGGATGCAAAGTAAAACTTTCCCAATAATCCTGGACTTCTTCAACACAACACATGCACAAACTTGAGCAAGTTGTAGAAATTAGCTCAGTGACAGCAGAAGTAAGCCAGAATGTGGAAATCTTTTCAGATTTCTTTATCTTTAATGAGGAACTGAACTGTGAAGAATGAAGTGAGGTAGCAGAACTTCTAAATAGTTTTGCTTCTTAGTATTCTATTCTTCTTGTCATCTTCATCTTATTCAGGATACACTAACGTTTATCAGTACAAAACATTTACTTCAGTCCTGTACTGAGTTTACATGTCAAAGTTTTGGTACAGGAGTGACGCATGTCTCTCCTCTGTGAGAAGAGAGCATGAGTTACCCCCATGTCAGGCACAGACAACTCCAACTGACTCCAAAACAGAGGCACCACTGGTCAAAGCTGATCCCATCAGCAATTCAGGTCGCACTTTTCTGATAACATATCTAAGAAAAGGTAAATAATGCTGTGCAGTAACTGTGTAAGAGATTTAAAAATGTAACAGAAACAGCCCAGCAGAAACTCGGGCCAGGAAAGATGGAGAGGAGGTACTCCAGGCACCAGAACATACGTTCCCATGCAGCCCAGGGAGAAAATCATGGTGAAGGAGATTGTCATCCTGTAGTCCATGAAGGACCACACCAGAGCAGACATCCACAAAGCAGCTCATGAAAAGCCCATTCAGGGGCAGGTTCTGGCAGGAACGGTGGCCCATCAAGGAGCCACACTGAAGAAACCTGTTCCTGAAGGACTGCACCCTGTAGAAAGGACCCTCTCTGAAGAACTTCCTGTAGAACTTCATCCCATGGAAAGGGCCTACATTAGAAACTTCATGAAGTACTGTGTCCTGTGGAGCAGAGATCAGTGTGTGGGAGTTGTGGCAGTGAAGTGTTATGACCTGACAGCAAAACCTTTACCCATTCCCCTTCTGTCACTAGAGATGAGGGAGTAAGAGATAAGTCTGGGAAGAAGGTGGAGTGGAGGGAAAGTATTTGCAATTTAGTTTTTATTTCCCACTCCAAGACAAGTCTCTTTTGCCCATGATATTAATTTTCCTGTCCTTACGTCAACCCATGAGTCATTTCATTTTATTTTCTTACCTTGTCCTGCTTAAGAAGGAGGGTGAGGGAGGGTCAGTGAACACCTGGAAGTCCAGCAAGCCAGCAAAGATTAACCAACCACAGACCTTTTCCGTCACTCAAGTGTGGGGTTTATGCAGAAACTTCCAGAATTATATGTGGGATTAGGAGAAGTATAGAACATTTATCATGTTCCAACCTGCTACAATAAGGATTTGGTTGTTCCACGTTGCTTCAGGATGAGGTTCGTTTTCATAGAATAAGATAGACTAAGTAAAATGAAAGTACAGGAAAGTAATAATATTTATTTGCACCAAAACTATTTGAATATGATCAGATAAGAACCTTAATTATTGCACAAAAAGATTACAAGCAGAACAAATGACAAAATAAAGACTGTCCTGCAATTTATTTGCTAGCACAGTTTAAGCAATATAATGATATCATGTAAAAATAATGTATAGTCTGGGGTTCATTTTATAACTATCTACTGATGTGCTTTATATTACTGCACAGGTCATTTGACCATTCAGTGTCCCCTGATTTAATCAGGCTGCATGCTGTCCAGGAAGGGATTGTTTATCTTTTTGAATATGTTCTTACATTAGCAAGGCAATGTGATAATACATATAACATAAAATCAAAGAGAATAAAGCTAGAAAGGCTCTGGAGAGATATCAGGTTCATAAGCTATCATGTGGTAAACCCTGGGCCACATTCTGAGGCACAGTCAGGTATCTCAGGTCTGATTCCTGTCATCTGAAGATCCAGGTTATTTACAGATTACACTTTCAAGCACTATTAAAGAGAATTTTTTTTAAGTGCCTAAACATGATATCAAAGAAAAGCATTCATAGCATTTGCTTATTAGCAAACACTAGTATAGCCTTCAACATATGGGAGTAGCAACACAACTCTCAGGACAATGACATGAGCTATGGCTAGTTCATTTTTTATTTACTAAACCTGTTGCTCAATTTTTTTTGACATATGATGACTTATTCTTTCCTCTAAATGACATAGGTTTTTCAAGTCCGTCACACAAGCTGATGCAGCTTCTAAAAGATTCCATATTTTTATAGAATATTACTGATTTAGTGATCTCTGTCAGATTCTGCCAATCACCTGGAAGATAACTTTAGGAAAGATAATATAGATAAGTGATATTCACCAAGACCATGAAGTGGAAGAGAGCTAGAGAAAGAAGCTGGAAAAATAACAATAATAAAGGAAAAGTGAAATAGACTTCACAGTAGGTGGTGAATGCAGCAAAAGGCCCGAAATAATAAAGAATTGATGATTTATTCTACAGGAAAAAAATGTTTTTTTCTGTTTACCTATGTATACACTACTGTTTAGATGAAAACTTTATTTCATTGGGTGATGAACACATATTCTTCATTCTACAGGACCATGACTAAATAACAATCTTTCTCTTCAGAATAGATTTGCTAATAAGAATTTCTTGATAAAATGGGAGCAACTGTGAAGTCGATGTGTAGGTCTGTAAATTATTTTCTGTTTTTTCCCTAAATCAAAACAATTCTGTGTCCTATAGTTCCTGAGATACACACATCCTTAACGTTATGAAAGAGTTAAAGAACACACATGGTTCAGACTCTATATAGAACATTGTTCAAGAAAATTTTTGGTAAAAAACCACTCTATATTTTCTTCTGAGCAAATGAAAAACTTCCTTGTCTTTTAGAAAACTAATGTAGGTTTAGACAAGGTTTCCTAACACAGCAAGAGAAAGTGTTTCATTAAAAAGAAATGAGATAACAACATCCATGTAGGAGATACTCAATTTAATTTGGATTCCTTCAGAAATCTAGCTACAAAAGCATGGAGTTTAGATTACAAACACGGTCCCAGCAATTAGTAAAATTGAGAACTATATGTGAAAGCCAGTCTTGCAGTCTCCGACAGTAACTTGTCAAACTTAAGTACACAGAATTCTATTCACAAAAACAGTAACTTTATTTCTAGGCTCCCCTCTCCCAAGCCTTCAGATTAGTTTGTATGTGAAGTACACACAGTATATGCCATCATTAGAAAATCCATCCAAATCTTGGGATACCAAATATGCATTGAAACGTGCATAAAGATGATCAAAACCTTATGACTCAGACGTGATCTCCAGAAGTGCTTAACATCTAGACTGAGCTGGACAAAAGACTGACTATTTAAAAAACAGTTTTGTATTTTGTCTCCACAGCTTGTTTTTACTGACATATGAAGTCATTGACCTGTATTTTCTTACTATTAGAGAACACACATACCATCTACTTTAGCTGTATAGAACTTCCATTCTTTGAGGAATGTATAAAACTTCTCGACTTATGAACAAGCTCTCAGCAAAAACAAAACCTGTGATTTTCCATTTAAGGACAATAGATTTGATATGTAACAGCAGTAGGCACTCTCTTCTTGGATCAGATTAGAAGAGATCACTGCATGCAGTTAAATATTGGTGATCTAATACCTTTTCAATATATTTAATTATAAAATTCTATTTCCTTCATATGCAAACCTACTTTCAGATATCAATGTCAAAAGTAAATCTGTGATCATCAGTAGTTACCCTCTGTGTATGCAGATTGCAGAATGATTCCAAAAGTCAAAATTATGTTTTTTCAAAGCTATCTGATCTCATTTTAAATTCCAGTTCTTGGCTTATCCACCATCACCTGTGGTGAGGGTTTCAATGGTTAATTATCTTCACTGCTGGGAAATCATATCTTATTTAAAGCATAATTTAAGACATTGGATCATGTCATCCCTTTATCTGCAATACTAAAAAAAAAGACTGTGGTTGCTAATGCATGGTGTATATGTGACCAAGTTCTGTTTTCCTTACTTCTCTTTGACAAAATGACCAGACTGAAGCCTTCAAGTCTCACAGCTAAGGCCTTCCTGGTACTTAAATATTTTTCCTGTTTCTTCTGTATTTCTTCTTGAAGTCTGGTCATCTAAATCAGTCATAATATTCTAGCAACAAGTTTACCAGTTCTCTTCCTCTTGATTTTTTTTAAAGTTATTATCTGAGGGATTACAGTAACCTTTATACCAAGTGTAACACTGCACAAAGAATTTGTGTGAAAGCAGTCATTTATGAACACCCTCAAAGTGTTCTCTGAGCCGTTGCCAACCTGACCTGAAGTTCCCTGTCCTAAAAATATTACTTATGATTTTTGCACCAAAAGTGTTATTTTTCAAGATTCTTCTATTAAAATATGTTAGGCTCAACAGTGCTTATTTATCACAATATTTTAGATCACTACGTAAAATTTATACCTACTTTTTATTTACTAGCCTATAAACGTGTGTCACATGAAAATTTTTTTGCAAAGACATTTTGTAAACTAGATAGCAGTGAAAGCACTGGGAAAGATAAAAAAGCAGTGTAACTACCAACAAATTCCATTTGGAGATCTGTAAGTGAGCCTATTTTTCATTTAAAAGTACTGATTAGCTCAACTGAATAGACACATATAAAATTGCTAATTATTTCTAACTAGATACATTTTATGTCAGCATACTTTATTATACACTTATAATCTGTCCAGAAACAAATAAATAGATAACAAGTATATTTGATGAGGCTTAATTTTCATCAACTGTTTCTGAAAAACATTAATTGTAATTTTTAATTTTCATTATTTTTTAATAGGAATTCCTAAAGAACTGTTCAGTTACCCTGGTATTAGGCTAATCAATATGGAGTTCCTTTGGACAACTTTTTTATGTCCTCTGTGCTCTCTTTCTTTTACAAGCAATAATAGATAAAATATTTTGCCAACCTGTGAAGGACTTGTGTTTTCTGTTCTTAGTTCTCTCTTGTGCTCTTTCTTCCCTTGTGAGGAACACCATACATTTCCCTACATGAAGATGGAGGTGTAACTATTGATGGTAAAATGAGATTACATTACATTGAGATAATAGTTTTGCAAAAAATAACAGCAAATAAGAGAATCATAGAATAATAGAAGCCTATAAATGATCACTGAACGGGACTTTGGGATATCTCCAAGTCCTACTTTCTGCTTGAAGCAGGACTGTCACCCATGATCACCACTCAACATCAGTTCAACCAGAGAAAAATTTAACCAAGACTACATTTTTTACTAGACTTTTTAACTGGGTATTTATAGTCAAAACTTTCTAGCTAGGACTTGAAAACCTTGAATGACGCAAATCTCCACAATCTCCACATGTAACCTGTTTCAGCACTTCTGCACTCGTCAGTGAAGAATTTTTTGTTTCCTAATGTCAAGTTTAAACAACACAAACACAACAGTGCCCTTTTCTGTTTTGTTAGTCAAGAACAGTTTGGCTTCATCATATCCATATCTTCAAGAATATTTACATAGGTTTTGCATTGCCCCTAGCTTCTACTCACTGAGCTAAGTAATCCTCTCCTTTAAGGTCATGTGCTCAGGTTCTTGACCACATCAATAACTGAGTCTTGGACACTCCACATCTTACTTATATCAGCCTAGGCAGGAGGAAGAGATTCTATTCTATATATAGCTTCCTCAGAGTTATTAAGAGGGAAATGGTAACAACACCTCACTTCTCCTTATTGAGCTGCAGTTCAATAGTTTCTGCTACCCAACCCTGAGATTGGTCAACGACTCTCTGGATTGAGGTTGGAATTTTTTACTTTAGCTGCTCCCTCTAATTCAGTGTCAATTCATTGCTGGGCTCCAGGACTGACTCTTGGGGTATATCTGTTCGCTCAGGGCTGCCAATTAGTAAAATTATTTAACATTTCCTTCAGAGTGGAAAAGTCCGGTTAATTTTAAGTCCCATTAACAAGGAAGCTGGATGAAGGTGATCTTCAGGTCTTAACTCTGTGTGAGGAGATGATCCAGACTTCCATTTGAAAGATTTGACTGGACTTTTCAGTCAGTCACCTGTACAGGTTTTCTCAAAAATCTGGTTGAATTTCATGCCCTTCATGGCAAGTAGATTAGATAGCCTTGACTTAGTGTTTCCCAGATGTTCCTTCTAGGAATTCTTTAAAAGCAGAGTTGAAAAGAGAATGAACATCATATACACAGGGTCTAAAGAGTATTTTAGAAGTCCTACTGCCTCCAAAGTCATAGCCTTTGGTAAAAACATTGATTTGGAATGTAGGAGGTGCAAATTCAAACTGTACTTCAAACTGGCAGCAGCTCAGGATGAAGGACGTACTTTTTGGTTTGTCATATCTGTAGCATTTATTAGAAAATTTTTCTGAATCTCAATGTGGGAATTCTGGTCAAAATCAGGGGAACCCTTCCACTATGCTAGAAGTCTAGGCTTCATTTAAGTCTGGCAAACCATGAAACTCGAAGTTTCTATGACGTCTGAATTTCCTTACTCCTTACTAATATTTATCTTTTTTTCTTTTTTTTTTCTGTTTTTTTATCTTTATAACCAGATAATCTCTTTTAGAACTAGAAACTATTTCTGACAAAAGGAAAATCAGTAACTATGGTTTGAAAAATCATTATCGTGTCAGTTCTAATTTTTGCATGGCTCTGACAGAATTTACAGCATTGTTCTTTTGATGATTTCCAAAGTGTTACTGATAATGGTATGATCTATACTCCTAAAAGTATTGTATTGACAGATGAACATTATTGACTGATGGATATGTTCCATTTATTGCAGAATGTCAATTGTAGACATTCTCAATTGTGGTGATGTTTTTTGGGTTTTTTTTCCAATTTATATTTAACTTATTTATTGTTGTAGGGGGGGTTTGGTTGTTTGTTTGTTTTTGTGTTTGGTTTTTAAAGAAGCATTAAGTAAATAAATAATAAGTAAATAAAAAGTCACAGGAAAAAGATAGCCATTAATCTGACAAAATGCCATGTAAATTAACTGGTTGTTCTCCAAGTATCAAGTGTTATAACAAATCATAGTATTAATTTCATTTAGGAAAAAATATTAAATCACAAAAGATAAACAATTGTGGGATTGTGTTAAATATATGTATGTACATTATACAAAATATTCTGAAATTTTTTTGGGTAAGGAGAAAAACCAGAACTATTCAAGAATAAAGACATAAATTTCTTTGTAAAAAAAAAAATAAAGTCTAAGTTTAAAAATTTTAACGCCAAAAATTTAGTGTTTTCTCTTCTATGTAACAAGAAATGTGTACCAATTAATAAAATTTTGATTTGAGAAAAAGTAAACCCCTTACATTTTAGCAAGAATATATACATTATTAGTTTCAAATATGCTTTTTTGTTTGCATACAATTGAAAAAAGACCCCAAAACAGATATGTGCAATACTATATCTATCACAAATACTATCATAAACCATACAAGTGATTTACATCCTGAACAGGACATGTAAGTTCTAAGAGTCCATCACAATTGAAAGACTACATAAAGAACATTTCTAGATTCATTACAGGTAAATTCAGTTGTCTGTAGGAGATACATTTACATTTCAAACAGTAACCATTTCGTTTAAAATCAAAGAAGAGAAAAAAACATTTCTGCAACAATTTGTCTGATCTGTCTTACATTAAGACTAGATAAATCAGGCTCTAGAGGTGCCTATTTCTCACCTTTAACTGGAAAAGGAAGGTTCCACAGAGGATGTTGGGACAGCTAAAATGTACAACAATTTATTTGTGGTTTCTGTAGCTGATGTCACCCATCAGCTGCAGCAGTAAAAGCTACCTTTGAGAGGACAATGGAAAATAAAACCAAAGCAAAAAACAAACAAATTTTTTTAAAAAATGAGAAAGAGAGATGAAAGGAAAAGAAAATATCTTCCCAGTGACCAGTAGCAAAGAGAAAAAAATCGATATCTCTCTAGATGAATGTCGTCTTGGCATCTTTTCCAGTCCAACAACTGCTCCCTCTAAAAACTTATTCCAAACTAACTACATATATTGCCTCAGTTTTTCACCTGATTTCTTATAGTAGCGTTCAGTTATACCATACTTTGATAAGTTGCAGATGTTGCTGAGCTAATTGTCTTTTAAAACTCTGTGCATGTGCATTATTGTGAAATGTTTATGGCTACTTTGCTAATGGTAATCTATTAAATTCTGCTTGTTCCGTAGTATAAATTTATAAAATAAAAATAATGAAGCAAAATGTGTAAAATGGGTGAAGAAAAAGAAAAGACAATTCAAACATTAATTGGAACCACTTCTTTAGACTCACATTATAGCAATTTCCTACTACTTGTAGAAACTGCAAAACAAGACGATTAAGTATACTTTGGAATATGAGGGTAAAAGGTAGTTACAGTGGTATGCAGGGGCATGTAGGTAGAAGATTATGAACTGAAAAAGTAGACTGCAATGCTATAAGCTAAAGAGCTGGAAATTGGAGCCACTTAGGTCAAAGCAGTTTCCCACAGGATGCTAGGCAATTATCTTTGATGTAGGTCTACTCTTTAGATGTCTGAAATTGGAGAGAAAAATCCATGTTTGTCTCAGTTTCTCGTTTAGAAAGCATGTGTGTCTAATTTTTTCCCTTTCTTTCCACATTTGCACTTATTTAGACAGCTAGATTGTCTCGGTCCTTCTGTCTTTCTAAATTGAAGCATTGTGCTTACAGAAAGGAATTCCTCAGCACCTCCACAACATAACTAACTATAGCTTTTGAGCCCTTTTTAACCTTATACTTCTTTTCCAAATTCATAGGAATAAAAACGAAGAGGAGGTAGTACTTTGTTCAAGGTAGTTCTCAATATTATATACTCAGAAAGAACAGAGAATAAAATCTTAGCCACTCTGAACTGTGGCATTTCAATGAGATGTGAGACTGATAGAGAAATAAGTTGTTCTCTTAAAAATCTAGGAATAGTTCAATGACTACTATTATTTACCATGTTGTGGCCTATGTGAATTTACTCAACAGCTTAACAAAGGAAGAAATGGTCGATAACAGCTCAAACTAACATAAAAAATGAAAAAAACCCTTACCTTTTCACTGAACCACCAGTTGATCTCCAACATACAAGAAATACTTAGAGTCCTAATAGCAATAGGATATGGTCTATTGAGGAATCACAAAGAAGATACAACTATTTTGAAGTTGTAGGGGTTTTGTTTGGGTTTTTTTAGAATATGTAAGAAAACATGTTCCCCTTGAAGAGAATGAATCAAAGAATCATCATTCTGCTACATTTATGTTATGCATTCACTGTTATTTAAGCATTCCCCTGCAGGGGAACAGTTCTTAATATCATTATTAAGAAGTGTTGCACAAACAGTTTACCATACATTTGCAATCTTGAATATGTAATGACAGCACGGCAGTTAAAGACTTTGTCCATCACTGTGCAATAAGAGGCATAAATAACATTTTAAAGCTAATTGGTAATTAGTATCCTAAAAGGTTAACATTTATAGAGTGAATAGAAGGATTTCTTTCAACAGAAATAACCTGATTTAAAGAAGACTTGGGTGCACATAGGATTTACACAAATTGTCAATCTACTTTGATATGCTGCTAGAGCAATTTTGATAAGGATGTTCATTAGTTGTTGTTGTTAGAAGGAGTAGAATAATTCTGTGAATGTTCTGTGATTTCTATTATCTATAACTTGCGTCTCTACTGTTGCCAAAAAAAAAAAAAATTACAATATCTCTTTATATGGTGATATGGGGCCAGGAACCTTCTGCCACTAGACACAGATTCCCTTTATCGGCAGCATGTCCAGGTTAAGCAGTTAACAGAAATATTGGTAGTTTCATGTCTTAATTTGAGAAGTGGCATGGATCTGAGGCTGTGTTTTCCTGTTCCCACTCCATTTTTGTGGGAGGGGGGAGGTTTGCCACAAATGATGGAAAAACCAGTCTTGTAAATGCAAAGGGAATAGATATATTAAACAAGATTTTTCCATCAGTACTGTTAATCTATAGGCTATAACTCCTAATGAAAGTGTCATATAAAGTTATTATTTTTTTAAAAAATTTTAAACTCTTATTCATACAAAAGCCCAAGCAAAGTTAATACTTGACTCCCAAGGGTCAATTAGCACCTCCATTTTATTTTTGGTGTTTTTTCATCCTGCATTACTTGTCTGTAGATAAGATAGGCTAAGTTTAAGATAATAGCAGTGACTGTATTCACCAATTTTCAGCAGCAGCACTCTCAGCTTACATCTGCCTCCATAATGCAATGGTCAGGTGCTGAAAAGAGTACAAGGATTGTGAGATATCAGTGAGGTGTTTGAGTAGGTTTCTAAGGTCCTGACTCCTTTGGTCTGTGTGTGTGTGAGGGACAAATACTATTTAATATATTCATCAGTAACAAAGGGATTGTGTGCAACATGACTGAGCTTGCAGATGGTACCAAGCGGAGTAATGCAGGTGATTCATTAGAGGGAAGAGATGGGACCTTGACAGCCCTGAGATGTGGACCTCAAGAAGTTCAAGAAGGCCAAGTGCAAGGGCAACCCCCAGTATCAATACAGGTTGGGGGATGAATAGATTGAGAAGAGACCTGTGGAACAGTTTCATCATGTTGCATGAAAAATTGGAGAGACATGATCTGGTCATGTGCATTTGCAGCCTAGAAAGTCAAACATATCCTGGGCTGCATCAAAAGCAGTGTGGTCAGCAGGTTGGAGGAGCTGATTTTTCCCTTCTACTCCACTACAGTGCACGTGTTAGAGGAGGGTCATGGAAATGACCAGAGGACTGGAACATCTCTCTGAAGAAAGATTGAGAGAGTCTACATTGTTCAGTCCAGGCAGAACTTGTTACAGCCTTTCAATAAATAGAGGGAACTATAAGAAGGATGAAGAAAGACTTTTTACCAAGGCCTGTAGTGAAAGGATAATGGTAAATGGGTTTAAACTGAAAAAAGGTAGATTGAGTTTGGACATAAGGAAGAAATTGTTTGTGATGAAGATGGAGAGACACTGGAAGAGGTGTCTCAGTTGTGGAAGCTGTGGATGCTCTATCACTGGAAATATTCAAGGTCAGGTTTTGATGGTTCTTTGAGCAGTCCAATCTAAAAAAAAAAGTCCCTACCCATGGCAGAGCAATTGGACCAGATAATTTTTAAAGGTCCCTTCTAACTGATACCATTCTGTGAGTCTAGGATTCCATGAAAACATGTCTTTGCCCAATTTATCTTTCTGTAAACACAAGCTACACAACTACAGAAAGTACTCTGTTGAAAATAAAAAGTGCTCTGGGGATTTACAGAAAAGCTTTAATTTCTGTGGATTAAGGATGTGTGGATTTACACATCTTGAATAAACCCCCAATTTATGTAAGTAGACAGTGGCTTTTGTTGTAAAAGAATAGCAATTGTTTTAGCTTTCCAATGGCACAGGAAACTTATAGCTGAGTAAAAATAACTGTTTCAGATGGAAGACAAGAAATAACATCATAAAAGATTTATAAAGCAAGAGTAAATAGAGAACAAGGACAAAAAAACCCACAGGTTAGTATAAAGGATGGGGACGGACTAAAAACACAATAGAACAAATAGGTAAACAAGCCTAGGAAATTGCATTTTACTGGATATTCTTTTATTTCATTGATGAGATAATGCTAAAGGGAGAAAGTGAAGGAATAAGGCAACACAACACTTCTAAATTATAAGGGAGATATATAAAAAGGTTTATTTTCATTTACAGTGCCAGAATATACGTAACACTAATCCATAATAGATTAAAGGGGATTTCCACATACTCTGGAGTGGCACAGTCAGTGTCTGTCAGTCCTTTGCAATCATTTAGACAGTTCCCCAGCTAGTGAGTGACTCACACATTGTTTGCTTTTGTAAACTGTCCCCAGAGTTTATTCATTAAATATGAAACTTGCTGTAAGAACTCTATGGTCTCAATCCAAAACCTACCAAAATTAATGGGAGCAATTTTAACAGAAGTGTTCACAGTACTTTTCTAACATATCTCCTGAAAAAGGCAGTGGTTGACAGACTCTGAACCTGATAAGATTATTATCTATAATGAAAAATCTTTATAAGTCCTTTCCTAAATAGTATCATGAAATATAATTCTAACTTGGAGGGGTGGTATATGTGTTGATGGTGAATGATTGGCTTCTTTTGTAATTGTACGCTTTTAAAATGTAAAACATATTTTAAATTTATATTTTTCATTTATTTTAGTCTTATACTGCAATTTCCCTATGTTTTTATATTTTAATAAATAAAGCTAAATTTTAAAATATGAGCTTACGTGTCCTCGATATTTCTAATGAACCAAAGGGTTAGATCCTTCAGACTTATTTTAGAAAAATCAAAATATAATGTACATCCTGTCATGGCTAGGCTTCGTGAGCAAAGATTTGGGAAGGGCTCTACCCACGTTTGTTGCAAGCGCGTTGGTGGCTAAAAAGGTCAATACGAGATAGGAATGTCTGGTTGCAAAAGGCACAGCAGAAAGACTCCTTAGGTGGTATATTCTGCAAGGCACGATTCTTTCTGTGTTGCCTTTTCTCCTCAAGGGTTATCCTGCCTGCTTTCTCAAAAGCATCAGCAGCGTTATAAATGGTGTGTCTCCAGGCCTCCCGATTGGAGGCCAGAGTAGACCAGTTACGATGATCAATATGGCCAAGGCTGAGATGTTGTTTCAGGGAATCCTTGTATCGCATCCTGTACATTCTGCTTATAAATCTGACAGAAAAATCAAGCTCCATACAGAAAGGAGCACAGAGAAATGATGACAGAAGGGGGAGCCCAAACTGTGCCCTGCTACCATCTTATTGCTTTGCACAGTGAGAGGGGCCCAGGGTCCCTGAGGTGGAAAGGAAATTGGGTTCCAGGGGCAGCTACTGGCCAGAACGAGTGTTTGAACTCTGTTACTAGAGGGATCCACACTGCACCTATGTGCACACATATGTATATATTACCATTAACAGACCTTTATCCTGATCAGACAGAGAGAGGAACAAGACGAAGCCATAAGAGATGTCTTTGAGTGCTGATTGTGCCTACGTTCTGTATGGCTGGGTGTGTATACATTCATATATGTGTATTGTACGTGTTTGTGCCTTCTGGTATTACACACTCAGGTGCGCTACTTGGTGAACCTATGGACACAGATCTGTAGTATCCTTGTCTCCATTGGGCTACCAGATTTGCAACTCCCTTCAGCACATTACTGAAGAGCAATTTATAAAAGGTAATTCAGGGAATGTTTAATTTTTATGAAATGTTGCATTAGTGTAATAAAACTTTGACCAAGTTTTCAGAAATTCTTTGTACTTATGATTATTTTGTTTGCAGAGCATCTAATGACATTTAAAAAAGTGTATCAGAATCTACCTGAAGCAGGGACCTTAATAAAAAAACCTTGATAAAAAATAGCATTTTGATCAGGCTCTTAATTGTCTGACAACATGAATGTGCAGTCCAGAAAGTGCAAAATTTTAGAGAGATAGAGTAGGACTCTATATTAAAGATCTCTTAGTTACAGGATGGAAAAGTGAATTCAAGCAATGAAATAATAATTTTAATTCTAAAGAAATATGGACAGAATTTCTAAACAGTTAAATATGGAAAGTCTACAAATTTTGATTAAATTATTGGGGAAAAAGGATATAGAAAGTAAAAACCTGGAGATATATTTCCATAAAATAAACATAATATGCTGAATTACACCAATTACTGTGTCCAGTTCTGGGCCCCTCAATTCAGGCAGGACATTTTGGTGCTTGAGCAAGTCCAGAGGACGATGAAGCTGGTGAAAGTTCTAGAGAGTAAGTCCTATGAGGAGCAGTTGAGGGAGCTGGAGTTATTGAGCCTGAAGAAAAGGAGGCTCAGGGGAGACTTTACCACTCTCTACAGCTGTGTGAAAGGTCATTGAAGCAAGGTGGGGGTTGGCCTCTTCTCACAGGAAACTAGTGACAGAATGAGAGAACAGTCTCGAGCTGTGCCAGGGAAGGTTAAAATTGGAAACAAGTAGGAATTTCTTCATTAAAAGGTTGATTAAGCATTGGAATGGACTGCCCAGGGAAGTGATAGAGTCACTGCTTCTGGAGGTGTTTAATGAAAGACTGGACATGGCATTTAGTGTCATGGTCTAGTTGGCATGGTAGTTTAGGTCACAGGTTTGACTCAATAATCTTGGACGTCTTTTCCAGTTGATTCTGTGATTCTGTGATAAGATGTTTAAAAACTCTTTTATCTTTTCCAAACTCTGTTATCTGCTACCATGAAAGACATTAGTGCTCCACAGAAACATATTTCAATGCCTTTTGACATGCACAATTTCACTTGAAACCACTGTTTATGGAAATGTAGTGCAAGCTGCAAGTTATCAGAAGTGACTAAGAGAAAAATGAAGATACAATCTATTTTCCCGTGTGTTGTAAGTCTACCAGAGGAAGACCTACACAGTTTATATTCAGAGAGTACTTTGTTTCAAATTGTAGAGTTGTTACTGGAACTGGAGTTTTGGATTTACATTTACAATCTCCATGCTACACTGTTCATGTCCAGATGCTTCATCAAGACATCATAAAGGTGTGTACCAGCCTTCCTCACTAACAATTCCTTTCCCAGAGTTAATTTCACACAGACATGGTATAAGGAAGCCTGGGTTTGAGAAGTGCCCACTGCTTGGGCTTTCATAAGTGTTTATCACATATTAGCTGCACCAGTGTCAAAACTTTTATAGAAAAAATTATTTTCTTTTTTTCTAGGAAAAATGCTATTTTTTTTTCTTCTAGGGAGAAGAGATTCTTTTAGCCCTTATTTCTTCTCCCAGCCACTCCTTACATTCTGTAGGAGCAACTCTTCGTGTCCTATACTTTCACCAAAGTCTCATTTTATTTCCTTGCCCCCTTGCCCATTGAAGAGAGAAGGACCTCATGCTTTGGTCTAATAGCAGTGACAACATCACCAGACACCACCTGCATACATGTGACAGTATCATTTTAATGTGCATTTTGAGTTGACATTTGTTCCGATTCTTGCTTATTTCTAACTTTCATTTTTGAAAGATTATTGTCTTCAGAGACATGAACATGCATTTCAATGTTGTAACAGACCTGAGCATTAAATCTACTTAGGTCAATCCCCTGAACTGCAAACTATCATACAATATAATATATTAAATTTTAATTGTGGAAAATAATCTCATTCTCAGTAAGGCAAACAAAGATATCTAATACAAGAAGACTCTTTCATCTTTAATTTACAAGACATGTAGTCAGAAATTTTATTGTAAATATTGACTAATGTTTCTGAAAACTTTTTCTCAAACATTTTACATACAGTCTCTACTAGAAACAGGACATTAGAGGTACAGATTCATGATTTTATATTAAAATTTAAATACATACTCACTCTTATTCCAATTTTAATACAGATAAAATCTTTATTGTCTTGGAAGGGTTTTATAAAAGATAAATATACCCCTTAAATTTAGTCTTAAAATTCCATATATTGGTTTACAAACACAGGTATAAGATTTTTATTGGTTTTCTTCATCCAAGCTGTTGATGAATTGCATTCAATAAAAGCCTAGAAAACTTTAATAATACTATTACTAGGTTAACACTTTAATTGCAAAAAATTTAAAATACAAGCAAATCCTGCATCTCCTCCTCCCTACATAGAAGACCGTTGCTAATTTTAACTGAGTTGTGCTTTTGCAATAATTTTTTGTCAATTTTAAAGTGAGATTATTCAGGATAAGATTTGTACCTCCACGTATAAAGACATGTATTAAGAATAAGAAATGTCATAACTAAGAACTATTAAAGCTATTAAATTTTGCCCCAAAATTGAGGAACGGATTAGTAACTGCAATCACTACTTTCATGTATGTGTGCCCATAAGTCCTTGGTAGATCATAAAACACTGGAGTTTCATCCAGATTTCAGACTTAATGAACATGGCCTTGTGTCACAGTAAGATTATTGTCTTCATCACAGGCCACACCAACAAGGAACATTGGTAATCATTCTTTTTACATTATCTAAATTTGGCTTTTTCTACTATATCAAGGAAAATTATCACATTTTATGAATAGCAGTCATAATATACTAGTCTCCTTCCAAATCTTACTGTATGGTACTTGTATGATCTGATAGGCCAATATCAAAATAACTTAAGGACAAAGTGAATCATGGGAGAAATCAAGAATGGTCTGGAATATTAAACTGATATGCACCAAAAGCCTATCCCGTACCTTAAATTTACTTGAAGAAATTCCTTTAAAACTGTTCATGCCTCTTAGTGAAAACTGGATTGATTAAGAAGGGTCTGACTGTATTTACTTGACTCTTGCAAAAATTATGTCAGTGAAGTTTAAAAGCAAAATGTATAAAAGGCAGCATACTAGTGTTATTATTGTTATTGCAGCTAATATGTTCTCAGTACATGCAATACATAGTATTTTCCAAATGCTTTGTCTACTTTTCTTATTTCCAATTATTTGGAACTAGGGAAATAGGTAGTAAAATATTTACCTCAGCTATCTCGTCTGTTGCTTTTAGTTTGCCAGCCTTGCTTAGTGTGTGTGTGGTATGTGTTTACACTTTCACCTTCCTTTTTTGTCTGATATACTTGCAGAAGCCCTCTTGTTATTCTTTTCAACGTTTGCCAAGTTTGGGCCCAACTGCAGCTTACCCATCCTCACTTAATCCCTACACAACCAGACTGCATCTCTATACTATTCCCAGGATACCTGTCCCCGCTTCCACTGCCTGTGCATGTGCTTCTTTCTCTTTAGTTTGACCACAGGGTCATGACTTAACTATGCTGGTCTTTTACTGTCCTTGCCCAGTTCCTTGCATCTGTGGGATTCCTTCCCCTTTTGCTCTGTGGAAGGTGTCCTTAAAGATCTGCCAGCTCTGTTCCACTCGCTTGTCCCTGAGGGTACTTTCCCAGGGGCTCCTATTGACTAACTCCTTGAAGAGCTGGAATTTTGCTTTTCCAAAGTTCAGGATCAGGATTTTATTCTTTATCTGACCCACGTCACTCAAAACTGTGAACTCTTCCAGTGTGTGATCACTGCAGTCCAGGCTGCTTCCAACCTTGACACTCCCAAGTAGGTCACTTACCTTGGTGACCATCAGGCTGAGTGTCACGCTCCTTCTGGTAGGGCTGAACAAAACACAGCAATTCAGTACTTGCCAGCTAATATGTAGGAACTGGGTTGATTTATTAAAGCATTAGAGGTGAAAATACCTATTAGTTCTCCTTTTCATGACATTGACTTCTTGAATGAAAAAGTGGTTGGTTAAATATGGAGGTGAAATGGCAGACTCATAATGAGTAAACTTATTTCTTTTCATAACAATTCTCTTGGCAGCAAAAATTTCAGTAAACCAAAAGTTTTAGAATTTTAGAACTTAGATACTGCTTTCTGTGAAGCCCTTGTAAGCATACTGCATACAATAGAGGTCAACACAATTTATAATCAGTACTAGTTTTGATTCTTTCTCTCTCTCATGATGACTGTGGAGAGATCAAAATTGAGAAATCTACAGAGGCAACAAGGATATCCTTTGATGTGGAAAAAAATCCAGGGAGGATGTGAAAATGGGCACTGGAATGGAAAGAGGCTGCTATAAAAGATCAAAAGAAATAGGTCCCAAAGAGAATTGGCTGAACAGTAATTAGATGTTTCCTTCTGAAGGGTCTGATTAATGGTAGCAGAAGTATAAATTTACCTTAGAGGTCTTTCCTTGTGAGCTTTATGTACATACAAACACATTTATATGTATGCATAAAGTTATTGCAAAGAATTTCAACATAATTTGTGCCATACTGTAGAACTATAACACTTTAAAAAAGAAAAAAAACATGCTGTATATACAACATACTACATAGATATCATATATTTCTTCAAATGGTGGTAACTATAATAAAAACATATTGTTTAACTAGATATTGAGTTCATAGGGATTCATAAGTCTTCATTATATATAAGGATGATTAAAAGATAGTAAGTTGTTCATGCAAACTTAACTCCCCCACAAAAACTAGAAAAGTCTAAAATTATGACAGATGAATAGTAAAACTTAGCAGAACTCTACTTGCTACCAAGATGAATGCTTTTGCAGAAATTCATAAAGGGAAGCTTGGATGTTTTAAACAGGATTTTGTAACATGTAATATAATTAGGCACTGTAGCAATGTTCTTAACAATAGAAAAATTCAATTTATATTTCTAATTATATTTTCTCTGTGTTTAAAAATATAGCTGAAAAAATCAGCTTCCTAAAGAGCAGAATTATTTTCAGGGCCTAAAGTATCTTTAAATAGCTCTATGTTCCTTTCTTTCCACTTGGAATATGAAATGTTCTATTTTAACTAACTGCATTATACTATAATCTGTATTGTCATGAATATTACAGCCTGTGTCATGATGCTTTTGATAATTCTTTGAAAGAAAATGCCTAGGGATTTAGCTTGATTTCTGTTGCATACATTACCTTAGTTGCATACTAAACAGTTCCCAAAAAGCAATCCAGATTTAACCAAAGTACTTCAACACTTGGTGCCATCATTTGCATGCAATTTTTTCTCATCACTCATAGATAACTGTGTAGTTCTCTTTTAGAGTTTTCTTTAGTTATTAGATGGCTTTTGTTAAGACTATTATCAAAGATTTTTAACATTTATATTCTCCTTACTCAAGAAAAAGACGCCAACAATAGACAAATGAAAAAATAGGTCTTTCCTGTGTGGAAATCAGTGGGAACTTTGACGTTTCCCTGACTTTGACTTAAACGTGGTTCTGCAGAATATCTTATTAGCTTACCTATGAAGTGCTTGAGTCTAATTTTGGCTCATCCAGGTAGCATTCCTGTCTTTCTAGTACTCATAGGTGGATTTGGAAGACAATTTGAAAGTTACTTGGATTGTCAAATAAGTAACAACTGTTTCAGTCCTCCATCTATCTGTGGTTTTTTGGGAGGCGTTTGTTTGTTTTGATATTGCAACACCTTTTTAGGCTTTTTAACATAGGTTACCTTATTCTCCCAATTATTGCTGACTACTATAAGACACAATTGCACATGAACATTTTTTTTAAACTTTGGATGTATTTGTTATTCATGAAAGTTACACAGTTAGAGAAGAAAGGAATCCTGAAGGATGGAGCTGGTTTTCATTTCTGAGTTTCATGTTAATCAGGAAGGACATTTTTCTTTGTCTGAACTACAGACTATGCTGTGTCAACCAGTTACCTGATTTCGATGCACTAGCTAAGTGAGTTATCCAAATTTCACAATACATTGTAAGACAGCTGTATCTCCCAAAACTTAATCTAGAAATCATTCTATCCCCATGAAGACTATAGTGCAGTTATATTTAGAGTCATATGATTGAAAGAAACAAAGAGATCATCTATGTTACTGCCACCTCCTACTATTGATATTCTTATTTCATACATCTCTTTTCGTCTTATATCTGACAGACTTTAACTTTTTTTGGAAGAATGCTAGACAGCATGCCTTGTCTGGGCATTTTGTTCTGATAATCTGCTTTCTCTAATATCACTAAAATGCCCTAACATATAACGTGAGCCTGACTTCATTGTTATAGTCTAAACACACTGCATCTGACCATTTGCCATTAACTTATAGAACCAATTTTTAACCTTTATTTTAGGACATGTATGTTTTAAGTGCTTTATCATATAATCTTCTCTTTTTTAAGAAGTGTAAGTTTATACATTTTTTCTTATGAAGTCTTTTGAGTCTTTTTTTTCCGTTCCTGTTTCCTCTGAACACTTAATTTGATCCACAGTTGTTCTGGTAGTACAATGCTCCATGCTGAATATAGGACTCCCAGCTGAATGTAGACTCGAGGCACTGGAGAATTCTAATCTGTGCATTTCATCTGCACAGTGCATTCTTCCATGATCTGTGTTGTTGATGACAATATCAAATGAAAACTGAAATAATAAAAATTCTTCTCCCCAAGAAAGAAATCTTTATATTCCTTTCATTTCCATGGTGAACTATAACTTTCCTTTTAATATGGCTAACCAAATACTGACCTCATCTTTCTTTCAAATAACCTATTTATTTCTTGCAGGAATTGAAAAAGAAAGAAAACAAACAATTAGTTACCAGATTTTATTTGACAGAATCCAGTTAAATGGCAAAAAATAAAAACATGGGCATACAGGTCTAGACTTTCTCAATGCCTACTGACAGACTGTAATAGTGGTAATTAGAACTGGTTTTTAAATATTTCCAAAATTCATCTGCCTTTCCCCTCTCTCCCTTTTTAGTGTTAAAGTAGCAGAAATTAAAAATAAAACCAAAACCAAACAAATGAAACCTTAAAAGCCCATCCAAAAAAACCCAATATATACCTTCTGTCAAATAAAATGCTGACTTTCATTAAGTACTACAAATATAACTTCTGTCTTCTTGATACGGTAGCAGTGAATAAGAGATATTCATACCTGATTATTATCAAATGAGCAATCAAATATTTGTCTACTTGGTGCTCAGACATTCCTTCCCTTACTTCTAGACTTAAAAACTCAATATTACTTATTTGGGCTTTTAGATATAGAAAATGGGAGAATATAATGCCTTGCATATCAGATATCAGCACAAATATAAGAAAATGCATAGTAAAGTAAAGACAAAACAGATAGCTAAGGACTCCAAAACTGAAGTGCCTACAAATATCCTAACCTTTCTTGTAACTCCCTAGTTCATTAAGGCTGAGCAATGTTTGATACAGACATTGTTATTTATAAATGTATTTGCCCAGACAAGACAGATTAGAATAGCCTTCCTTCCAAAAGCCATATCCACCAGAATAAAATTATAAACAATCCATTCTACATTAATCAGGCAGCCACGCAGATGAGGCATGGTTCATACTGTTCACACTTCTATGAAAAACCTTTGACTCACTACAGATTTGCCTCTCTCCCTGTGAAAGAACACAAAAAAAATCTGTTTCTAACAAAAAGATCTTAGGGATGCATATCCATAGCTTATTCTTTCTCAAAGTGAAATTCTATTCCACACTTACTTCTGGTTATAATCCCATGTCTAAAAAAATTCATAGGTAAATATACTGAGATTTTTGCCAGCAGTATGAGTTAATTAATAATAAATTGCCTAGACCAATCAGAGATTAAAAAGTGAAACAGAGGAAGAGAGAAAAAAGAAAATGACAGTAGAGTTGGATTATTTCAGTATTTATATAATTTGAATATTCAATTTATTTAAGCAAAGGTTTTTTTAATATTCCTTTTCACAAAAGCATGAGTGAAAAGCTACTTGAAAATAAAGCTGACATAGGAAAAACCTCATATGTCTGTGAACATACATTTAGGATGGAAATTGAAAGAATATTGTAACAGCTAAAATGAATTTAAAAGTCCAACTTTAAAATAATATTTGAGAAATATATGTATAAATTATGATTGTCTATGTTCCTAAAGGACTGCATTGGACCATCCAAGAGGTGTGATGTTCAAAGGATTTAACATCACTAGACTTCGCAGGTGTAAGAGGTACTTCTGCTATCCAAACTCTTAGATATAAAAGTACTGTATTAATGCTTCAGTTCAACAAGACACTTTAGAATTAGTTAAAGTATGCATAAATAGTGGCAGTAATGTGATGATTTTGAGCTTATTCCTACAAGAC
Source organism: Pipra filicauda (assembly GCF_003945595.2). Classification (NCBI taxonomy): domain Eukaryota; kingdom Metazoa; phylum Chordata; class Aves; order Passeriformes; family Pipridae; genus Pipra; species Pipra filicauda. The sequence goes on along the minus strand of NW_024104592.1, from coordinate 647,532 downwards.
CAGATGACTTTCTCATAGTTTTCATCATGCTAACATCACTAGTAGAGAATCTACAAAAAGAAGGAAAATAATACAGAAGAAAATAACAACAACTGTCTCAACTTTTTTCTGCCTGAATATCAGTGTGCATGTCAATGAAATATTTATCCTTTTTCATCTTGTCCTTTCCCCATTTTTGTCTCTTAACTCATGAAAGCTTTTAATTGCCAACACTGTCTTTGTGATAAGTCCTGATTGTGTCTTCTCATTCTTCTGTGAGGTACCACTCTGCATAAATACTTTTTTTGGGTACATTATACCTCATTTTATCTTAATACAATACAGTACTGCATATGCAGAGTGTCTTCTTGATCCAAAAAATAACATGATAGAAAAAGGCAATAGACAAAGCCTGTTACAAAGGCTAGACATGTAGCCAGAACAGATTAACATGTTTGTGACAGAATTTGAGCTAGATAATATAGAATCTTGGAGATAAAATGGAAAGGAGTTAAGACTGCCATTAGTACTATCTGTCGCTAAATTCAGTGGAAAAAAGTCCCTATCCCATCAGCAGAATAAGGTCTACATATTTTAGAGTTTTCTGGGCACAATTTTGGTCAGTCAAACCTCACTCTATATTTACTGGTTTTCACCTGTGTCCATTTTACTCGGACGCTTTACTTTCCATTTTCCTTCATCTTTTCTATTAAATGGATAAGTGGGATCGTTATCTCCATATCCTCCTGGTTCTTCATTCTCTACACTGTGCAGTAGGACTGAAGTTTTCCATCAATCACAGTTGCATGGAGCCTATGCCTTTATCCCTGCTCTATCTGGATCCAATTTCTATTTCACTCTGATATGAATTCAGTTACTCAGTTAAGAACTTAATCCAAAGGATCTCACATCCTCGTCTTTTGTTTCTAAATATTTTATGCACTGCTGTGTACCATGGGATGTACAGAAGTCTAAGTCAATTATATATACAGCTTTGCTAATTTAAAGTCTCATTGTCATTTCCCTGTGAAAATTAAACAAATTAGTAACGCATGACCATCTTCTTATTAAACATATCTAACAGGCTAGCAATCTCTGCCCATTCTCCCCCTGGACAAATAATCTTAGGACTTTTTAAACCCAGATTAAAAATAAAATTCAGAACTCTCTTACCATCACCCTAGAAGCTTCTTTTTTAACCTTACAGTAGTATAGGTGTATAAAATTACCATACCTCAGAAGTAATGCCTCAGATATTGAAATTAGTTTTTCAGCAATGGAGTAACTAATATCTATGTCATCTGTCAAGGTACTTGAGTGCTTTAAATAGAAATTAATTTTTATTTTTTCTTTATTTTATCAGCTTTCCATTTTGGAATAATCAAAAGCTGTACAAATATTCCTGCTGATTTTCCAGTTTTCATCTGTGGTGAGTTATTTCTTTCATTAATTCTTCTTCCCTTGGGGAAAAAAAGTACCCATTTGCTTGAGATCTCCTAACAAGAAGCATGACATAGAAATTTTTTTAAGACAGGTTAGTTTTTCACTGTGTAAAATTCACCACATAAATATCCTGAAAAAGTTCTTTTTTTCCTGAAAGGACTTAAATGAAAATTTAGTGACATGTAGTCTATGTGTTCCATAACCCTGTACTACCTTCACTGCTAGTGAAAGGCCATAAGTGTTGCACTGAATTTCCAAGGCCCGAGGACTGAATCTTGTCAGGTTTGCTCTGAACTTTTCTTTATATGTCTGTAGTTTTATTTTGCTTTGTCTAAGCATGGCACTGATTTCTCTATCTGAACAGGTAACTATAGCTAATTTCTGGGGTTTTTTGTTTATTCTCATGAAGATACCATAGTTTTACAGCTGTAATAAGCATTTAATCTATGGGTGATATTTACAACTCTTTACACAATGACGTAGTATACAGAAATACTCCCCTAGTACATACGATAGAAAAGGCCTTGAGAAGATGAGACAAAGAGTGCAGGGGTAGAGAAGTACAGACATAGAGTGATAAAACATGGGATGTAGGTTTGGGACTGGAAGGCTCACAGATAAAAGTGATTCATAAAATACCAGTTAAAAAACTATAAATTAAGGTGAAAAAAAATTGATTTTAGTGGCAACAAAGGTAAAGAATAAATAGTATCTAGAATATACAAAGGACAAAGGTAAGGTGGAAGCCAGTGAAGAAAAAGCAAAAATGTAAAAAAGTCTGTTAACAAACACATGAAAGTGACACCAAGTTGATCCTAAAGTGTGGAAAAAAGTAGTACATCAATATTATCTGATGAAGAACCCTAGAAGCATGTTTCTGCGCTCTTCAGCAACTGAAACTACTGGCTTTAAGACCTGGGAGAGTAATGGAAGGGTGAGGACAACCTCAAGAAAAGGAATAGCAACTATAAATATGTAAGTTACAATTTTAATTGTATGATTATTACCATAGAGATCATCTCTGGAGGGAAATGTTGTAAGTATTACTATTTGCCCTTTTTTTGTAATAATTAGATCTAGACTAATAGTGATTTTTCAGTTAGATTTTTAATCTTTAAATAATAAAAATCATGAACTATTGGCTTTATGCATTAAATGTGTTTTCTGTTTGAGCATAAACAAAATTCTGGGAACAGTTGGCTTTTTACAGAGATAATCTTTACGAACAAATTGTGTTCTCTAGCAAGAACTACATTCCACTAACAAAAAATCCCATTTGATTTTCTAAGTACCTCGCATATATCTTCCTGTCTTGTGTTTCAAACAGAAATCTGATTTCTTCAGTAGTTACTTGGGGGGAATAAGAAAAAAAAAGGAAAAATATTATTATCATTATTATTTCCCAGACAGCTGTTTCCCATTTATGTTTTGGAGAAGCCAATGATACTGGCAGTGATCTGGTTTAACTTATCGCAGGGTATCATTGTATTTGAAACGTGGTAATCTCCCTACGTGTTTTAAAGATGTCATTAATTAATACCCATTAACATTGGTATTATTTAATAATAATGGCCTATAATAATAATAAAACGAAAGCACTTCCTTTAACACTTCTTATATGTGTCTCAAAAATAAAGTTTTAGTTAAAGGTACTTTGTAATATGCTGAGAACTAATTTGTTCTATTAAAATTTCATTTAAAACGGTACTAACTTTTTGGTAGTAGATTTGCTGATACTAGCTGTACTCAAACTTTTTTAATGAACTAAAATGTTTTGCTGTGGGACCTATGCCCTGTCTGCATGACAGCTCAGGTAACTGGCCTGAAGGACAGAGTGACTAGAAGAACCTGGATACCTGTCAATGCTGTAGCCGTGTGTGTGCAAATAATACTAAAAATTCAAATGGCATTTCCTAATAGCACGAAGCCAGGAGTTTAAATTCTTCTCCTAAAGCCATTAGCCCTGAAAGCCTAATGGATTTTCTAGCTGTTAATAAACCCAGAATAAAGTATGTTATTTTTCCAGTGAAGACAGCAAGTCTGCAGGCAGCGTCTCCAGAAGAATGTTATCTAAGGCACTGCCCCACCAGGATGCACAGCAACCAGGTTCATGCAACATTCTCTCTCACTGGATATGTCTCTGGGTTTTAAAAAGTCAAATCTCTTGACAGGTTGAGGTTGCATTTGCATGTCACCATTGAACAGAAGAAAGGTCAAATAATTGCAAATAGAATAAGTATATCAGAAGATAGAAGAGTAAGTGAACTTCTAGTAAAAGTCCCTCAGAAAATGAACAAAAATTAAGAGGAAATACTTATTTTTTTTGTTGTGTTATTTTTCATGGAGTATCAGAAGTCTCTCATAATACTAGCTGAAGAATTACAGAAAATTTATCATAAAAAAGTTTTTATATTCTCTAGTATACAAAGCAAATATTCTAAGGACACAGCAGTAGGATGCGTGTGCATGTGTGTGTCGATGTGTGTGCATGTGTGTGTCTATGTGTGTGCATGTTTGCATCAGGGGGGATAAAATTCTTTTGCAAATTTCTAAGGATGAAATAGGATGATCTGACAGAAAACCCTGAAGTACAAGAATTTTGACTGAAGATTCCATATTAAAATTCTACATATATAAACATTTATACAGATTTAAAATTGGAATTTCCTACATCTAGTTAAAAAAAAGAAAAGATTAAAATAAAAATTATCTCTTTCTCCAATCCTCAACTTTTAACCATAGTTTTAAGTATATTCTGATTTGTAAGCTAGTCTTAATATTATAATTATTTACCATTTTTTTCTACATCTATTTTTAGTATGTATAGAATCAATGCTATTACAGATTTACTAGAAAAACTGGTCAAAATCTTGGGCTCCACTATTATCCTTTATAAGGAAAAGGAAAGAAACAAAAAGGTAGAAAGACAAAAATAACAAATTTAAGAATTTGTGAAACCATAGTTATTAATGAAGAGTATGTAAATTAACTCCTTAAAATAATTAAAAAAAAAAGTGAAAATTGCACACCAGAATTTGTTTTTCTAGATATAAACTTATCCACTTCATCTAAAAATCTTGTCTTGCCTTTTTCAGTCAGTTACATATCCTCTAGCTCTTCTTCCTAACCTATGTTCCTCTTTGTGACCCCTGTCTTTCACATAGAGCCAAGTAAAAACAGTGCCTTGTTCACATCAGCTGTTTTAAATCTTAGAATTAAATGTACTCTTCCAGTAGCCCAGTATATGACCAGTTGTTTCAGTTAATTATTTCCTAATTGAGCTTATCTGGGCTTATAGTAACCCTGAATGAAAGACTGCTATTACACAGACTAGACTCAAATTCAGGATGTCTAAGTAGCCTTCCCCAATATAATAATGCAAGACAGTGAAATGTTACTGTTATCATTATCTGTTATCACTCACTTTTTTAGTCTCCCTCAGCTCTCTGGGGAGGTATGATAGGACCAGTGTCATTGTAGGTTTAAAAGTCGCATAAGTAAATCTGCTTCCAGTAGTTCCAATTCTGAATATATCCGTCATTCAAGCTGACACAATGAAACTATTTTCTGAACCATAAAGCAAAGTACCAGCTCTTTACTAAGAACCCTCCGCTTTATGTGTGACTGAGTCAGAAATAAAAAGTTTTGCTAAGAGATTTGGCACATTAGCTAAAGCAAAATGCCATTTTTTCTGGCTAGAGTTACATCATGTCTGTCTCCCTCAGTCATATCCATTTGAGAAATATGTGAACAAACCTTTAACAGAGAATTCAAATAAAATTCTGGGCTTAAGATCTCCAGATCATTCTTTTTTTCAGACGATAACTTTTGTACGGGCTGGGTAAGAAGCACTTTAAAAATGAATGCATGTTAACAATATTATGAATGGTTGTAGAAATTGGGTTGTTTTTTGCCAAATAAATATTACAGGATGGCTGAAGGCAAAGATGCATACAAGAATTAACAGAGGAAGGGAATTGTCAAGAATGACATAAATGCCTTATGATTTGTTCCTAGACTGTTTCTTGACTGTTACAACTATTGAGTCTATACAAAAACTATCTCTCAGGGCAGTTATTATTTGCAGTTGTAAAGCATATCTTCATAGCCACCATTTCTATTAATTTTTTATCATAGTATTAGGCATTAAAGTGATTCTATTTCACCAGCCCACAGTGATATTGCCACATCCGTTGGAGAAAGAAAATACCATGTCCTTTCCAGATATGCTAGACCTTCCAACTACTCTACAGACAGGAACAAAAATGATGCAATGTATAGTCTCATAAGCCTGCCCAACAGTAAATATAATTTTTGGGGGTTTATTATTTAAAAAGGAGATGTGAAAAAAACTTTTAATACCTACTTCAGCCTATTTGTCTTTTATTCCTACTCTTAAAAAAACCTAACTTTTTGAAATAAGATTCTTCTTCTGACAATATTAATATTGTTTTTGAAGACAATGATGTCTCACTACTTTTCTAATTATATGAATCTCTATAATTTAAAAATGTTTATCCTTTTTACAGAGGAATGTTTCTCTGGGGGAAATATATTAGAAAGAGAGTAGAAAGTTAGGTGAATAGAGGTTTTTTTATATATCATCTAGAACAACCAGTTTGCTGTGCAGAAAAGAATACATGACATTCCTTAGAAGATAGGCACTCAATCTTCTTTTTTTCCTGCCCACATGCATAGAAAGAATTTCAGGACATACTGTGCCCAGCCAAGGGTTAGAAATGGGGACACTGCTGTTCTCTGTTAACAGAAGCAAAGCTCAGCAATAGAACCAATGTTGAGAGTAGAATTCAACACATGTAAGATTCATATTGTGTTTTTTCCTTGGATTAGATTGCTCTGTACTGGAATACAACCCCTGAAGGAAGCAAGGAAATGTCTGATTTTCAATGTAGGGTGTGGTACTGGAAGAGAACAACAGAGTAGAAAAATAATCTCTATTTAAAATACTTTTTAAAATCCACTTTTCTGAATATAAAGAGTTACCATAGTAAAAAGAATCACCATAGTTCTTTCTTGTCATATTATCATATTTATAATTTTAAATACTTTTATTCTATACAAGGTAGTTTTTGGAACTTCTTAGAGGAAGGCTGTATCTCACTTTCTGTGCAAGAATTATCTTGTATACTGAGATAGCATAAATACTATTAAAACTACATATGTAAGGACAGCAATAGTAGTAAACAAAACACATTCAAGATGAGATTTCATTTCTCCAGGCACCAAGTGGGATTTGTATCCCTTCATCCATTAATTTAAATTCTGTTCATGCAGTGTTCTGTAATTTGTTTTGTATTTTGAGACATGGGAATGAAACTTACCATTATAGTTGAACTTCAAAAGTACATTCCGGCAGGGGATGAACATGTCGGGTGATGCCTCTGAATTCACATACTCAGAAAGTTCAAAATGTGTTTATCAAAGCTGTCCTTGCAGTGTGAAGGGATAGAAAGTCTTTCCTTAAAGAAAGCCAGAGACAGTGAAACCTCTATCAATATCTTAATCTTGTGTTCCCGGAACACAGAGGATCACTGTCATTGCCCTACTTAGAGAATAGGATTTTTTCCTTCACATGGGTCAGTGCCCTTATATTTTTCTTTTTCTGGAAGAGAAGTGTGTATTTGATAGCTGTGAAAATTATCATGTAAAGATAGATGATTCTTTCTTTGATCACTGAGCTAGCTGGTTGAAACAAAATTTCCTTTGCCTGCTGAGTGACTGTAGACTATTGGGCTAACCTTTGAGAAACATGCATGCACTATTTGGCAGACTGGACTATAGACAATACCGAAAATCATAATCCATTACAGCCATCATTGGCAAGACGGTAACTATAGTAAAATCAAATATAAGTGACACAATATCAACAGTATGGTATTCGATCTCTGTTTTTGTTTCTTAATAGAGTATTCATAATACATAAGAAGAAGCTCAAAGTAAAAGGCTAATCCTGGAAGGCTTAGAGAATCCTCAAAGGAAAATGAAAAGTACCACTCATCTCTAGAGGAAACACACAGCCTTGCTCTGGATCATGTTTTCAGCCTACAGTACTCTAAACTTTCTGAGGGAGGATTAATTCTCTATAACCATTGACATATAAACTATTGCTGTAAACCAATCTACGGCAAACCTCGTTTCCTATTCATGCATATTCAGAACTTCGTCTTTTGAAACTAGAATTAATTAAAACTGGAAAAATGATCAGTGACTAAATAGCTGCAAGATCTCATTACAAAAATTACCCATTTTGAATGTAATGAGTGTAAAAATGGTTTGAGACTTAACTATAATTTTGCATTTACATTTGCATATTTGGGACGCCAAGGTTCAGGCTCAGACTGTCTGCTCTCATATGCACTCCGTTGCTGCTGTAGGGCTACTGTAAATCTCAGTGGCAACAGAGCTCCACCCAACACCCATGTACCTTCTCTCTGTAAACACAGTGTTTGGACAATGCTCCTCTTCTACATTTTCTCTGTTATGGTATCTCCTACTGATTCATGATCTTTTATTTGCTTCTATACAAACAATGACTGTTACAACCATCTTACCAAGAGTCTGTAAAAGGGGAAGAGCAACAAGGAAAAATGTTGTAATTGCCATCTAATTTGCAAACTTGAAAAACGTATCTGTCTATTTAGGGATAAGAATCAAGAAAGAAGAAAGCTCTGTGGAAGCAAACATTATTTGGATAAGATGTGATGGGAATATAGAATGCAAGCGATAAAAACTTTTCCCAGGAATAGAAAAAGGAATTGTAGTGAAGAAGTGAGAAGTAGCTATAGACACTTATTTAATTTTGGCATATAGCGACTGCTAATCATCTAGTTTCCTTTGAGGAAGAGAGAAAGAAGATTTTCCAGGAGCTTCATTCCATCCTAAGACAGATGTCACAAAATCAGAGAAAGGGACATAACTATGCTAGAGAATTCATAATCTTCAGCTAAATAATCTCATTAAGCAGCCTAGAGAAGCATATTTACAACTACATCCAGAAAAAAGAAATGTATAAGAAAGTAAAATTACAACATATATTGATTTTGCATTAGCTTAACTGTATCAGTTAGGCTTAAAGTTTCCAGACTGTATCAGATATCAGAGTAAATCGAGAACATTGAGGAATTTGGGTGAAATTATATGGTGAATAAAATGTACAGGAATATAACTTTTTCTAGCTCTTTGTTTTAATCCTTACTCCCTAGCAGCTGTTTAACTGTGGACCTTTCCTTCTTTCTTCCCTTCCACTCCTACTCAGTTAATTCCATTCTTAATGAAGATTAATTCTTTTCTTACTGAAGTTAATTAAAGCAAGTATTCAGACTGGTAACATCTCAATTAGTCCAGTTGTGAACATATAATAAACAACATGAAAATATGGAATGAACTATGTTTAAGTAAGGTACTTTGAGCTTCCAGCTTCTGTTGCCACATGTACTCTGTTTATTGTTACTCATCATACCCTTTCTAATCATGAGATTTGAACTACAGCATCAAAGGATTCTTAAAAGCATATTCTAACCTTAACCTAGATTCATACAAACATGGAAAACTCCCTTCTTAGCTTTTAAACAGGTTAAAACATAGAATGACTTATTAATGTGAAAAGAAAACCCATAAGGTTACACAAGAACCTGAAACATCATATTATTTTCTTGTTCAGAGAGTTGCCTGTTCTTGTTTGAGAATAATCACTGGGATATGGGAGTAAGAAAGAACTGCTATTTTAAAAAAAAAGATAAAGGAAATTAAGGTCCCTCAAGGTTATTTGTGAAGCTGCTGATGTGAAAAAAAAAAAAAAAAGTTCAGACTGGAAAATTAGCAAGAAAGAGCCTACTTAGCAAAATAACCTCCCAATATTTATCTAAAAATATGCTGTAACTAAATTAGCACAGAACAACTTCCTTATTAATTATAAATTAAATTCTTATTTGGTAACTTAATTTAATAGCCATCTTAAATATTCTTGGTAAGTCCTTATTTGAAGGCGGGGTAGGATAAAAGGAAACTATCACTAAAAGTTGGGGACAAATCTTTCAAAATAACATGAACTTTAAAATTCATTAAATTAGATTCTCCTTCAGAGCTATATGCCCTAAATAAATTTGTACACAGAGGACAAGGACTTTTATTGTGATGAGTATCTACTAATATTTTAAGTAGCATCTGGAATATTGTCCGGAACAGTTTATTTAGGTCATTCTGACTTGATAAGAAAATGCTATTTCTGTATCCCTATCTTCATAAGCAGCATGCTGAAACTTAGCTTGCTCTCCCTGCTTCAATAACAACTAAAGGAAACATCTGGAAGAGCTGTTTTGTACAACCAATAGACACAGAGACTGTCTCTTTTGAATAAAATTAAATTGAAAATTGCAGACATTCTCCATATCCTATATTTAACTCTTTGCCAGCAGAGTTTGGAATCATAGGAAATGTCTCAAAATTCTAAGACCAAGTTAAAAACATTTATCATTATGCATAGTCCTTTTGTAGGGATTTGTAGATATTTCTGTTTATACCAGTATTTTGTAAAATAACAAAAGTGTACCTTCAGAATTTCTTGAGACCAAAATACCATACCTGCTTTGCTCAAGACCAGGATGCTAAAATCTCGTAGTGATTGCTGCATTGAACTTTAAGTATGTAAAAGAACTACTGTTTTTACTTCTTCTTCTGCATTTTATTATATGCAGAGTGTAGTCTCTCTGAAGCACAGACATTAGTCACCCATCTTTTCTAAAAATGTGTAATGGGGAAAGAGGGAACAAGAGGAAAGCTGGTGCACTTCTATATGACTATCTCTCTGTTTACCTCTTAAAGCTAAAAGGATATGCAAAATATGTCCTATAGCATAACACCTGGGCCTAACTTCTTAGGACAGAGTTTTTCCTCAACAATCTGACAGAAAAAAAAAATAAATTTCTTACAGGTCAAATAGTACGTCAAAGAATCCTCATGGATCCCCAGGTTAATTTTTTTTTTATGTACTGAAAATTATTGGCCAATTTTTTTTTACGGTTGAAGAATCAGAAAAAAAAAAAAAGAGAAATCTAAAATGAGATTTTTCTGAAACAAGTTGTCTAGATGATATATAATCTCAATTTCTTTTTAAGAACTCTTGTCAGCTGTGTTATTCATGCTACATATAAAGTGGCAATTAAAAGAAATTTATATTGGATCTCACTAGGTAGAACTTACTAAACAACAAGAAAATTATACATCACTGCTTCCCATGGGGATTAAATTGCCTTAATGGTCTGAGTTGTTTATGATGTCGTCAAGACAGAATCTGAGCTAAATGAGCCTGGACAGAATTTTTGAAACACAGAAGCCCCCTGTTCCCCCTCTTCCTAGATTTATACTTAAGAAATTAAATGCTAGGAAATTCTGAAAGAAAAGTTAAGTGGGAAATAATGTAAGACTATCTGTTGCTTATGGTGTATGCCTACAAGTCTGTTTACCTCTGTACTAAGTGTCACAGTGCACAAGCTGTACATTCAGAAAGTTAAAACACTCAGAATCTTTATACATACCTGCAACAAGTCCAGCCCAATTCTTCAGTTTTTCATTACACTGAGAACTACATTTTTTCCACTTCTTTTCTAACTTGCTTTGAAGAATTAAGACATCTTTGACAACTATGAAGACTTTGCTTATAGCACAAAATTTTAGAGGTTTTTGGAATTCATTGCCATAAATGGATTTTTAAGGGTTTTGTCTAGGATCATTTGCAAATGGTTCTGCATGACCGAGATTGACTATTTTATGGATTTATAAATCAATTTTAATTAAAAAAAACAAACAATGTTAACAAAATTTAGGACATCAGTATGTAAACATCCTTGAACTATGTACAAAAAATGATATATTGAACTCTTATAGATAAAAAAGTTGGAAATAAACAAAAAAATATTATAGAGTCTAATTAAGGTGTATAAGAAAAAGAATGAGAGCAACAGAATGCTTGATTCTAAATCAAGCTTTATTGAATATTAAGCAAAAATGCAAGTTGAGCATTTAAGAGTAGCTTACCTGAATTTAACATCAATTAATTTAAAATTTATAGAACTGAGACTTTCATTGCATGTATTTGAAATCAAATAGTTGTTAAAGTTTTTTAAGAACATTTAAGGTATCAGCAATAATCCAGAAATAAAGATACTATGTGACCAAAAGGAATTCCTAGCAATATTTCTACTTTTACTGAAATATAAGAGTGTGGAAGAGACAGAGTTTTTTAAATAATTCTGTCTTAAAAATTCCCAGTATGTTTTATAGTGTATGAGTTGTTTGGTTTTTTTCTGTTTTGTTTTGTTTTGCTGTGATTTGATTTGTTGGTGTTGTTTTCTTTTCCTCCCAAAATAGACCTAAAGATAGGTAATTTATTTTTCTACCTATTTTGTATCTAGTGTCATTTCAGCACAGTATGTTCATTTTATCTGGTATTGAACTGCTCTGTCACGTTTCAAGACTGGAAATAATCAAGGAACAGGCCAAAGAAACACTTTTTGCTACAATGATATATCTTGGTAAATGACTTTGAAAAATAACACTTTCATTAGTAATGGAATAAGTCAAAGGAAAGAGCAAAGAAGAGCATTTCAGGAGAATATATACTGACTTGGTGAAAAGAGAAAATCAAAATCCACTATATGGCACAGTGTCATATACTACTATCTGTGATAGTGTTTGTTGTTTCTTTCTAATACAGAATGTTACTGATATTTGCATCTCAAAGGATAAATAGTTGAAAATATTTTACCTAAGGACAAGTTCATGAGCAAATTTTCCAGCGATAATGAAAATTATCTCCTGATTTCCCATAGGCAACAGTTCCTTGTCTTTCAGACTATTTGAAAGGAAAAGCTACAGGGGAGAATAAGGACAGTAAGTGTTTGTGCTACACAGTTGAATAGTTAAAGGAAATCATATACCATTTTTGCAAATTGCACTGAGAAAAACCGAATATTTATTTCCTAGTTTATAACACAAAATATTTTCCACAACACAATTAAATTGTAGTCAATTTACAAATAATAGAAAATTTCTCAAAAGAACAGATAGACTTAAGAAATACCCCAAGAAAACTCACCCTCCCCCAAAAAAATCTATGTATCTTTCTAATTTATACAAACACATACATGCACACTTATCTTCAAGGGAAAAGAAAATTGACAATGTGGAGCATTGTCTCATTCTTTGACATTAAATCCATATGTTGTGTCCTTGTTTCGTATTTTCCAAACTATAAACCATTCTGCCAAGCACCCAATTTTCCTTTGAGAAGTTCTGCTAATGAAACTCTCCTATGAATAATGGATTTGATGATAAACCTTTACATTAATATTGAAAGTAGAGCTACAGTTGGTTTGCTTTCACCAGCTCTTTTCACTTTAAATGACAAAGCAAAATAATCCCTTCCTTCCCATGAATAATGATAACAAGTGCACATGAGGCTAAGACAGCTCAGCCAGTGTACTACCTTGTGTATACAAAACACTTTTTTATTTCCATAAATCTATATAATAAATGTTTATGAAAATATGTTTTTTCCAAGCGTAAATCAGTGTTAGCTATAATAAAACCATTTGCACCACAACAGAGTCTGGAAACTCTGAAGTGTCCTACACTGGACTTAACTCCAGTTTGCCAACATCTCTCTTGTATAGGGAGAGCAGGGCTATGAACAATATCTTATACATGGCCCCACCAATGCTGAATAACCACTTTCCTTAATATCTCAGCTACACTTCTGCTAACTAATACAGTACAGTGTGTAGTTTACCTTAATCACATTGGCACACTGCTGATTCACATTCACCAGGGCCCGAGGTCACTCTCTAAAAAGAGGTTTCACTGTCATACCCCAGGTTGTACTGTTCCAAGAGTTCCACTCCAGGTGCAGGACTTGGTGCTTTTTCTTCTATGACATTCAATCTACAGCTTAGAGACTGGTACCAGTTCTCTCAAGTCTGATAATTTTCTTGGATTCTGAGTGGACACCCTCACATATTCTAACTTATTTATCCTGGTGTTCTTATTTCCATGGTATCTTCTACTGGTGGCAGTACTTTGCCTCACATGGTTGCTTGCCCTACCGTCTGTTCTGAGTATCTCAGTAAAACTAGTGTTTAGACTGTTTCAATATCTCTGTGACAAGAAGTAGTCTCCTAGTTTTCCTTATTTACTGCTGTATTTGTTATGTGATGCCATTTTCTGAACTGAGATGCCAATGTCTATAATAAATATGTTAATGCAGACCAACCGTCATTAGAAAAACCCACACACATTAAACTGGAGAGATTCTCATTCCATTCTCTCTTCTCCAAGCATCAACCTGCCAAATCTTCTGAGAACTATTCAGAAAAAATGTTTAAATTAAGTTGATACAGGAACTTGTATTTCCAAGTTCAGCCTCATCTTTACTCCAGTTATGAATTTTTTCAATGTTTCATATTTGTTACCTATTTTATTATCAGAAAGAGGCTTTCCCATCTAAGTAAATTGAGAACCTCCACAGTGCCTTTCACCTTCCATCCATTATCCAGAAATTTTAGATTCTGAAAGTTTTGCTTCAGTGTTTCTTTTCGGTTGCAATTATTGTAAATTTGGAGTATTCCTAATTACTTGGTGAATTTTACAAAGTGTGATGGACAGTATACTTTCTTTACCAGATGCCTGGAGGATTGTCTTAGCTCAGGAATGCATACTGAGGAGGTTTGACAGTGTCTCATGTGACTTATAATTCATTTTATGTGATTTCTCCTACCTAACTCTGTCTTGAAGGCATGAAGCCGATTAGAATTTCAAAGACTATTAGAATGAATATTAGAATACAAGGTAAAGGAATTTATATTCTTTTATGCTTTTTCAATCTTTTTAATCCTATTTCATTTATCAGGTAGAAAGAGAAGAATAATAACAAAAAGCCTTTGGTTACAAGGGTTATGCTTTTAGAACATCAGAAAAGGAGTTTGTGTCCATAACCTGAGTGCACTACTGCAATTAAGTGTTCTTGAAAGCAGGTATTTCATGGGACTTTAAAGATATATCGGCTTTATAAGCCAGACTGACTGCTTTCACAAAGTTCAAGACCTTCTACTTCATGTTTAGAATCTGCATATACACCCACTTTGCTTTAACTACACTTTATTTTAAATCTACAGATTCGTATTTATTTGGATACCTAAAGTATCAGTTCACTGTGTCTTTTAATCATAGAATCATGTTACTCAAAATACTGAGGAAGGAGATTAAGAGAAGAAAAAGGAGTAAAGAAAGAGAGAGACAAAGAGATCATAACCACCACTAGAGTCCTGTGAGAGTCTAGCTTCCATATGGCCAGGTGGTAGGTCAAACATGGAGAGCACATGTTGCTTTTATTGCTTTGTCCCTCCTGTGGCCACCCCTCCCAGGTGGGATTCCTGGCCCAGGGGACACTCTGGGACTCCAGAGCAGGGTGGAGGACGGTGCTCCCACTGTGCCAGATAAATAGAGGGGGGATTAGGGGTACAAGTGGGCATGGGGTGGATGCTCTCCCAGCTGCCTTTGACTGACAGCTGCCCTGGGGTTGCCCCAGCATGCTTGCAGGGGCTGGGGTGTGGGAGAGGTCATCAGCTCACCTCCGTGAGGTTTGACCTGTCCCTCCCTCATACACACACAATAAGAGTTGTTCTGAGCCAATATAACAATCCATTGTCTCACACAACCTAATAAACAGCTTTACAGCCACTCTTTCCCAAGCCTGTAGCATTGCATGGGGTTGTTGCAGCCCAAGTGCAGGACCTGGTAGTTTGCCTTGTTGAACCTCATACCACTGGCCTTGGCCCACCCATCCAGCCTGTCCAGATTCCTCTGCAAAGCCTTCCTACCCTCCAGCAGATCAACACTGCCACCCAATTTAGTATCATCTGCAAACTTACTGAACAGGCACTTGACCCCCTCATCCAGATCATAGTTAAAGATATTGAATAGGGCTGTCCCAAATACTGATCCCTAGGGAACATCAAATGTGACCACCTCTCAGCTAGATGTAACCTCATTGTCCACCACTCTCTGGGGCCCAGCAATCCAGACAGTCTTTCGCCCAGTGAATAGTGTACCCATCCAAGCCATGGACAGCCAGTTTCTCCAAGGGAATGCTGTGAGGACAGTGCCAAGGGCTTCACTAAAGTCCGGGTAGACTAAATCCACAGTTTTTTTCTCATCCACTAAGCATGTCACTTCATTACAGAGGGACATGAGGTCAGTCAAGCAGGACCTGTCTTTCATAAACCTGTGTTGGCTGGGAGTGATCCCCTGGTTGTCCTTTACATACCACAGAGTGGCCACTCAAGATGATCTACTCCATAACCTCCCAAGAACCGAAGTCTCACTGGCAGGCCTGTTGTTCTTAGGATCCTCCTTCCAGAACTTATTGTACATGGGTCTCACATTTGCTAATCTCCAGACAACCAGGATCTCCCTGGTTATCCAGGACTGCTGGTAAATAATTAAAAGTAGCTTGGCAAGCTCTTCTGACAGCTCCATCAGTACTCTTGGGTGGATCCCATATAGCCCAATAGAGAAAAGTTAGCCAATAAAGTTAGCTCCACCAAAGAGGAGGAGCACAGATATTTCTTGATTTTTTCTTTTACTTGTCTTGAAATGGGCATATTTGGAAAGCTAAAACCTACTCAACTAGTTCAATAACTAACAATAACTGGTTCAATAACTATTCCATAAATACCTAAAAATAGAGAGAAGTTTTTAATTCTTTCCCTTTAAAAGACATCTATAAAAGGGAAAAAATACTACTGTTTAGCTTTTATCTCTACTTATGCTGTCACAACATTTTCTTTAGAAATGGAAGATCTGTATGTAACAAATGCCTTCTCCAAAGAATTTGTATACAAATATTTCTGGTGTGCTAGCCAAAACAAGCAGACAAAACAATAGAAACATTATAAAAGAATTATAATATTACAGGCAGAAATTTAGTTTCCCATGAAGTCCCAGGTAATGAATAATTAAACAGGATTTATTTTAAGGGATTACTCACTTGTATTTAAATTACACTATAGACCTCTGAATATCTCTACAGGCTCCATTCTTTTGTCTAGAATAAAAAAATGTCACCAATTATCTATTCAGAACCTTCCTTTCTGAAAGACTTATAAGTTCAGAATTTAAAAACCCTAAAGTTTTGTTTCTTTTGTAACGTCTCCTCTCCATAAATTTCTTTAGTCTGCCAACATATATGGATAACACAAAAGTTCTATGGCTTTCCCAGATAAGTATCTGCAATTCTAGTTCCCACTTTTTCAGTTCCACTGTTCATTTTTTCTCAGTTGTTTAATTTTTTTTTTTATTTTAGAAGGGTACAATTATTATTCCTTTCCAAGCAGAACCTAAATAGAATATGTTCATATCTTGCATGTTCAAATGTTTTTCTATGGAATTATTTTTATTTTAGAAGACATGAGAAAAAATAGTTTTTTAGTTCTCCTGTAACTTTCTCATCCTTGTCTTATCAGTGAATTTAAATAGGTATGTTTTAATTAAATAGAAATAATTTTTGCTAGTATGAATATACATCAACAACTTTGGAAATCGAAAAATTCTTGGTATTGAAAATTATCATATATTTATTTATCATATGGAAAATGACCACTTTATTAACCGACTTACTGTGATGATAAACATGGATATGCAAACAGAAATCCTAAATTGAGTAGAAATTTTACTATTTACTTTTACCTGTGTGTGCGATATTTATGTTAAACTGGATAACAAAAAAAGAAAATTAATTTTCTCTCTGTTATTAACAGAGAGATTTTGTGAACTGATGTACTTTTCTTTAGCTTCTATTTTTTAGTTTAAAAAGGTCTGCTAAATTGCCATCAAAGAACTAAAAAAAGCCCCCAACACTTAAGTTCCTGGTTTTTTGCATAGATAGAGTATTTTTTAAGAAATAGATTTTGTATTTAATCTGTGGTTTGGTTTGGGGTTTGTTTTGTTCTGAGTTTCCTTCTTTTGTGGATTTTTTTTTTTCCCAAAGCCAGAATACAGCTTTGTTTTGTTAGAAGAAAGACTAAAATTTCTGTTAATTGCTTTTCTTGATTCATTCAGAACTTAAAATTCTAATTAAATTGTAGAAATGCTGAAATCTGGTATTATTACAGATACTACTACAGTTTAAGTTTGTGTTAAATTAGTTTTACTTTTTTGAAATAAACATGTATTTGCAATTAAGCATTTGCTTCACAATTGCCTCATGATTTGCTTTCATATCTGGAATTTATAAATTGGAGTAATAAAAGAATGAATTGAAATCAGGAAGTAATTATGAAGTGCCTGAACCAGTGCTTCCCTGGATGACAGTGTGAAGGACACCTCTAACTACCTTCACTCCTCTTAAATTTTCTTTGCTCACAAAATTGTCTTCATTTGAATATGTTAGGATACGCTGTAACTACCTTAATTCAGGTGTACCTGCATTGCTTTGTCCACTTGAGTTTTAAGCCACTCAAACATTCATTATTCTTTAATTTCCCTTGAGAAACTGTCTAATAAATATGAATGTTAGCAAATATTTCCTTATTCAGTCTTAATTTTACCTTCTCATTTTGTTTGATTATGCTCAATTATACTTACATATATCAACTTTAAACAACTCTATTAATTTGTTTACAACTTATTTATAAGATGCTTTATAAACTGTGCTTCTTTGGTCATTGTTTACCTGTAGTATATATTTCAAAATCTTTTCTAAAGTTTGATTCTTAAATCACTGAAACAGTTCGGTTCAGTTCTGTTTATTGGCATTTTTTTCAATTCTTAAAATAGGTTTGAAGAGAGTCAAATGCTCAAAATATCAAAAATTGAAATTCTGGGTTGGGGGTTGTTTTTGTTTGTTTGCTTGGGTTTTGTTTTTAATTTCAGAGCTTTCTGATTGAAAAAGACCACCTCTGAAGAAATAATTTATTGTGCTATGTTCCTTCCTGAACACATATATAAGCTTTCTTGATTATTAGTATACAGTATGAGAAAATGCATTTCCTATTATTTTCCTACAACAATTTAGCCAGCTTCCATTAGCCAGCTTGCTGTTTATTTTCTTGAGGTCATCATACAAGCTAAATGTGGTATAAATCTTTTAACTGGTCTCAAACACCAGTTACCAATGCAGGTGAAACTCCCTTGCTGTGGTGAGGCAGACATGAAATGTGAGAGAAGATTTTCCCGAGGCAACCTAGAGGATCTCCATCAGGTAAAGTCACCCCAGAGCAGGTGGACAACAAGGTGTTCTCAAGCAGCAGGGCCCTTTGGTACCATCTAAGACACTGCAGAATCAGCATATCCTCAAGGGATATTGTCTATGATCTGAGACATCTGGGAAATGCAAGTTACTTTTAAGCGGCATCTGACAATCAGTTTGCATATTGTAGGATATTTCACATTCCATTAGTCACCTAAGCATAAGCAACTAAATAGATCCTACATCTGCAGCTCACACCTAGGTATCTACATTGCAGATATTTGAACTTACTTGTTTTAATCAGAAGCTGATTCTCATTCAAGTGGAAGAATTTAGTTGCCTAAAAGTAAGAACACCTGTTTTAACTGTTTCAAAATTTCCCAGCCTTGTCTTCAACTGATGATGCAAAACAACACAGAAGTAGGATCACATCTGCTAGGGCAATCGAGCTGCTTGAATAACTTAGGCTACCTAAAAAGGCAGAGATGCTTGTGCATAAAAATGAATTGAAGCCTGGATATGTTAGTTATTCAATGGAGAGTAGCAGTAACCTGAGCTAGTCAATGGAGAGAAACAAATTCCTTTAAGGCACATTTAATATCTCTTTCAAGTTATGACATCTGGATGAAATTAATTATGTGATATGTCTCCTTTTAACTGTAAAGACATCCTAAATGACCAGATTAGCTAAACATATGTCACAGTTTAGATGTCTATATTTTTCACAGGAATTCAAAGCGTCTCTATGTGATAGATGGCAGAAATATGTAAACTTGCTCTTGGAACTGTGCATTAGCCAGTTAAAATCTCTAAAGTGAATAGTCAGTAAGCACAATCTAATGAAAGTTAAGACATATTAGTTAAGTTTCAGTGACATATTAACACTCAGCTTCTGTTTCAGAACTGTTGGGGGTACAGCCAATTCAGAGACTTAAGCACTGATCAAACTTAAATCTAATAGACATTTAATACAACCTCGTATCATTAATTCAAGCAAATCTAAGACATATCTAACGTTTTTACTGTTGTGTAAAAACATCCACAAAGTAGAAAATTGGTAACTGCCCAGATTTATGGGTGGAGTTTGTTTACTTAATTATAAACATCTTGTTTAAGATTTGGGTTAAAAGAAATGACATGGCACAGAAATGCTGTAGTTCTGCCTCCTACACCAATTGCTGGAGGTTATGTATTATTCTAGAGGGAATTATCTCAAAAGCCACAAGTTTTTGATGTTCAGGTTGCTGGTTTATGTGCCTAAGTCCTCAAGAATTTTGTCTGTTGCATAAATGTTGTGGCACAGTAATCCTTTCTTTGTACACATACAAAAATGAAGCTTTCACATATATGTATGTTAAGTGAAAAAATATATTGTTTTAAATAATTCAATGCACACTGGAATCTTAAGTGGCTACTAATTCGAATATTGCCTGTGTAACCTATGGCTGGAAAAATGCCATTATTACTAAGTAGGGACTAGTATAATTAAAAAAAACCAAAAAGGCAAAAGAGCATTTGAGAAAAATTACTCATTCAGAAAAATATTCGTGAGTGTTTTGTATAGGCAAATTTTAAGGTTGTTGAACAATTAGATCAGTATTGGTTGTAATGTCAGTTATTTTTAATAGAAGAGAAGCAAAGGACATGACACTGATGTGAAGCACTGTATTATGACTATCAAACTGGCATACTTCAAGCAATCAAGGGAACTCTCAGGTTAAAATTCTAATTACAAATGTAATACAACATCTAAAATAAATCATAAACCTACTGGAGCAGCACATAGAAACTAGACAGAATATTTTGTATCCAAAATGATGATACATGCCCCTGTTTAGGAGTCTCAATCCTATTCTTCAGGTAGAATGTGAGTCAAGATTAAGATATAGATTTAGGTGTAAATAAGGTAGGTTTATGAAACTTAGGGAGAGTGTAAGTTCAACTATGAATGTGAATAATATGAATAAAATATAAATTCGGATGCCATTAAACTCTCTAAAACACCTTTCAAGGTGTCTTTTTCTTGCTTACTGGTCCTGTTCAAGAGTGACTTAGATATTCTGTCTCACCTTACTTTTCTGTTGTATGTGCCAGATAACACAGATGTTGTGCATATAGTAGGGAATCTCACAGGACACTATATGCCTCTGATTAGGCAAGTGAATCAAATCACCAAGTTAAGTTGCTCATGGAATCTGGGCAGCAGTTCAGCTGATTGAGGAAATCTATTGATCAACTGAGACTTACTCATCTGGAAAATGAATTGTCAGGCTCACATGGGTGCTTTGGATACTCTATACGGCTGAAATGGTACCAGCTGTGTTAGGACTACAGGCAGAGGACTATACCCCTGGCCAGAGTTTAAGCTAACACACAAAAGTATTGGACATGACTTGAGAAATTGCTGCATGTGACAGATGACCATGTAAGAAATGGCTTCCAGCACCAGTCCAAAACACATCCCCACACGAGCTACTATGAAGATACTTAACTCTACCCCAGCCAAAATCAACCCTGGAGAACGTAAAGAAAATGAAAACAGCCTCTTCAGTGGTGCTCACTGACAGCACCAGAGGCTGTGGGCACAAACGAAAATAAAGGAGGGTCCCTCTGAACCACAGGAAATACTTTTTCACTGTGAAAGCGACTGACTATTAAAACAAGTTGCCCAGAGAAATGGAGTCTCCATGCTCGGAGATATTCAAAAGCCATCTTGACATAGTGTTGGACAACAAGCTCTAGGTGACCCCGTTGGAGCTGTGAGATCACATGATCTCCAGAGGTCCTTTCCAGCTTCAATCATTCTATCATTCCAAGATAGCATCATGACGAATAGGCTTGATTTCACACAAATTTAAGGGGACTTACATCAGATATGACCAAATTTAGTAGCATGTCAATAATACCTTACAGAGTCAAATTTGCCAAGGTGATGGTACAAAAAAATATCAATTTTCATGCAGATGTAAGAAAATTGGAACCAAAGGGGAAAATATTATTAGAGGTGTTGGTTACTTGGAAGGATACTGGAATGTAGAAAGAGGAGATAAAAAGCAGGAAAGAAGAGGATAAGCAGTGGGAAATGAAATAAAAAGCTATCCAAACCTTGTGGTCAGTGATGCTCAGAGTTGGCAATGATGTGATTGATCACCACAGTCTAAATCAAGACAATAAACCACACCTCTTTTTCTAACCATGCTTCATGTATCAAATATGTGGTCCTGGTAGAGTGCAGGTGACTGGGTGCTTTCTGTGGCTAGCAGGAAAACACCTAGATGGATGGATCAAACCACCCAACACCACTGTTAGTGGTGTTAATGTGTTAGTACTTGTTTCAGGCCCAACATCAGCATCTATCTGTCATTTCCTACCTGGATATCTATGCTGAAGCAAAGAGTGTCCCCATAGTAACTATTTTAGTAGCTGAAATCATTCTTTAGTTGGTGATTCCTACATTTCTGGGACCCATGTATTTAATTTCTTATGCCCTTAAGTTATCTAAAGTTTTGTTTGTTTGTTTATTTGTTTGTTTCCAGGTGGTTCCTGGTTTTTCTTTCCATTCCTCTGTGTACTCTTTCTTATTCCCTTCATGAGATAACATTCTCATTTAACTTCCAGGATATTAACAACCTCCTTCTGCTTTATTTCCCCCTGTGTTTCTTTTAAGAAAAAGCACCAATCTCTACTCTCCTTATTTAAAAATTTCCATGGTATTCATCCCCCATATACATGTCATTTTCTCCTCTGACTTTTTTACTATTTCCAGCAGTGCATTTTTCTATGCTATCATCTTCAGTTAAGGTTTCTTGTGGTTATCTAAAAAATTGTTATCCTCTTCTTGATTTGATTCTTATCCTTTGTAAAAGCAAGTTGAGCTTGTATACTGGAAACCAAATATACACAAGGCACAGAAAAAACGTTCTGTTGTCTTAGTGCAGTACCAATTATTTAGTAGGACAGAAACTTCAGGGAAAATCTCAGTTAGATCCTAAATCTTGGTCTCAGATCTTGTCTAGCTAGCAATCTTAAGACAGCTCGATTGCTGCATTACAGCAAGTTGCTAACGTGCTCAGTGTTAAAATTTTGTATAATATCTTTTCTCACCAGTAAAATAAATGAACCATCCTTGATAGGTATTTTATCCCTCCGCAAAGCTTTCTACCCCTGCTCCAAGCCATGGTAGAGTTAGATTCATTTGATGTATTTTGCTTGTACCTAATTTGTTTGCTCATTTTTGTTCTTGGAAGTAGTTCAACCACTTTTCCCTGCACTTTACTAAATTGAACCTAAGGAGATTTCATGCATGGAAAATCACATTCTGAACAATTAGATATTGATACAATTTTACGTGTAGCTGAAAACAGTCTTCTAAAGGGAAGTTTTGTGTAGTAAGAATGATCACACACAATTCTGACTGTAAAATTCTCTAGAGAGTGTACAGATTTTATTTCCCACAGGTACATTGCACAGAAAGTAGGACATTTTTCATATTTACTACATATCCAGATATCACATTTTTTATGACATGAGCACATATATAATTATGACTCCCTAAACATAGCTCTTAACAGTAGAAATTAAGGTCAATCGGGTAAGGGGAGGTAGAAAGTCAGTCCAAGGAATTCTAAATATATCTGTACGTGCAGATAAAATTGAGAAATTGAGAAAAGATTATATTATCAGCTGGACTCTACTGAAAAATAAAAATACTGAAGCTTCTTGTGACACTTTTTCACTTAGAAAGTTATTTACTCAGTTCAGCTATTACATTATTCCAGAATAAAAATTATATTTCTCAGAGCTTTTTCAGTAATTATTAGATTTATATTCTAAATCTAAGACCTAAATTCTAACCGTATGAACTTTAATTATAGTGAGAAGAGCATTACTAGCAGCCAAGTGTACAGGCTGTCTTGTTGAATGAAAAGTTATCTAGGGATTTTGTGGAACAGGTTTTTGTAGGAGTTCTTCATGACTAAAGCTCGAAAAAATCACAGAATCCATAAGCCAACAAGCAAACAAACTGTATAATGTGAATACCAACTAATGTTGTCAAAGGCAGCAGGACAGTTGGCAGATTTGCTGTAAAATTTGTTCCTCAGAATGGCTAAAGAAGGGGCAGAAGAGAAGAAACAATTAGATTTTTATCAACAAAGGGAAAAACATACTTTCTTTCAGTGGCTAATGATCAGTACCATATAGGTTGCTTCCTACAGGGAAAGGAAAGAAGAGGGAATTTTGATTTAGAGTTAACTAAATATTCACAATGAAAAGAAAATCTCATGACTAATCAAGGATACTTGATGAAAATCAAACTAAATGTTCCAGTTAAGAATTTATTATTTTTTTGGTGTTGGTGACAGATAGTCCATATTTGTCAGTATCATTCTTGTAACTGATCTCTGATGACATTGACATTATTTTTACATAGTTCAGTTCATACATATAAATAAAATCAAATAGATTTAACTTTTTTATTAGTTTCTGTAGTTTTCTCTACAGTGTGCTCAATTACATCTATTAGGAGGCCTTCACAGAAAGTAAACAAAGTAAACGGACTTCAGTAATATTATATTATAATAAAAATATGTGTGTATAATATTCAAAAAACATTTGTTTAGGCTGATGTTTTCCATGCTTTGTGTGTCTATGCAACTGTTCCTTTCAATAAAGTTTAAGTCAGACAATTTTGATTAATTCTAACAGGGTTCTGGGAAGACAGATAGTTTTTCTAATGTGGAGACTTAGAACTTAGGTGACCTCTACATTTGATTTAGTACTGTTCCTTAAAATCTGGGTATTAATTTTGTATCTTCATTTCCTAATGTAAATTTACACAGATGGTACACAGGATTTGGAAAACTTTTCAGACCTCCAAATTTCATCCAAAAAATTTTAACCTTTTGTCTTGCTACACACATGGTTACTTGCCACTTTTCTTTAGCATATCATGATCAAATGGTGCAACAGGCAATGCAAATCTATCAGTACATATAATCTTTATGCCTTTAAAAAATGTCCTTAGATTATATGAGTCACAGTAGTACTGTAAATTGACAAATATTCTTTTCAACTTTTGGAAAAAAACCCTCTGTCTTTAACAGAGAACTAGGAAATATCCTATTTTGATAGCAATTTTGTTCCACTAAT
This sequence comes from Pipra filicauda, assembly GCF_003945595.2. Lineage (NCBI taxonomy): Eukaryota > Metazoa > Chordata > Aves > Passeriformes > Pipridae > Pipra > Pipra filicauda. The sequence continues at coordinate 622,700 of NW_024104592.1, read as the reverse complement.
CCTAGTTATATTCACTTTATTGTGAACTTTACATCAATGACTGTTACAATCCTATAATACTGTTTTTTCTTCATTGATAAATTGAACATGATAAACTAATCTGTTTTATGTTGGTTCCCTTATGCTTTCTGCTGATTTTATTTGCTTTATTCTACCATCTAATTATACTTTCAAGACTCTAAAGCACTTCAGTTGAATATTTCTACTGAGAGAAAGGCAACAGTGAATTCTCCTGTTGTCATTCTTGAATTCTGTGATTTAAAAATTCAATATTGTAGAGTAGTGATGAAAACTAATTCATGTTCCATTGTCCACTGGATTTGAATATTTCCATCCTGGCTCTAAAATTTATAGTCTCATAAAAATAGTCTTACAAAATGTTTCAAAGTCATAGAACCCAAATATGTCATGTAAACTTAGTCTTGCAATACCTGATGAAATTACTGAAGTTACTTGAGAGGACCAATTTTAATTATTCTTATTATATCAGGAGTATTCATGATAAATATTATAGTTGTCAGAAGACATTTTACAGCTTCTATTAATACAATGCTCTGGTAGAAGTCAGGAGTTGGAAAAAGTTGCCGTATTTGTTTCTCCACCAGGGGCTGCCAAAACCAGAAATCTGTTTCCTGAATGTTTGATAAAAGGCAGGGTGCTAAGCAAAATGGAATTATTGGTTCAAGGAAGGAGTAAGGTGTGTTACCATTAGATGACTCATCTTCACAGAGGTCACTTCTTAGCAATTATGATGGCACCACCCATGGCTGCCACCAGAGGTATCAACTCCTTCACTCAATTATTTTACCTGCAGTTATTGTAGCTGATGGTTAAGTAAATCAACATCCCATTAATGTTATAAAGTAAGATTCTGAAAAGATGATTGGCTGTGTAAAACACTGTATACAATAAACAACTAAGGATATTGCATAAAATTCTATTAACTGATTACACTGCACCTTATTACTGGTATAAAGGAAACACTATCAAAAGATGAAGTTGTAATCCAAATGAAATTACTAGTTCACTATGACATGACCATAGAGAAACAAGTTGGTTTCTCAAATTTTTTTAATCTATAAAGATTATTATAGTTCAGTAAAGGACACAATACATGCATTGCAAGTATTTTGTGCCTGTTTTCTCTAAAAATGGCTTATGTTAAGAGATATGCAGCTCTAGTGTTTGACAAAGAATGCATCACTATCACCTGCTTTCAATGAGTTTTAAAAAGGATCAATGAACATAACTCAAACAGGAGAAAAATAACAGTGAGTGAAGCTTAAGCATTTTATTTGTCATTGAGCATCTTAAAAAAGACTGCAAGTAGTATTGTGTGACTGTGGTTCAATTTTAAGTAGAAACATTAGTCTGACTAAGGAAGTATATAACATGCAAACTTATTCCAAGTATACTCAGAGTTATATTTTTTTATATATTTTAAGAAATTTATCCTGTGCCTGAAGTTTAACAGATGTTAGCTCAGCTGATTCAGGATTTTGGCAGATTCCATCGTGTAAGCATTTAGCATCAGTGGCTGAATTTATTATTCCATTATCATCTGCGAAGGAACAATGAACGATAGTGTCATAATTCCTGAGTTATATAGAAGTTGGCACTGGAAAATGAATTGATGAATGCTGCATACCTCTCATAGTAAAACAGATTTGTTTTCCAGATATTTCACAGTATCTATGTTGCACCTGGCAGCTTCAAGAGGAATGAATTTTTGCAGTGCTTCTGATGTTCCTGTCCAGAACAACACCTCTGATATTTTAGCGTCAAAAATTTCAAGCACTTTCCCAAAGAAAGAGTTGTTTAGATGTAGATATAAATATTTGTTCAGATTATCTCTGGAATATATCTTTACAGTTCTCCATACAGCAGCTTAGACCATTCTGTGAGTTGTAAAGTTTAGCTGAACAGTGAAGCATTTGCTTGTGAAAATTTCTATAGATGGCAAACTGACACCTGATTACTAAGATAGAAATTTTTGGTCTGATGGTGGAGGACTGGGAGGGTGTTCTTTCAGTTCCTCAATTGCTATTTTTATGTGTAGGTCTTAGAAGGTCTCCAGTTAAAATATTAAAAAAAAATAAAGTATGTGGACAATTTTTTAGAGATGTAAGGATTAAAAAGGGTTTGTGTTATAGCTACAAACAGGGAGAGGAACTTTAGTGATGAATATTCATACCATTGTGTCATCTGAAGGGGGCCACCCCTGCCTCTGCCAGCTCAGGAACAGCAGAAAAGCCAAGGAGGGAATGAAAATCTAACATCAAAGAAAAACAGCAAACAGTTTTGTTGCTGGACTTGATTGTATTAATAATAGTTCATGGTAGAATTGGATGTTTGTATTTTGACTCATAATGAGTCACTGTTATATTTTCATTACATTCTTAAAATATTAATTAGTCTAACAAGAAATTCTAATTGGTTTAGATCCCCACAAAGGGAAAGTGTATGACTCAAAGTGTATCCAACAAGAGTCCTTCTCTAGAAGGGAATACAAAGTTTTAGTTTTAGTTCAAAGTACACCTGGCCCTCTTCGTTTATGATTGAATTTATGAGGAAAATTATGCAGTACTTTAACATATCCTATTGCCAGAAAAAGGATAATAGGGACAGAAAATAAACCCTCAAAAGTAAGATCTGATGTCAAAAAATTGCACATTTGTATATTGCAGGGCTATTTCTAGCTTTACTCTTTCTATTCTTTGTTTTTTTGTTTGTTTGTTTTTTAACAGTACTTAGCCATAAATGTATCATTCAAATCTTCTACCCCTAATACACAAATTTGTTTGTAATATCCCTACTATATGTCTAGTTTCAGTTGACTCTCAGATTAGATATTAATCCTAGGATAAATATTTTTCCAGTGATAAACCACAAGGTAATGTGTTTTAAATAAACAAAAAAAAGGTTGAAAATTATTTATTTGCTTAACTTCCATCACTCTTCGTTTTAATGACATGCAGTGAATGAGCATAGTACTCTATCAATCTGTGGATTCAAGCTAGTGCTTTCTTTCTAAAAATTTGACATACAAATTTCTCTACCATATTTTGGCATATGTATCAATATTCCATCGAATTTTTGTTGATGTTTCACAAGAATATAGTTCTATTAAAATGCATACCGTGAAAAAACTCAGAGAAAACAAACAATAAAACTGCTAACTGAATAAGCAAATATTCAAGTGCTAGCCAGAGAGGTCCTTAGTCTTCTTCGGATGAGGAAATATTGCAGTGCTTCACAAGACAGTAAAGTAACTCATGGACCAATCACATCCCAATCCTTTTCAAACCAATGAAAAATGTCTTCACATAAGAACACGCACATATAGTACTCAATACACATATAATAGCAACAATAATTTAAAATGACATTTACTTTCACAGACACAAATCTTTGTCCTAAGGATCAGAAATTTAGCAATAAATTGTCATTCGTGGGGATGCCATCAGCTAGGTAGAATCTTATAATATTCAAAACATGTATTCTCTTTCTCCAAAGACTGCATTACTTAAAGGAAAGCATTGATTTTTGCCAGGAGACATACAGAAAGACAATCAATCAATGACAGCTTTGCAAGAAAGCTACTAGTAAAACTGCCCTTCTTTCTCACTGTGTATTCCTTGAGGTCATGCATTTATTTTAAATTTCTGTTTCCCTGATGACTGGGGGACAGGCACAATTAGAATAAGTCATAATCAATTTTCATTTTTGCATAAATGAACTAAAGGAAAACATTATGAATAAGAAAAACATCATTGTAAAGGAAACCTTTGCATAGACTGAGCCGCTTTCAGTTTGTCACCTTTAAATATATTTTTCTTTTACTTCTTGTCGTGGTTTAGGAATGGTACTCCTCATTTTAGTGTTGCAGCTGAAAGTCTCCAAACTGTTACTTGGTCCATTCACCTTCCCCTCCTGTGCTGTGGCAGGCTGGAGAGGAAAATTGGAGGCACAAAAGGTAAGGATCAAAGGTTGAGATATGACAAATTTACTGGAAATTACAATGAGATGAGAAAAGGAACAGTGATAGAAACAATATTAATAACAAAAGCATACAAAAGAGAGGGAGATTCACATGGAGAAAAGCTCACCATGGAACTCAATCCAACCGCATCCACACCACCCTGACTGCTCCCTCCACTTCCAGACCAGTGTTATCAAACCCCTCCATCCATCACACTTGCTCAATCAGAAGGCAACCCTTCTGCCCAAGCCCAGCAATAACAGTGAGGTGGAATAGAATAACCTCCATGTCCTAGTCATGTCTCCACCAGGTTACTGCAAAACATTAACCCTGTCCTGGCCAGGCCAGTTCTTTATGTGCATTTGTATTTCAAGCTATGCTGACTGATATGCTTCATTGTATTTTTTAAAACCTGAATTAGTTATGCTGTTTGTCTGAAGTAAATGATATTTTTACTCTTTATGGCCTTCTTTTAAGGTGAAGTTAATGATGTTTTTAACATCATTAAACTGCAGAAGTCATGTAACAGTGAAGTAGGAAACAACTATTAAAGTTCTGAGTTTTTATCCCAAGACAAAAATTAGTTCAATACAATACAGTATTTTACAATACAAATATTGGGATTTGGAAACTGAGAACTTGCAGAGACTAACAGTGCTAGCCAAGTCTAAAACATATCGTCATTCAAAAATACATGTTTTTCTCAATGGGAAAACACAAAGTCAAACTATAACTAAGACCAAAAATAATGCTTTCTTAGTTTTTAAGATAACTACAAAACTTCAACATTTTTTAAAAAAAGGCAGATTGTTGCTTCAAGAGAAGACCAATATCTTCAAATGAAAGATAAAAGAATATTCCACAGTCATGGGACTTTGACTGACACTATTCCAGTTCCAAAATATAGATTGCTTGTGAATAAGAAAAAATACAGCTTCAAGTCGCTGAAACAGAGAAAATTATGTATTTCACAGAGAATAAATGAATCAAAATAATTAAATAGCAACCAATAACTGTATAAGTTACACTTCTTATTAGTATTTACAGACAGATTGTACCACAAACCGGTTTAAAAGATCTATTAATATGCATGTGCTGAAGCACTAGATCTGAAAATTTCTTTAGATTCAGTGAAGTGATGGTCAAATGTATGTGATCACTCAGTGGCAAAAATGAAGACAGAAATTTATCCTCTCCTTCTTGATATTGCACCTTAAAACAATGTCACTTTTTTTTCCAGTGACAAATAGGTATGATTTCACAAGTAAATGATCCTGCAAAATAAATAAATAATTCTGAAAAGCAATTCATTATGTAGGAGTCTTTTCCTCAGAAGCCATTGTTGCATGGGACTATACCTGTTCAAAAATCTCTCATTTAAAAGACATCAACCAAATATTGTGAAAATACAGGCTGTTATGTACTGCTGAAAGCATGACTACAAAAGTATTCCCTCTGGGAATAATACTAAGAGGTAGATAAATGCTTCAAATATAATTTTATTGGACAGAAGGTTTCACTAAAGAATGCCAAGTATGTCAGGTAAGAAAGCAGATGCCTCTGTTGTGTTATGCTGTATATGATACTTTCTGTATCTCATCTCATTCATACAAAATGAATATAAAATATGAAGCCATTACAGAAAACCTAAATAGCAAAGGAGACTCCTACCATGGTTCAGTAGTCACTGTAGTAAAATTTAATTTTGAAAAGATACTGTTCAACTTCCAGTAACAACATTCTATAAATCAGACTTTTGGAATAATCAATGACAGAGGATGACATTATTCTCATATTCATAAAATAATAACTATCCAAATAGCTACTGTGCAACACATTAGCCTTTATAAATCCTTACTTTTTTTTAACAGGTGTTAGGTTGCTTTTATTCACATTTTTGGTGGTTCTAGTGTGGAGGTAATACTTTTCAGCACAGTACATCCTGTGATTGATCTGATTATACAGTAAATGTTTCAAGTACAAGTATTTCATGTTTCCCATTTAATTTCCAAATACATATGACAGCTTTGCAAAGGAAATGTAAATTTTCTCACTAACCTTTTAAATAAAATATACTATTTGTTCATAAATGAAGAACTGTAAATATAGAAGAGCATGCTCAGATAATAATTCTGGGAGATTTTGCCCTATCCACAAAACCAAAACAGATGTATAATTAGAAAGGATTTACTACAATTAAATCAATAACTTGATATTTTTAACAGTAAATTTATGGCAGGTACCTTATTTTCTTGTCAATTAAGGTCTTAACAGTCTCTGTGTTTTTCAGAATTTGGTCTAGCAAATTTTAGTTTTAAACACCTCAAGAACTTGGTCTACCGAGCCTTTACTTAGGAAATTTTTTTATAATCTTGTCAAGAGATGGTTTATGGTTATCACTACCAAGCGACAGTGCTTGCAGGTATTACATGATACTCTTACTTAAGACCTGAAACAATCTCCACAGAAAGATAATTGAAGTGGAAAACATCCTCTTAAATTTAATCTTTGATGGTCAGGCAAATAACAGAACTGAGAGTGGAAAATGCAAGACATTTATTATGGCTGCCTTGCAGGCTTAAGACCAATAAAAGTGCAGTCATGCCTATTCACTCCAGTTTAGACTTTCAATTTACTTTGCATCCAACATCCAGCAAACCTGAGCTAAAGATCAAATCAGAGATATTATTTTACATTTGCCTTATTTACATTACCTTTACATTTGCCTTATTTACCTTTCCTTTATATTTAACTTATTTATAGGCTATATGAAATGTTATATTCTTACCCTATTTATGAAGTAGTTCCTTCATAGACATGCAAAGATTTTGGACAAATCTAGACTACAGCCTATCTGTGTGCCACAAATTACATGATGAATGAAGAAGGGCCTAGGCAGGAGTTTGTTTTCCTTTCAAATAGTGAAAGAAGCCTGTTTGGCTGCATGTACTTGTAAGATTATTCATAAGTCTTTATCAGGTGAGATCCCTGGGCACTAAAGGGATGAGAATGGGGCTATCTCAGCTGAATAACTAGCAGTGAAGGACAATGTATTTTTTATATCTTCATTTACATGCGCTGTTAATGAACGCTGTATCAGAATAAGCATCTTTATAAGATCTTTGTGAAAATTTTGTGCTGGTTTCTGACTTTTCACAAAGTAGAATGATTAAGAGTGACAGCTTTATGGCAGTTATGTTTTTAGCTTTTTCTGTTAATAGTCAAAGTAAACCTCCAGATCATTTGATCTTCAGCCTGTGGTCTTTAGAAACCAAAAAACTGACAGATGTTTTGACACCTTAGAGATCTCCATCTACCTGAGAGATGCCAAGTCCTCCTTTATGAGGAGGACTAAAAAAATGTTATATTTAGTGATGAGACATTTCTAAAAGCCATAGGAAAATTTCTTCATTTTGGTGGTGACATTTAACTACTGAGGTTTGTCTGTCCCTCAGGAGGGAGTGAGGAGCAGAGCACGGCCATGGGACCAGATAGACCATGCCCTCCTTTGAGCAGAACTCTGTCCAGCAACACTCAGCATGGGACCAGGACTGGGATGGAGATGATGACCAGGGTTATGCCAGAGGCCTGTAATTGCCCAGTAAAGACCTGGTGGTGGGACGGTTGAGATCTGATGTGTCTGCAGGGTCAGAACACCCTCAGAGACTGACACATAGGGCTGAAGGAGACTTGGAGCAGTCATTCCTGGTGACAAAGCTCTAGCAGCCTTTTTTGTATTACTGATGACTGATTTCTGTCTAACCTACCCTCCAGAAGAAAATATGTTTTTGCAGGCAATTCACTTTACACAGACAAGAAACTATTACCTTTCAGTACGAAGCAGCTGAAGCATATTAGAAGATGAGTGTCTCTTCAAAATAGATAAGCCCATGTATTTCATTGGGTTTTTATGGAATGGATAATGACATTGTTATCTTTTTTTTTCTTATTCTTCTTTATGGTATCAAACACCAACCTCCATCAAAACCCATGCAGGGTTGAGCAAAGTGAAAGAATCACTCGATACATCTTGCAAACCTGACTTCAATTTTTACACATTAATGTAGTGTTGATTTTTTTTTAATTAAGTTATAGATTTTCTTTGGCATTTCTACATATGTATTCATCTTGACATCCAGCATGCAATTAATTGCATAATTGCTTTGTACCTGCTCCACAACCTGTCTTGCACAGCAAGAATGAAATTACATAATCAGATGGAGGTCTGATCTGATCAAACACCTTCCTACCTCCCCAGAAGGTTGTTTTATTTGATAGAATAAAACAAAAAAAAATAGAAATATATCAAAGACGTAAAAATGTAGACTTGTACAAGAATAAAAAGTTTAAATGTTCCATAAAGAAAAGAAATATCAATGGTTATTAGAAAAACTGATGAAAAGTAGTAAAATTACAAGTGAGATTCAGAAATAAACAAAAAAAGCAATATTTTTCTTTAACTTGAACTGATGGAAAAGAAATTACCACAGTTTGGAAATAAATCTCTACATTTGTTTGTTTGTTTGTTTGTTTTTTTATCATTTTACTTCAAGAAGTGAACTTATTTTCAAACACATTTGAATATTAACTAACAAAATCTAATAAAATTTGAATCTCTCTTTCCTGGTGACAAACACCTCATATTGCTTGTACTGAAGTTTTCTACTGATAATTTGCTTTGATTTTCAAGTATGGCACTATATCTGAGATGAAAACATTACGTTCTATTTCAGTAATATTATTTTTTATTAAAATTCTAGATCATAGATCAATAAGAGGTTTGGTAATGCAGATTTTTCCTAATAAAAGGAAATAAAACCTCTCATTAACTATACTACTATTATGCAGAATAATTTTCCTAAATAATGTCCGTATTGTTCTTTGTGTTTTGTCAAATACATATTTCACAATGCTCACTATATATCATATAGTTATCTATATGCATTTCAATTACTGTTCATATGTGACTACTATAAATTCTCATTTAAACAGAAGTTTATTTCTACTTCCATATATTACAGTATATTAATCTCATCATATAAGAAAAAAATCCACTGAATTCTCCCTTTAAGTGACCCCCCAACTAGTGCACGTTTGGTACGATGAGATAGCATCCTGTGCACGTATTCTGTGTGGTCCAAACAGCCTTCACAAATTATTTTGTTTTTTGTGGATTTCACTACTTTGGATTTTTGCATACTTGTTTTATTGGCATTAAGCTTCAAATTAGAGATCCAAATTGTATTTCTTTGCTACTTTATATTTCCAGATTGATTACATACAGAATGTTTATCCTTATTCACAGTACAACTTCCAGAACATTGTGTAGAAGGAGAGTTGGCCAACATCTATGTGTGGTTAGGCAGAGGATGGAAAGTCGTTACTTCTGGCTAAATGAGAATGACTTTTTCACTGCAGATGTACTCCTACATAAAGGGCATAATGCCCTGGTGATAGCTGGAAAAGAACAGCATCCAAAAAGACATGATGATAGCGCTTAAATAACTGAAGCACTGCCATGGACGGATACAGGCAGCAGAAAAGCTGAGAAGTGGGGGTTATTTCTTACACAGGAAAGAAATCTGAATTCATGGATCTTTGTTCTAGGAAAGGTTGTGAACTGATCAAAGGTTTATGGCTTGAAAACTAGAGAACATACTACTGTCAGTGAAATGTTGGCAAGTCCCTCCAAAAAGAGGAGGAAGTTGTTTTTCAATAACCAGTGTCTCATGATTACAGTCTCTGTCCCTTGCATAACCATTATTATATTTACAGGGTAGGCAAAATTGTTGGGTACAAGTAAAGTGGTAAATATCTGGATTGTGCTTATTAGTTTCTTGATACACAAACTCAGTGAGATGGCTAAGAAAATACTTCTGTCGATTAGGAGTAATCACTAGCAGCCTCAGCTACTTTAGCATCTGCTACTGGAAGGTGGATAGTTTAAGATCATAAGAGAAATGAGGTGAGCAAGTAGAATTATAATCCCCAATTTCAGAAGAGCTGAAGGTTTTCCAGGGAACCGGTTGTTGAAATTCCATGGGAGGTTGCCTGCAGGGTGAAAGGACACAGGAAACCTGCCTGATCTTGCTGGACATTCTCATCAGAGCACAGAAGGGGACCATTCTGCTGTGTAGAAGTTGAGCAGGAGTAGCAGAAGGGTAGGTTGTACAGGCAAATCCTGACTGGATTGAGATGTGAAAAAGAAATTCATAGAAGGTGAATTCTGGGATTTGTCGCATAAGAAGAACACAGAGACTTTACTCAGGTGAGAAGGGATGGAGTTAGATTTGATATGGAATGTGAGAGTCTGCAAGAAAAGCACCTGTAAATACAGAAAAGGAAAACTAAAGAAACTAGGTCAAAGCTCAGGAGGATGAAGAATGCAGTGATAAAAGATACAGGAAATTACTATTTTCATAGAACCAGAGAAAAGTTCAGAGAAGTCCTAGTCTGGAAGGATCTATGGAAATCTTGCCATATAAGTCTTGAATGGACAAGGCCTTGAGTACTCTGTTCTAACACTGAATTTGACTGTATATTGAACAAGGTTGGATGGGTGACCTGCAGAGATTCTTTCCAGTCTATATCTCCATTTTACTTTTACTCCTTAAATTATGTTCGTTTTTTCTTTTTCCAGTAAAAGAGACTTTTTGCTAAGTAAACAAAGTTCCTGAGGGTGCTGCATCTGTAGCTGGCCACATCCTTGATGTCTTTTCCACTTTTCTTTGTTAGAATCACTGCTTTTCCACACTTGCTTTCTTTTTTATTTCTGACTGTACATGTAAGTAACAGCAAGGTATCTTTTAACAGTCCCGTAAGACACTGTTTTCTTTTTGCACAGTCTAAAGGAGTTGAATGAAAAGCTTGCTAGACCCTAATAGACATTTATTTTCTGAGAAAATAAATTAGCACATACGTTGTCTCACAATTATATAAGAGTTTTTAATCCTTGTTGTCCTTTCTCAGATTTTTAGTAACCTTAATGGCAGGTTCTCATCACAACAAGGTCAGATCTTTTTAAATAAAGAGTGTGGGTGAAGGCAGCTGTATTCCCTAAGCTGCTTGAATAGTCTCTCTTCTCTGTGTGGTATTTTGAAAGCAAAAGTAATTTATAAATTAATGCCAAGGTTACCGAACCATTCAATGATCTAAGTGTCCCTGTGAATTCCAATTACTTCTCTTTCACAAACTTATTTCATAGTTATTAGTATGAGGTCAGTACAGTGAAGTTTACTGCAATCAAGGTAGGACAAGGTTTACCTTTGTTTATCTTCATCATTCATAGGTTGTGTAGATTCATTTGACTCTAATCCATTTTGTTTGTTGGAAGGGAGTGCTGTAACATTACTTGAAATATGTGCCAACTCTCAGGCTAAGACAGATGTATCTCAATAAATGGAAGTAGAACCCTTACTTATACACCAAAGCCTACTAAGTCAAATGGATTTAGCAATGTTTTATTTGATAATAATTTTACTGTAAATGACCCCAACCTCTTTTCAGCAACATGACCTCAGCTGTTGGGAGTAAGCATTCTGTTCTTTTCATCTATACTCTTTGTGTTTCTATTGTAAGATCTCAGAAGCTGGAGAAAAAAATAATTAACCCCCCCCCTCAACCAAACCAAACCAACTAACCAAACAACTCACCCACACTTAGTGGTTGATTTCTTCTAAGGAGTCCTGTTTGGTGTAATTTCTCAGTGTAGATCCTCACATGAAACACTGTATCTAGATGCATGATCTAAGGGGTAGGTACATTGAACTGAGTTTGTTCCGTGTTTGGTTGGAATCAGACTTCTGAGAGGAGGTTTTTGAGAGATGAATTAGACCCTCTCTAGAAAAGCATAGAACTGTCAGGTAAAGAAGGAAGACACCATGTTTCACCCAGACTGGAATAGTTCCTGAGTTCTCACAGTATATATCAAATGTAAGAGAAGTTTGCTGTTCTACAAGATGGGAGAATATGTTTTGCCCTGAGCTATCAATATCTTTTGTTCTTTTTTTTTCATAAACTAATAAGCATAATGAGAAGAGCAAGCCATTAAATTTAATGTTAACTTATTGGGCACTTCAAAATAAAACAGTGCTGTACTGCTGAGAACAATATAACATGCCATTCGCAGTGCACAAGTCCCACAATTAAAATGCTAATTAACACTTCTATTTATAAGGAACAAGGTTATTTGATTATAATCCCATTTCCCTGCTCTCTTCAGCAATATGCATTGATCAGTCAATGCAACAACAAACCATTCCAGTTGCCTGAGGAACGATTTTATTTTGCTCTCTCCATACAGATGTGATATACATCATGAGGAAGACATTAGCCAAATTAGGCAGAAACAGCTTAGAAGTTTCTTTCTCTTTTCTTTTTTATTTTTTTTTTGATCTCTATAGAGAAACTGCAGTTGAATTTGGCTTTTGCTCATCATAGCTGTGGAGAGTTTAGCTGTAGTCAGATCCCTTGGTTAGTTACTGAATCAGAGTATATCTTTCCAGACTAAGAGTAAGTAAATAGTAATTCAGAATGTTCAGTTATACAGCAATTAAACAGAACACGTGTATTTCCTCATCTGCCTAGAGACTTAAAAAAGAAGAAAATGGAAGAGTGAAAATGCATATGTATGTGCATGCATATAGAAATATATAAATTATAAATATCCATTATATACACAAATATGCATGTATAGTTGTATAAATGTGAGAGTGTAATGTATTCTACTATTTGTGTCTCAGATTCTTATAAGATGTGGAATTATTTCTAGATCAATTTATATCTGAAGTTAGCAACCTATGGGATGGGATTCCTCACAGAGTTTTCTCATTCTTGTTTCAAAACATAGCAAGAGAAAAAGAATATGTATATGCATATGCACAGTAACCACATCAGAATATATATCTTTCATACAGAAACTCAGTAACATTCATGAGTTTCCAACAATCAGGGACTTGTTCTAACCATTAGAATACAAAGCATGTTTGTCCAGAGAAAAAAAGAAGCATCACAGACAGAAAAGGCTGTGATGCTCCCACAGCTAAGCTTGGGAGTGTTTGGAATAGTTGTGTTTGTAAACCACTGAACCTGAAAACACTGAAAAGACAGCTCTCTTTTTTTTCTAATCCAAGATGGCTTATACACTACCAGCTCTTTTGTCATTATAGCATTTGATATTTAAAGCTTGATGTAAATGAATCCAACACCTGTATGCCTGCACCAAGTATTTGATACACATTTACACAAACATCTTTACACTGAGCCCCTGAGAACAAGGAAAGCATGATTTCCTCTACATTCTTATCTTTCATCATAGATCCTTAGAATACCTAGTACAGCTTCATGATTTCTGTGTGCTACTTATATAATGGCATATTTTATACTCTTTCATACTCTTGATGTCTTGCAGAGATACCTTGTAAAAATACAGTTTTCCCCTCTTCAGGACAGGACTGCTCCTGCATTTTAAAGTGTTCGGGAAAATAGAATCTTTGTTTGATTGTTAATACAATGAACACAACAATAATGAAATAATCAACATTTGCCATCATTTTCCTTTTACGTGACCATTTTACTTAGCTTGATTATGGAGAAATGAGTTCTGCGTCCATGGAACTTCGGATTGGGATCTCCTTCTTTATTTAGTTCCATATGAGAAGATGATAAATTTCCAATGAAAAAACAGAGAAATGAGAGAAATTGCAATCAAGCAGCTGAGTGAACTTCCTTCAGAATAATATACACATATGTGTATATCAAAAAGGATGAACCTGAAGTTGCAGAGCGTGCTGGCTGCTATCATTGAAAGGTTGGGGTTTTTAATGTCTTTGAAAGGTCACAGCTTTCAGGCTGTATTCCTGGTGACTGCAAGTAGACAAATGTTCTATTCATCTTCAGACAAGGGCAAGAAGGTCAGGTTGAAGAAATAGGAAATACAAACTGGTCATTCTCACTTCAATCCCTGAGAAAATTATGGAGAAAATACTCTTGGAACACATTTCTGAACACATGAGGGAGTAGGTGACTGGAAGAGTTAGTGTGGAGGTACCAAGGCTAAATCACACCTAATCAATCTCACTGCCTTCCACGATGAAATGACCCGAAATGACCGTATCTGGACATAAAGAGAGAGCCATGGATGTCATTTACCTTTACCTTATCAATACTTGAAAGTCTCTATTTCCAAGTGGAGTTCCTCAGAAGTCTATTACGTGGTTTCTGTTATCTTTATAACATATCCGGAGGAAGAACTGAGGAGGGATTAATTCCTTGTAGTGAAACAGACTGAAGAGTGACTGACTAGGAAGAAGCTCTGCTGAAAAGGGCCTTGGGGTTGAGGTGGCAGCATCATGGCCTGGCAGTAAAGACAACAGCACCCTGGGTGTTATCAACAGGGAGACAGTACAAATTCTCTTTTACATTGTTACTCCCCTTTACATATCACATGTTAGACTGCACTGGAAATGCAGTATCCAGTCCAGAGCCCACCAGTTCAAGATGGATGCTGATAAATTTTAATTAGCTCAGCTGGGAACCATCAAGCAGCTCCAGCACATGACTCATAAAGAGCGGCTGAGGGAGCTGGACTGCTTCACCTGGAGAAAAGATGGCCTTGGGAGCACCAAACAGCAGCTCCTCATCATCTATAAAGTTATAATTAAGATGGATTTGTCTTTTTACTGACGCTCATAGTGAAAGAATGAGAGGCAAGTCATGCATTAAAGAGATTACTTGCCTAGATATAAGGGTGAAAAAACACCACCATAAACATAATGGAGCACTGGAACATCCCAGCCCTCAAAAGGTTATGCATTCTCCATACTGTCCATCCATCATCATTCTCCATCTCTTGTCCCTGAAATCCTCCAATCTTGGAACTTTTCAGATGAACAAAGCCCTGAGCAACTTGATCTGCCCCTACAACTGGTCCTGCTTTAGGTGAACTAGGGCTTTCTGAGGTCCCTTCCAAACTGAATTATCCTGTGCTACTACATTAGAGAGGAAATGTAGCATGTTGTGAGAATTTTTCTCAGCACTTATGTTACAATAGATTGTCTAGGAAAAAAATAAAGTTTAATAGATTTTCTAGGAAAAAAGAAAGTTTTCTATTAAACAATTTATGCTACATGTTCATTATGAATAATAAGTCCATTATGACTTCCTTTGCAGTATTTAATCAATTTGACCTTTGAGTACTCATGCTGGCATCATAGTAGAGAACTTACACTACCATTAAAACACATTAACAAAAACATGATGAGAAACTGCCTTTACTGCCTTAGACAAGTTTTCAGAATTTTTAGTCCTTACCACTTACAGGACTTGTAATCCTTCTTAGTTCTAGATTAATAGCCTGCAGCTATGTAAAGTGAATGTTGAAAGACAATTCATCATCTTGACACCTGGATGCAAAAACAGAGGGATTTCTCTCGGCTGTAAAAGATGCAGATGGACAGTAAATGTAACAGCTACAAAGTATGTGCATAGATGAAAAAAGATTGCTGCTCCTTATTGGAGAACCACTCCTCACCTGAGAATCAGAATCTGGGGTCAGGAGCCATGTTAGTCCCCTGGAAGAATCTGCAGAACATCTCTTCACCTTGCACTCAAATAGACCTTTTTTCCCTACTCTTATAAGTATTTTTCCCCTCATCAATACCATAGGTTATCTGAAAAATACTGGGAAGAAGAACCAACAGGATACTTGGTAGCATATTTGGCATCTAGGAAAAATTTGTCTTATGGTGCCTAAAGTCTTCATGTGCTTTTTGTGAAGGGAAGTGGTAATTTATTAATAGGTTAATTTATGCTTTTTTGTCTTATGTACAATATCTGTGCAAAAGAGATATCTTTGAATGTGATTTGTACCTTATTATTATCCTAGGTGTGTAGTTTTAACACACAGAAAAAAAAGGAAACACCTTTCCTTTCACATTCTTTAAAGTATAAAATGAACTTCAGCATATTCTCTACTATAAAATCTAAATATCTATGCTTTTAAAAGTCTTTAATAAGTATAAACTGATGTTAAATTGCTTATACTACATGCAACTATAGCATTGCTAATATCCTAGTGTCTCCTGTGCATTGCTGGATTAATTTGGTTTCCTTGAAGATATGAATCACAAGAGGAGAGTCTTCCTGCCAGAAGTTTTCCTGCAAATAGCTTTCCTCTTTTTGCAATTTTTTATCACTGTCATCTAGCATGGCTGAGGAATTTTGTTTCTACTGGGGAGAAAGGCAGTTCATCTTTGCAGCTTCCCTCTGTAAAAACACATTTAAAATAACTTTGAAAGCATACAGTTCCTTGCTTCAGGTTTAATGTCTTTGCCCCTACAGAAGATGCCATAAATCTAATGAGACACAAGTAGAGGTGAAAAACAATGAGGAAGAGTGAGATAACAAAAAAGAGGGGAAAAGAGGGAAGGAAAAAAAGAAAACATTATCTCAGTGAGAAGTAAGTAAATTACCAACTGCTGACAAAACCATAAAATATTGATGATCAGATAAGATGAAAATCTAAGCTGAATGCTTTAAATCTCACAGGCTTTGGATTGATAGCAATAAGATTATGTTACCTCAAGCAGCAAAATCAAGATATCTCAACATATGTATGAATTTCATCCAAATTAGTTGTTATGAGTGATTTAAAACTTTGGCTGCAATTAAATATTTTTTAGTAGGAAATTTAGGATAGAGATTGACTATCAAAAGGAGGTTTAAGAGACTGCTGACTCGTTTTATAGGAAAAGTGTGTGTGTTGACAGATAACATTGATTTTTCTCAGTATGAACTGATTATAAAACTGTGAGATACAGGTAATAACAGCAATAATAACACAACTGAACTTATAGTCTGAGCTTAGCTGAACATCTGTACCACTGCTAGAATTGCAGTGCAGAGTTATTATCCCTCCATTTCTTTCAAACATGTGGCAGATTGGGAACACTTTCTTGAATAAATTTGCTAAATATTTTCCCTGAATCCGTCATTTGTTATTTACTTTACAATATATTTTTGAAAATGTTTTAGGACAAAACTTTGTAAATAGTAACTCATTTACTTAATATATTCAAACATATATCAATTGCATTTCATATTTACTACTCTTCTTTAGAAAAATTTGGTATCTATTTTTAAAAATAAATCTCACTGTATTCCCTTAACCTCCCACTGCCAAGTATTGTATATTCTTAGAGAATTCTGATTAAAAAAACATACAAGACTTTTCCCTGCTGTGAATTATTGTGCATCTCTTTAGTCAGTGGACCTCTGGTGACTTTTGTAAAGTTTTCTCCACAATCACAAGAATCTTTTAAAATAAATAATTTTCTTTTAAACAGACCACCTGCTTGTGACCACATCCATGACAAAAATAAATAATTCATGAATAGGTAAATAGTAAGTTACTGACCAAGAGAACATGATAATAACTGACATGAATTTAAATCATTGTTTAAGGATGACTTCATTATCAGAATTTTGTTTTCTTTTCTTTTTTTTTTTTTATCTAAAGACCGAACTGATTTTGCAATGTATGATACAGCATCTTTGATATTTTATTGTAGGCTACAAGTAATGTAATTGGAGATCTTTTTGGTATGTTAAGTAATGGAAATCCAAGCTTTGCTCTGCCTTAATGTCTGTTGGATAGCTACATCATGTGCATGACAAATCATAATTTTGCTCTAGCAAGTTAAAACAGTGTGTCATTTAGGCCAGAAAATTCAGTTTCCTGGCAGGAGTTAAATCCTCTACTCCTTCTTCAAAGCTTAAAAAGATTTTTAGAACAAGTATTGCAGTTTATTATAGGAAGCATGATAAAGCAACAGTAAAGTAATGAAAACAATGTGCACATTCAGCGTTCGTTGACATAAGAATTAGTATTTTTACAGTGCTTTGAAAATTTGAACATTTTACCAAGATTAGTAAATTACTTTGCTACCTTTGCTTTTTTTCCTGACCTTGAGGTAATAATTATATTCTAGTTTGTTGTTTCAATTTACTTCTGTACCATATATGAAAGTATTTCCCATTTTTTTTTCAGTTATTCCAAACTGATCCATGTGTAAAGTTCAAGAACAAACCATATTCCTCAGAGTTTTCCACAAAGAGTGAACTCTTTATTTTAGCTGGGCTTCCAGATTTGACTAGATTTGACTACTAGATCTTCCTAGATTTGACTAACCTGCCTGGATTTTACAGATTCTATATTTCATATGATTTGGAAGCTAAATTGAGCTTGCATTCCTTAACCATATAGTGTAATCAGACTTATCTTTTTTGGTGATAAATGGAGATTGCTTACTGAAATTTATTGATACATTGTAGAAGTCAAGCTGCCTGGCATTTCTTGGTGGCAATTATGTATGAGAACCTTCTTTGGTCCTTAGGATACTTTTCAGAATTTCGGTGAGAAAACTGAAGTTTGGTGGCCCTCTAAGAGCTTTTAATAACCAAACAAAAATTGGTCTGCATTAAAACAAAGAAAATGCACAAAATTATTTATTCACTGCTGCTAAACCCAGAATTAAGCTTTTATATAACTAGAAAATGTGTTTTCTGAGTGTTTATATAGTTGGAAGCAGCAAAAACAGTATAAAAGAGTTACTTTTATATTATTCTTGTTCTACTGTGAGACTTCATGGAAGAAAGATTACTCAGAAGCACTGCTGAGACAAGTAATACCTTGACTACCTCTGCCTAGGTATAACCTACGAGGTGATTTTGATATGTGTTGGGAAAAGAAACAAAACACAGATAATGATTATAGGTGAGATGTGGTTTACCCAAAAACATTAGAATACATTTTCTAGGGATGCACAGGAAAGAAACAAAGAAATACAAATGAACTCTTAACAACTTTAATCCATATAGATTCTTGGGCGTAGGAGACAAAAGCTGATAATAATAGCTGATAATAACAGCTAATTCAAATTAAATAATAAAAGGAATGATAGTTTAGAGTGACATGAAAAAAAACCAACAAAACAACAAAACTCTTAGTGGCTTATACCAATGATTTAACTTAGAAAGCAATATATAGTTAAAGTAACAGTCCCCTGGGGAAATATATCCACAAAAGTCTGCCACTGCTCTGTGTAAAGGTCAGGTGGGCACACAGGACACAGGCACTTGGCCATGCTAGAATTCTCTGCCCAAACAGAGTTCCTGCACCTGTTCACAACTCGTCTGGACGTTGTGATCAGTGCCAACATGTTTTCTACAGGACAAGTGTGCGCATGTTTGTGTGTATGTTTATGGCAGAACAGAAATCACTATCCACCTACTATGCCCATCCTGTTTAGCAAGTGAATCTGAGATTTTATGTTATTGATTGGCATGTTTCTGTCCTTGTGGTTACCTCACCTCTATGTTCCTCTGTGACAGATGTTGAAAGAAACTGGCATCTTATTTCAGTTTTTGTATGTGAGTGGATTCTAGTGACTGAATTCTGTGGAACAAGAATCTGCATCAATTCTTATTTATAGAAATTTTATGTACCCATTCAATTCTACATGCTCACCTGATGTCTCACATATATGCAAATCCACATATAATTAGTGAAGTTACGATCTATTGTATTCATCCTACTTAATACACCATATTTATAGGTATATCAGTGTAAAAATATATCTAGTGTTAATCTGGTGAGACTGTTAACTCTGTTAACTTACATTTGCCTTAGAGACCAACAACTGTTGAGAGCAAGAATCCCTTGAAAAAACATATCCACACATGTCTGCAACAGCTCTGTATAAAGCCCAGATCAGAAGACAGAATATGGACACTTGGACCTGCTGGAGTCCTCTACCTATACAGAGTTCTTGCATCTGGTCACACCAGCCTGGAAGCTGGTCAGCTGAATAGACATCCTATGTTTAAATAACACTTTTTATTTAAATAAGAGGGGGAAAATATAGTAGTGGAGTTAGAAATTATATCTGTTTTTAGATAGTTTTTTATCAACATACAAGGTTATCCGTCTGATTATGTATATCAGATCTGCTCATTCTTTCATTAAAAATAAAAATACAGTTATCATGAATTTATATTGGCAATCATCTCCTCTTCTAGCTTACTTTATGAACTATGATTTTTGAATCACAGAACACCCGTCAGAACCCAGCACAGAAGCATTCTTGTTTTATTTTTCTTTAAAAGAAGGAAACATATGTAAAATACAACAATAGATTTAGGCCCTAACTATTTTCATACTGATTCCAGTCCTCATCTTTTAGGTATCTGTCCTATGTACACTCCTGAACTTCCAACACAGGGTTCCAAAGATAAGTCCCTATCTAATACACCACAGTCGAAGTACCAGCTGAGTCTAAGTTGGTCAGTAGAAAATATCCTGATGACTCTCAAGGAGGCCACCTTTGTGCTCCATTATGTCTTTGGAGCATTATTACTGACAAGGAATGCCTCCTTCATATTCAGGGTGTACTATGTGATGTTAGCTTGCTTTCTGCTTGCTCCTACACAGTGTTTAAACCACTCTTTTACAAACATAAGCATTAAATATAACTTTTTTTCCTCTTCTCAGATCTGGGGAGGTCATAAAGTAGAATTTCATTTCAAGACACCTTTCTTTTGCTCAGATACCAAATTCTTAGTTCACAACCTTTACTGGTTTACAAACTTGCAGTATAAATTATGCATGCACAATTATATATTAGTTATAAATATAAACTCCCTTATAAATACTTATAAACTCTCTTTTCTCAATCACCTTTTGTAAACACCTTAGAAATATTGTGGAGGTACCTAGATGTTGCTAAACCCCTGGAAGAAAGAAACTGTAGGTACTCTATCGTCTTGTGAAACAAGGTACCCTCAACTCTGCTACTAAAGGGACATGTAGCTAGAAAATTTTAGGTTCTTAAGAAAAAAAAATCAAGTGTAATGTGACACTTCACCTTGTGTTTAAAGCACTCATTTATGAGAAAAACCAGGATTTCCATTAATTCTTTCATTTTGGGATGATTTATCTACAGAAAATATCCTTTAATACAATATAATCTGAATTACAAAATATTAAAATGCAGAACTGTTTTAGGACAAGAAATAACTGAAATTAAGACTCCTTTAACCCCTAGTTGGTGCTCCCAACATTTACTACAGAGAACTGCCTGCTGTTTTATGACATGGTATAAAATAAAATAGCCCCACAAGGAAGCTGTGAATGTTTCCTTTGATGTTTTTGGAAGGTCAGAGTGTTTTGCACACACAGAAATGTCTGAGTTACATTTCTGTTTGGGTATACTGTCCTAACCTCTTAAAATTCATATGCTGAGGGATCACTTGTGCCTATATAACGATTTAGGAGAGTTTGACTCTGCAGGTATGTGATACAGAGTTGCAAAATGGACTTAAAGTATCTGGCATGAGACCTCCTGAGGATTAATGTATGGTCTCTTTCAGAATGTATTTTGGTTTACACTTTAGGATGACTCTACCTTCCATTCTTTCCCCCCACAGTGGATGTCATTCACTTGGGACGAGAGATCTGTATGCATTTGTCTCCATCCAGACAAGAAAACTGAGCCGAGATCTGAATAAACAAGGTACAGTATTAAATAAATGTAGCAGTACTCCCAGCTGCCATTGGCTTTGTCAGAAATTGATCTGCTAGTTTGGCTGGAAGCAGTTTGAGCAACTTAAGGAAGATAAGCTGAATGATTCTGGCAAACACTGTAGGAACAAAGTACTTGTTAGCATTCAGATGTTTCTTATAAATTTTCTTTGAAACTAAGGAGGGTTTTATGCAGCATCTAGGGAAGGTTTTTGAGGCTTATGGTTCTAAAGATAGCAATTCTTTCCTTAGGTCCCACTTTTTGTAGACATACCTTTTAGTCAATGGATGTAGCTGTCTTTTTCTTCCTGTTGAGTAGTATCTTCTGTTTGATGTATATTGTTTAGCATCGTAAATAACAAAAACATTTTCTTTACATTTAACATAGTTATTGCTGATTTATGAAAGGTACTAAGTTGCCCTACAACCATGTAGCTTGCTTTTTGACATCACTGTATCTTGTACTCCCTAACATCTCTCCCTTGTTTTCTCTGAGACAACTTCAACTCCCCTTTCACTACATACATCCTTTGGACGAGACTGAATTACATCAGTAGCTATTATTCATGTGCTTCTATTCCTTAGACTAGAAAGGAAGTGATATTATGCTGATTCAGTGAAGACATGTATTTATCACTCAGTGAAGATAATACTTTGGGTTTCTCTAATGAGAAACCATATCTAACTGGTTTGTTGTGACTTTTTGAGGAGTTTGGGGATTTTTTGTTTTGTTGTTTTGGTGGGGTTTTTTTGGTTTTGTTTTGGGTTTTGTTTTTGGTTTTTTTTGTTGTGGTTGGTTGGTTGGTTGGTTTTTGTTTTATTTTTTGTTTGTTTGGGTTTTTTGGGGTTATTTTGGTTAAAGCTTTCTGAAATAGACTCTGTTATCAGCAAAAAAAAATTGTTCGGGAAATGTATGAGAAAAAGTGAAAATTTTGCTAGAAATTTCACATTTCTTGTAGGAAAGAATAAATTTCCGTTGTTGCTCATACACAAATAGCAATATAGTAGATGAAACATCTAGAACGTACTGTGAATTTAGGTGCTGAAATCTACTGTTTTGAAGAAAAATTGGCCAGAAATATCCTGACAGTGAATTTTTAGGAACCTAATGCCTTACACACAGAGTGAAATGTTATAGAAGTTTTCTGAAACAGATGCATCTGTAGTCTTTTTAAATCCACTGATGATTAAAACTTGAGTAGCCAGCCAGCAAAAATGTCAGCAACTTTGCAGGTATAAGCAAGGAAAGAAGAAATGTTGCCTTGCTTCTCCATTCCCGTAGCTTTCAATTGCTTTAAACTGTGGATTTCAAATGAACAGGGCATGAATATAGGGCAGGCTTTTCATTGCCACTTCCAAGTCTACAACAAATTATGATGTGTTGCCTACAGGGTACTCTTTTTTTATTCACAGATGCATTAAAAATTGGTTGCTGTCTGTGTGACCTGTGAATAAATGATGTTTCTTAAAGAAGATTCACCACAGGTTTTGACATCGTTATTTTCTCTGATAAAATGCAGGCAGATCAGAGTGTTTGCAGCCAGCCCATTCACTTCAAAAGCTGCTTTGTATGTTTTTTAGTTTGAGAATGATCTGTTGGTTCAATTAGGAGTTCATTATAGCCCCTATACAATGTGACAAAATCTTCAATTTGATAAGCTAGTCAGAACAGCACAGAAGTCACAGAGACTTCTATAATTTTCAGAACTCTCCAGAAGATAGTGGAAAAATGTATCAGAAAATTTTATTATCTCTCCTCATCTGCTGGAAAAAGCAGTTACTATATGGCTATAAAAACAACCTACAGATTTTCCATGTATTACTGAAAGGTTTTCCAGGTGTTTGTGCCTTGAGATAGGGTTCAAGAAGGAGAAGAACTTTCCTATGGTGGTAGATCAGTTAATCTTGAGCATTTTTGATCCTTACAAGTCCACAGAACCTAATGGGATACATCTCATTCAAAAGGATAAACTCTTCTCAGTCAAAATAAGGTTCTCTAAAGTGATTGGAAATGAAGAACTGGCCCTGAAATAAAAGGCTGGGGAAGCTGTGGTGAAGAGGTGGTTTGGGTGGGGAACCTGACAATCATCACTCACTGATTTCAAGAGTAGAAGGTTGGATATTGCTTTTACTGAAATGTTTTAGGTGTAGTGTCACTTAATGGGCATTCAGCTTTCCAATTAATAGCTTGTGTCATATAGTTCACTCTGCAGAGTACCTGAAATTATAAAGTATTTATTGTGGAGTACCTGAAAATTACATATTATTATATCTACAAACGTATTTCTAGACCTTGTTAATTTGGATGTTCTCTGAGACTGGTAGGATCACATCAGTACAAAGGAGAACAAAGCTGATATGGTTCAAGATTCCTTTTACACATTCTTGTGAAAGCTGAAGGAAAAGAATTGAAATGTTATTTTCCAGTCGTACTGTTTATTGGTTCTTTCATAAATACTACTTCATCCTTCAATAATAACAAATTGACATGTCCTCACTGAATCCTTTTCATCGTCTTAATTGCACCCCAGACTTAATGAATGTGGTGTCTACATAAAAGTAAATCAGAACTGCTGTTTGTTCAACACAAAACATAATGATTTCTCCTGTTTCTTTCAACACAAAATATAATGATTCTAGGCTTGGCACAAGTGAGGAAAGACAGTAAATATCACTTGTGCATTTTATTTGATTGTTTGTTCTTTATTTTATTTTCTGTCCCACCCCCAATTAGACTGCATCATAACTGTGGACTGGAGAAAACTCAAAACCACAGATTTGCAAGATGTCAGGGTTTTCTCCATCACAAATTTTGTAAGATTTCCCTATTCCTACTTCTTTATTCCAAGACCATTCCTGTAAGCATTTTTAAATCCAGGAATTATTTCTGTGTTTGGTATCACAAAATTTGGAGCTATTAATAAATTGGACATTTTACACAGATGATTGCACCCTGATGCTGTCGCTTGTAATGAAGAAATAGTTGTTCATCCTATTATGCATTCATCTTGTTATTCTTCATTTTGTTTTTCTGAATTCATATGAAATATTAAACAATATTTATTCCTAAACATTTTCCAGCTAAATTTAATGTTCTATTTATCTGTGCTTTGGAATGAAGAGATAGGTGGTAGAACTACAGAAAAATTTGCTTCTTCTGACAGCCATGTTAGGAATTTTTAAGTGCTATTAATTCTATAATAGATACAAAAAAATCTTTTTCTTCATATCTTTTTTGCACTCTATTACTTTTCAGCACTGGTATTCATAATCAATGGTTATTGAGGCACATTCTAAAAAAAATAAACCTGTAAAAAATCCTAATGAGGAAGTTGAAGTAGACAGGCACTATAGTGTGCCTAGCTGATTTTAAAGATAGATGAAAAATAATGTACGAAATGTATGATTATATGTGCTTTTTTATTTCCCAAGGATCCACTGTAGATTTTATATGACCAAGTGAATTAATAGAACATGTACTAGCAGGAAAATGTCTTGTAGACTAAGCAATAATAGATTTAACTGATTTTGTTCGATGAGATAGAGGTGTGACTGTGTAGTCTGGAAGTCTTGAAAGAGGTTTGTTTCCTAAATTTTAATTCAGTGTAGGTAAGAGTGGATTACTCTTCTTCGAACAACCAATGGATTCTTATTCATTCAATGTTTGCCCAGTTATAAAAATATAGACCTGAGGTAAAAGGCAAATACAGAATTACTGGAAACAGAGTTGTTCCAGTCCACCTTGTTATTAGTAAAACTGGTGAAAATGTCTTACTGTTTAAATTATATTTAGGATTATACAACCCAGAATTTTGATATGTAGCTTTTTTTTTTTTTTGCAGAACTATCGAAGTGTATTTCTCAAATGATTTTGCAGATATATTTGCACTGAATTGTTAGGAGTGCTAACAATTTACAGCACTGAGTATAATTAAACAGGTAAAGCCACAGAATTAATATGATCAGTATGAAATATTTCATAACATAACACTTATGTATTTATGTTTAAATGTTTTTTGTAATTTTATTCTAGAATACACTGACCTTCATGACAATAAAGCAATAGGGACAGCAAATGCATACTCAGAAAGAAACTCATTAATAATTTTTTTAAAAAGCTTTTTTGTTGTTATATTTCAGAGCTTAACTAGAAAATATAAAAATATATGTACAAATGAAAAAAAACACAAGTGATTTAGAATTAAAAAAGACAAGATAACATAGAACACAGTACTTCTTACTTTTAATGTACTTCTAATCTCTGATAGAAGCTCAAATGTCAGCATTTCAGAGAATTGAAAAATGAATATTTATTTGAGAACCAGATTTTAAATCCTTTCAAAAGAAATCAGAATTGACTGACTATCCATCATTTTGTGATAAATTGCGGAGGGAAGACTAAGAAGCATTCAGTTTAGCTAGAAATTAATATTATTAGAAGTACATGTTACTATTGTATCCTCATCATACCTGCTACCAAACAATCTCCTCTGTGGAAGGATGGAATAGAAACCTATATGGGACAAATCTGGTGGTCCTCCTCAGAATATGAGAAAACCACCTCAGCTGTGAACTCAAGTGGATCACTGGTTGTCAATGGTATCACTGAACTCTGAATAAAGTCAGTTAAGACGTACCTGGGAAACACAATGAGAACTCAATAATCAGTGTTCTCATTCCCACAGCACACGGCAGTAATCCCTTTCTACGCCTGTCTTGATGCTGGTGATTAGGAAATATTTAAGCTTTCACCTATGAGATTTTCTGTCCCTGTCTTGCATTCAGTTTTGTTGAACAGCTAAATACTTGCATGAATATCACTGATTTGTTTTGGTAAAGAGGGTAAAGCATCTAAGAACATTTTATAGTTTTTGATATTCAAGCATACTAAACTGAAGTCCACAGAAAAAATTTACTGCAATTTATAAGGTTGCACCAAATTCAGAATCATTCTTTTCTTCTACTTTCCTTCTTACAAGCACAGAAAACCTGATTCCTACTAAAACAAGTATTTTCCTACCTTCCTATAAAACACTGAAAATTGACCACAGATCAATCAGGACAGAATCAGAATTTCACGGATTTTTTAAAATAAGTATTTCTTATAATTATTTTATATTTAGTAATAATAATATTAATAATAAGAAGAATTCCCTATGTCAACCTGTTTTTTTTAAAAGGAACACATAATAAATGCAGCTTTTTATGTTTTACTTTGGTACCTATATTTCATATGAAGTGGGGAGAATTATATTGTGTTCATAAATACTGTGTTTGTAAATACTGTATGGTTTCTTCTAATATATATTTATTTTTTCATTACCTGTTATTCAAGAAGGTAGGGAGTAGACTTAATAAGAGAATTCAATCCCTCACCAGTTGAGTCCCATGTGGTTTCATTGCTAAAAAATTGTCTGGTTGAAAAACAAAAATGTGTCTGGTACATGATAATGAATTCTCACAAAGGAATGTAAGAATAAAAAGTTTCCCATAATAATACTATAAAAACTAAAATTGCAAACAACATTTTCTTCATTTTTTCCTTCTGAATGCTTGAATTTTAGTGGTTAAGACAATGATAGATTGTTTATAGTCCTACTGCCTACCCAAGCTATATATCCTCAAAGACTTATTCAGGAAAAATAAAATCAAGGTCCTTAAATCATGAGCATTCTTACTGAGTAAACAACCAAAGAGAACCACAACAACTCTCAATAGAAAAGGAAAGTGAAAAAAATAATGAGAATGAATCATAATCAAGCTTATTTACCATGAGCAGCAAGCATGATATCTATAAAAATGCAAAAGGTTTGAGCAAGCAATGGTGCAAATCAATATTTTGGCTACATGAACTCAGTGAGGTTTCTGAAGTATTTCAAATATTTCTTGGCTCTCTAATACAAAGAAGTCTTGAGAGATAAAATAAATATATCTACTGTATCGTATTAAGTAGAAATAAAGTAACAGACATTTTGCTTTACTGATGCCTTAGTTTCCATGAAAAAGAACACTTGCTCCTGGAGATGATTTTATAGAAGGATACAGATTCTAAAGATAATGACAAACTATTAATGACACTCATACAGTTGTGTTACACAGATATACACCTGAAACACTAATGGCAATACCTCCTACATTTTAATAAGTTAAGTGTCTAACACATAGCAGCAGGGTGATGCTTTAAAAAAATATTGTGAAAACCAGCTCAGGAGTAGAAATATCTATGTAACTCAGAGCAACAGATAATGCAATGTCATGTCCTTGAAATAAGAGGAATTGTGAAATTGTTATGCCATATCTGTATTAGAAAACAAAACATGGTGTTTTCTGTTCATTCGTAGATACAACCTGACTTAGCCGACTCAGTACATGAAAGTGTTCTTCAGGTTTGCCGATAAATTAACCAGATGTCTCAAAAATTCTGTAGGTAAATTTTGTGATAATCAGACTAGGCATTTTTTAAAAATCAGGCATGTATACATATACAAACACACATACTTGCTTGCATGACAATTTAAGACACTAAGAGGCCAAAAGCAACCATTAACTTCATTGAATACAATTTCAGTACAATTAGAGATCAATTTTTTATTTTATGAAACTCAGAATTGCTAAATAAAATCTTTATTCTAAGTTTGGCTTACACATCTTTGGTTTATATTGTACTATCATTTCAAGTAAAAACCAAAACAAACAAAAACCAACCAACCAACCAACCAAAAATAAACCCCTACAGAAACATCAAGATTAAATTGTCTGTTTAAAATCAAACTGAGTTGGAAGAATAGTTCAAATTCCTTAGCTGGTCATTGACACATTTGGAATCTATTTTAATATTCCTAATTCAATAGTTTCTTAAACCATTTAATCTTCTGGTTATTAACTGTGCTTTCACTGATATTTTCTGTAAAATTTCTTTTTTTTGGCTTTGCTTGAGTTTTTTTTTCAAGTAAAAATCAATAACACTGAAACAGAAACCCAATATTTTTAGAATTTGAGTGAGATCAAGTTCTACCAAAATCATATTTCATTTGAATGATACTATACCTTCTTCAAACATCTCAGAATATGCTGTAGTTGCTTTGACAGTCTGTGAAAGAGAAGTATTTCTTGAGTATGTCTTCCTTCACAAACACTTTACTTAATAAAGAACATACTAAATATGTGTATTGCAGGGATTAATTTTTAAGCCATAAAGCTCCTTTAGTCAGCTAAAAATAAAGAAGATTTATACTAAAATATAAATATTTTAGTATTCATATTTCTTAAAATAATACAGAGCATATAAGGGAGCAAATCACATTGTTTTAATACTGTGGAGTATCTTTCTTTCTGTATAGATAAACATAATTTTGTCAGTTTATGAATGGAAGTAATGCTTTAGAATGGGCTTTTGAAATTATAGGTGTAATACAATATACATAGAATTAACATGATTCTCAATGTTTTCATTGTATTCATTCCTGTTTAGTATATTTTTTCTATACAGTTTTTATTTTCATCAACAAAACATTCACACAGGTGTATTTTTGCATATGATCTTGTTCTTAGTTATTGCTGTAGCATGCAAATCCATCATGATTACAAATTTGTTCTGCCTTATCATGATAGTCTCTAACAAACCCACAAACACATACAAGCCAGTGAATATGTTATTGAATATACTTCTTGAATATACTTAATAAATTTGACTTGAATGCTGCAAGCCAAATGCATAGAACTCCACAATTTATGAAACATAGGTCTTGGAATGCATTCAGGGCAGGATGACAAAGCTGGTGAAAAGGCTGGAAGGAGTGTCGTATGAGGAGAGTTGAGGACTCTGTGTTTGTTTACTTCAGAGAGAAGGAGGCTGAGGGTGACTTCATTGCTTCCTGAGGCGGGGAAGTGGTGAAAGGGATGTGATTTCTTCTCCCTGGAAGCCAGAGACAGGAAGAGTGGGAATGGTTCAAAGCTGAACTAGAGAAGGTTTAGACTGGACATGTGGAAGAATTTCTTTACAGGAATGGTGGTCAAACCCTGGAACAGGCCTCCTAGAGAGATAGTTGATACCCTTCCCTTCCCTTCCCAAACCTTCCCTTCCCAAACCTTCCCTTCCCAAACCTTCCCAAACCTTCCCTTTCCTCTCTTTTATCTTTTAAGTTTTAAGATGTTATACTAATTTCTACTTTTTTTTCTTTCTTTATTCTTTATTTTTTTCTTCTTATTCCTCTCTAAATGTCCATATCTTAAGATTTCTTAGGACAATAAATTGCTAGATTTTGATCATTAGTCTCTAGGATTCTTTGTTTCCTTTAAATGAATTAACTTCTCAGAAAATAATGAAGGATGGCATCACTAATTAGCACAGGTAGGTTGTTTTCCTACTCACCCTCCCAAAACCTCTTCTATTTTCATTCTTCAATATCAGATTCAGGAATTGGAAACATTCACAGACAAAAAAGGTGGGATTCAACTGATATCTGCACTTAAATGTATCATTCTACACTACGAAATGGGGAAAACATGAAATTCAAAAGAGAATTAATTGGTTTACTTCATTAATTTGTTTCCAGAGGAAAAGTACCAATATCTGAAAGACCAGTTATTTTTATTACCTCCAAATATAATTTAATATGGCCAACTGAGGTCTGGACACTGTAACTGTCTCCACAGGGTGCATCCCAAGATAAATAAGATCTTTCAAAAGCCACGATTCTCTTACCCAACGGTTAGTAAGAAGAATTTCAAAAATGTGATAGCTGTTCATCATGTGAAAGCTGCATTCAGATGAACATCCAGTTAGATTCACTACAAGTTTTTGAGCCTTCTGTCTAATAGAGAAGACACACCTATAGGTCTACTATTTGTTATATATATGGTTACTGAGAAGAATATTACGCATGGTTTTAGTACTTTCTACTGACAGTTGAAGTATTTCTGTTGCACACTGGGTTTTGCAATGAACCATTTATCAAAAGATTGATTTTTCACCACTAACTATAGACAAGGTAGGCATCTTGCTCTGCGTTATGTACTCCAATCCAGAACAAGGAATCTAGTTTTTAGTCAAGTGATATTGGGTATCACAGTGAGAAATGTACTTCACAGAATCACAGAATATGTTGAGTTGGAAGGGACCCACAAAGATAATTGAGTCCAACTCTTGGCCCTGCACAGAACCATCTCCAAGAGTCTCACCATGTACCCAAGAGCATCATCCAAACGCTTCTTGAACTCTGACAGGTTTAGTTCTGTGACCACTTCCCTTGGGGGCCTATTCCAGTGCCCAACCACTCCCTGGGTGAATAATCTTTTTCTAATAACCAACCTAAATCTCCCCTGATACAACTTCAGGCCATTCCCTTCGATCCTGTCACTGGTCACTAAAGAGAATAGATCAGTGCCTGCCCCTTCTCTTCCCCTTATGGGGAAGTTGTAGACTGCAATGAGGTCTCCCCTCAGTCTCTTCTTCTCCAGATTGAACAGACGAAGTGACCTCAGCCACTTCTCACATGGCTTCCCCTGAAGGCCCTTCACCATCTTCCTTGCCCTTCTTTGGACACTCTCTAATAGCTTAATATCTTTCTCATATTGTGGTGCCAGGTCACCAGTTTAATTTTATCCCATTCACTATTACTCTCCCTCCTTGACCCGTGAGGCAATTGCTCACCCACCACGTGATGTGTTTATCCAGCTGTGGCCTGGACATTTTGTTCAGAAGGATCCTATGAGAGAAAGTATCAAAAGCTTTACTGAAATCCAAAAAGATTATATCAACTGGATTCCCTCGGTCAACTAAAGGGGTTACCTTGTCATAAAAGGAAATCAGGTTTAATAAGCAGGACTTTCCTCTCATGAAGCTGTGCTGGCTATGACCAATGACTGTATTGTCTTTCAGGTGTTTTTCAGTACCTGTCAGAATAATCTTCTCCACAACTTTACCAAGCACTGAAGTGAGACTTACAGGCCTGTAGTTTCTGGGTCTTCCTTCTTTCCCTTCTGAAAATCAGGACAATGTTCACCGACTTCCAGTCATCTGGAACCTCTTCAGATTCCCAAGACTGCTCAAAAATCACCAAGAGAGGTTTTACAATGACATCTACCAGCTCTGAGGATTCTGGGGTGAACCCCATCAGGTTTCATAGGTTTGTAGGGACCCAGCTGCACCAGCAGATCCTGCACAATTTCAGGGTTGACTGGAAGCTGATCATTCTCGCAACCATGGTCCTCCAGCTCAGGGCACTGACACCCCCTTGGTCTGTCATCTCTGTTGAAGGCAGAGGCAAAGAAAGCATTAACCACTGCTGCCTTGTCTCTGTCCCTGTTTGTGAGGTGACCATCCTCATTCTCTAACAGGCTAATGATATTTATATACTGTCTATTTCCATTAATATATTTCAGAAAACACTTTTTATTGTTCCTCACATTTCTGGCCAACTTCAATTCCAGTTGAGCTTTGGCCTCATGAATTTTCTCTATAGAGTACCAAGCAGCATCTCTGTATTCTTCCCATGTCACTTGACCTTGTTTCCATTGGGCATATCCCTCCTTCTTTTGTCTTATTTCCAAGAAAAGACCCCTGCTCAGTCAAGCCTGCCTTCTGCCTTGCCTGCTTGATTTCTCACCCTTGTGAGTTGCCTCCTTCTGTGCCCTTAGGAGGCGAGGTTTGAAAAGTGACCTGCACTGATGGACCCCAGCACCTGCAAAAATGTTTTCCCAGGGGATCTTACATACTAATTCCCTGAGCAGCCTGAATTCTTCTCTTGTCATGTCCAGAGCTGAGGTTTTACTGGCACTTTTCCTCCTGTCAACTGAGATTTTAAATTCGATCGCCAAGACGGCCACTGATCATCACTTTGCTCATGAGATCTGCTCTGTTGACAAGCGGTAGATCAAGCATGGCAACCTTCCAAGTCAGTTTCCCTAGGACCTCTTCCATAAAGTTGTCATCCAGGTTTCTTAGGAATTTTCTGGCCTAGGCTATATGAACTGTGTGATGTTCCCAGTTAATTTCTGGCAAGTTGAAGTACCCCATAAAGACAATGACATTTGATTTGGAAGTGTGCCTTAGTTCCTCAAAGAAAAATTCATTAGTATCATCATCCCGGCTGGGAGGTCTATAGTAGACTCCCATGATGACATCTGCATTATTTGTTTGCCCCTTGATTTTTACCCAGAGGGTCTCAACAGTGCCACTTATTTTTATTTGCCTCTAGGTAAATATAATGCATTAGAATTACAGCAACTTTGTCACATGAGCCACGTGTTAGTATAGCAAGAGTGGTGTTAGTATAACAGAAGCAAATCTCTCAAATTTTTACTTAAATAGCTAGTAACTTTTAGGAGAAAAGGAAAAAAATTATCAAGGAAATAAGAAGAAAGAAAAATTAAAGCAAAGGCAGTCAATGAATGAAAAAAAGAGAAAGTGATCAGCGGAAGGCATTTAACTTTAGAAGAAGGCATACTGGCAAAGCTAAGATTCCCTGAAACTATTCATGCCAAACTGACTTGTCAGTAGAAAGAGAACTATCTACAGGCACAAGAACTATAAGCATAGTGAGACAAATGTTAATAGGAAGTGACTTTCCCTGCCATTATTGATCATGCTAATGACTGAATATTGCTCTTCAGGCAGATGTACAGTGTGTGAAAAGGGGATGGTAAGTCCTAATGCAGCCAGAAGATGAGACATCCCCCATTCCTTGAGGTGTTTAAGTATGTACTTTCTGATTCTACAATAAAATTCAGCTTTCACAGGGACTAAAATGAATAAGATTTTTAATGTTTGTATCTGCTTCTCTGTCATTGTCTCACAGATTAAATCAAACCTGCTGCCTACTGAACAAGGTCATTTTTTGCCAGTTTAGTGCCACATTACATTAAATTCAACAGACATATTACAACAATTTTATGATGTAGTACTAGCTGTGTCAGAGGTTCACAGACAAACTTTCACTTTTAACAGAGAGTTCAAAGGCTATTGGTCAAATATTGCTTCTAGTCATAACTTGGCACCAGAAAGACACCATCTGGCCGCATTGTTCCTGGGCATTAAAATAATAATTTATATAGTTATAGATACTGCTTTAAGGACTATTAAAATTTACTGCTTCCATGTTCCTTTTTCTTCTAAATTTATTTTTACTCACAGTAATTAGATTTTAACGTAAATATCAGGTTTGGGGTAAACTATACATAGTGACGTATCGGGTTTTGAGGTGCTGGTGCGTTCCAAACAAGGGCAACAAAGTTGATGAATGGTCTTTTAAGGAGTGGCTGAGGGAACTGAGGTTGTTCAGTCTGGAGAAAAGGAGGTTCAGGGAGGACCTTATCACTCTTCATAGCTACCTGAAAGAAGGCAGTAGCAAGGTCGGTGTCGGCCTCTTCTCCCAAGTAGTGAGTGATGAGAAGACATAACCTCCAGTTGAACCAGGAGAGGTTTAGGTTGGATATTAGGAAAATTTTCTGTGTAGAAAGGGCTGTCAAGCATTGCAAAAGGCTGCCCAGAAACTGGTAGGTGTAGTCACCATCTCTGGAGGTATTTAAAAGATGGATGAATGTGGCACTTAGGGACATGGTTTAGTGGTGGCCTTGTCAGTGCTGGGTTAATGGTTGGACTTAATGACCTTAAACATTTTTTCCAATCTAAATGATTCTGCAGTTCTATTTGAACACCAGTCCTAGTCTTCACATGGAGAAAGAAAATTGACAGAAAATTACAGACAGGTGTTGTATAATTATGTTATTTACCTTGTGTTGAAACTTTTATGTTGCTTGGATTATTAATTTCATACCATTCTACAGTTAGCATTTGTTTCAAGAGCTTAGTAAACAAGAACAGAAAGAATAAAAAATATCCAACTAAACTGGAATTTCACAAGACCTTTTCAGCATACTTAATGAATTTTCTTCATATTCAGAATGTTTTTCACATTCATAATATTCTACTGGCATGTTTCTAATATTTATTGTACAGCTCACGCAGAAAAATGTCCATCTAAAAATTATTTGAACTCCTGTTTTTCACTATTCTAATGTGAAATCACAATAAACTGCTACTAATGATGTGTTTTATGATTCTTTTTAGAGTAGTACATGGAGGTAGTTTTGGTAATTGTAATGGTTTGGTTTTTAGGCCTCTTCCTGGCAACCAGATTGAAATTAGGGAAGTATCCATATCCCAGTATTCCATCCTATTCTTTACGTAAGCAGAAATATAAATAGAAGGGGAGAGGAGGTTGAGTCCTTCTTCTCTTCCAGCAGACTTGGAGAAAGCAGCCTCCCTGTGGCTCCTCCACCTGTGGGGGTGTGGGCCTGTGGTTTGTCGAGAGGCCACTGCCTTCTTCCCGAGTTCGAGAGGAGACATGCGGTGATTGTGGGTTGGGACGTTTCTGCTTCCTCAAGGAAAGTATTGAGATTTCATTTGCTAGTTCTTTATTGACTGTGTATATCTGGTTTTGGTTTTTGGTTTTGGCTTTTTTTTTCTTTTTGGGGGTGCTTGGGATTCTCTTTTTATATGTTTATAGTATTACAACTGTATAAAAATGTAATTTATGTGTATATATATATATATATATATATATATATATATATATACTGCTTTGGTTTTGTCATTTCAGTTTTTTGGTAGTTTTTCCTTTCCGATTCCTTCTGCTGTGTTCACAAGAAAAGGGGGGGTAAGGGCTTTTGCTGTGGTGTTGGGCACTTGGTGGGGGGTCAAGTCCAAACTGCCATAGTAATGGCAGAAATAATACAGAAATAAGTGATTTCATTGCAAAAATTCAATGCTGGGAGTGGTTCCTATAAGTATCTAATAGAAAATTAACTTTAAATTTTCTTAAATGATTCCTAGAGACCAAAACAAAAATGTTTTTTAATGACTTAAAGGGAAAAGCAAGAATTAAGAAGAGTAAATGTAATGAGGCATCAAACATATTAACACTGAAGAAATATTTTTGTGCTGTTCTACCTCTTTTACAGAGAGTATGCTTCTGTGTCCATGAGTCTACTTGGATTAAAAAATTTGAAGCACTTGTTAATTGCACGTAAAATGAATCTGAGGCATCTGATCCAGAGATCATTCTTGCTGACAGGAGCAAAGCAGCATCACACAGTGATATGTCCTTTCAAGAGGACATGGAGTTATGAACTTTTATATGGCAAAGATGCCTTTGAAGGTCTGATTATATTTGTTTCTGGATTATGGTCCACAAAAGTTATTTTACTGCTAATAAATAATTCTCTGTAGTTTTTACTCTTCCTCTTCTACATATTTTAACATAGAGAGTTTGAACTCTGATTACAACTAGATAAGTATAAAAAAAGGAAAATAATGTTTACCTGATCTCACAAATCCATTCCTTAGTTGTTTTTACTTTCATTGATAGCTTTGAAACACTGTGTATTTTTGTGAAGTCTCCTACTTAATATCTGTATATCTGTGCACTCCAATTAAGTTATGCAAATATATACACTCCTATGTACATCATTTTATATAGTATTGTTATATACATTCATGATTGTGTATCTGTAGAGATATTTTAATTTTTTAAATAATTTAATAAATTAGTATAAAAGTTATTAATTGCACTCATATTTCAATTCAAATAGAAAATGCAATGCAAAACAATATATTTCCTTAAGTAGGGTTGAATATGTCTTGGAAATAGACATATAAGAATAATGAACTTTACATTTCTTTTTTCATTGTGCCATTTTTTAATTTTTTTTTTATCTTTGTCAGACTTTCTATCTGAGTGTGACATGACGGAGTACAGGAAAAAAAATATTTTTTATTTTACTTATTTTAATTTTTTTTCTGAAGTAAGAGGGTTTTTTTACTTTACTCTCATATTATTTATTTTGGGAAGAAAAATGTGATGGTTTATATACATTTTGTTCATAATCAATTAAGAAGATATATGACAGTCCTAACTAGAAATGCGTAAAAGGAAAACAAGAAAAAGGTTTTCTCCACTATTATTTCCCAAATAGTTTCAAACTTCCAATCAACACACATCTAAATTATTTGCAATATCAAACTATTGTAGTAGTATCTCTGATACTACTCTGATAGTAGTATCAGAGAAATGGATCCCTAGGAATACACAGACCAAATAAAATGAGAATTCTATCCCAGAAGCTGATTTTGGTCATAGTACTGTTGTTTGAAATGAGTATCACACTGACTCAACTTCATCGTATTTAACTTCACATGAAACAAAGCTGTTCTTCTATTCACTTTTTGAGATTCTATTAGCTCCTCTGACTTCAGTGGGAGCTGTCCCAGTGAAGTAATTATTCTCACTCAGCTAAAAGAACAGAAGCAACTGACTGGGGAGAGGCACTGCAGGTGATGCTCAGCATTGCTCTCACAGCAGGAATGGGGATGAAAGGCACCAGGCAACATCACAGAAGCCACTCAGCCACCAGGTCAAGACAAGAAAAGAAAAACTGTTGGTAGTAATTCCACCTTTCCCTCAGGAATAAAAAAGCAGCCCTAGATAGCTCTCTGGAAGGATGACAAAAACTTGGTGAAGACTGTAGAACACCTGCACTTGAACTACAAAGAAAAGGAAAAGCTCAATATGTGTTCAAACTAAGTGATAATATACTGCCTCAGGGTACCAGACCTGTAAAATGCTCAGTAATACTGTTAGGTATGTACATATGTTATTCAAAAGACAGTATGAAAGAAAGGTTAAAAATGAGAAAACCATGCTGTATATTTTAAGGGATGACCATAATCCCGTGAAATATCCCTTAAAATGTGTGTAAAACATAGTGTATAATCTATAGAAGTTTCTGCAGAGAAAAAAATGCATGCTTTGTTTTCATACTTAAAGTATTTTTTGTACATATTCAAAAAAAATTGTTGTGATGTTATCATATGGAAAATTTACTGATAAATCAATAGGTATTGATAATTTCTATTTAGGAAACATCAATCTAAGAACCTACACTGAATAATCAGTATGGTAAATTTTATCATTTGCAGCATTATGAGTGAATAAAACCTCTGTAATCTAGAAAAGAGTAAAACAAAGTAAAGAGTAAAACGAAGTAAAGAGTAAAACAAAGCAAAGAAACCTAAGACTGGCCGGTATAAAAATTATTCTAAAACATCACTAGTTACACGGAATTTTACACACAAAGTGTAAATGATGATGCAACAATGATTGCAAAAGAAAATGACATATCCTTCCTCTGGGGGGTAATGACCTCTTGCTTCAGGAAAGGCTGGAGACTGAGTGGCTGGAAAGGAGCTCTGAGGAAAGGAACCTGCGTGTCTTGATGGACAAGTTGAACGTGAGCCAGCAGTGTGCCTTCCTGGCAAAGGCAGCCAATGTCTCCTGGGCTACCATAGGCACAGTGTTCCCAGAAGATCAAGGCAAGTGATCCTTCACCTCTGCTTGGTCCGAAGGAGACACATCTAAACTGCTGTGTTCAGTGCTGGGCTCCTCAGTACAAGAAGGACATGGAAAAACTGAAGTGTGTGCAGCTAAGGGTGCAAGGCTGAAACTGCTGGGGCTGTTCAGCATTGAGAAGAGAAGAATCAGGGTGATCTTATCAATATATACAACTGACTGACAGGAGGAAATAAAAATATATATGCTCTTATTAGAGATTAGACCACCTTTGGGATACAACTGAAAAAGAATCACATTTAGTTTCCTCTATAAAGTAATACACTTGCACCAAAAATGCTCTGCAAATTGAGCCTATGGAAATCTTAGATGAATTTATGCCAAAATCAAACTACAGTTCCAAATTTAAAAAAATACTGTAAATGCAATTTTATCTTGTTCAGTTTATATTATGATCCAGGGTGAACATAAACATTTAATAGTCGTTAGAAAATACAGAAAACAAAACTCATTTGTCACAGAAAACTTGTTACTTCCAGAAAAAATATCAGTATAGAGCAATCCAAAATTGTCTGAAATTCTTGAGAAAATTCTTAGATAAAAACAGCTAATTTGACACTTTTATCAAGGAACACCAGAAAAATTTCACTCCTCATATGAGAAGACAGAACTCGAGCATATGTGTACTCTGTTTCACGAAGTGTGATACAAAGACAACTAAGTTGTCAGCACCATAAGACTAAATACACAAAGCATGGCTTCAAGTTGAGAATATAACTTTCAGTCAAAACCGATCACCAATCACTGCAGTATTACCAACGCTTTATTACTTGCAAGAATAACCATGAGAAACCACGTAGCTTGCAGAATTTAAAGCTAGTCCACAGCCAAACAGCAAGGAAACCTGTTCCTTCCTCATATTTGACCCTTCTCAGTCCATGGCTGTGTCTGACAGCAGTAGCACATTCCCTGACTCCACAAAGGAGAAGGGATGGGAGGTCCACCTGCTGCTCCCACATATCATCTTGCGCCTGTCTACCCCATCCTCCTGAGGTACATAGTACTGGAGCATATACATTTACCTAGAAGATGAAGGTGGTGTCAGGTGCAAAGCCAGGCTAGGGATAATTGCCAGATAAAAAACTGAGAAGCAATTCTGCTGCCACAGTGAGTTCACCACCATCATAAATCTGCTACCAAAGGCAATGCAGTATAGACATACCAGTGATGATGTTGAAAGCCTTCTGCATTTTTGAGTGCAGTGTGTGCTGAACAATGCTGATGGTTCATTGCACCCAGACACTGTGGACAAAGCAACTTGCCTTAAAATGAGTTCATACACCTTTGCCCATTCCCAGCCTATTATGTCTTTTAGTTGAGACTATAAATGTCCTTGTGGCAGCAAGTATCTTTTATTATATTTCTGTGTAATACTTAGCACAATGGAGTCCCTGGCACTTAGGAGTCCCGACAATGACAAGTAGAAGTTAATACACACTCCTTTATTTCACCATTGCTTCCAACAGCCTTTTTGAAAATACAATAAGATTAAAATCTATAAAAAGAAAGATCTGTCAAGTGCTTAAAACAACCTTATGTGACCAAAGCTGAAGCAACACCCTTTGATACTGAAGGCCTCAAAGGCCTGCATGGTCAATGTAATAGCACATTATTTCTGGTTGCTACCAACTCTGTCTCCCTGTCCCAACCTCTCCTGCAGTCTCTAAAATGAGAGACTCTGCAGCTGCAACACCAGCTGTAGAGGTCAAAAGGCATTTATGATGTTTCATTTACACTCTTATAACAAAGAATTATTCTGGAGAATTGACCTTGGCTGGATTCTAGGTGGCTACCAAGCTGCTCTATCATATCTCTCCTTAGCAGGACAGGGTGAGGGCAAATAAGATGGAAAAAACTCATGGGTCAAGATAAAGGCAGTTAAATAAAGAAGAAGCAAAGCTTGCACATGTGGAAGCAAAAGGAAACAATAGATTTATTTTCTACTTCCCATCAGCAGGTGATGTCCATCTTCTTCTCAAGAAGTAAGGCTTCAGTACCCATAGTGGTTTCTCTGAAAGATGAAGATAAATTATGAGTGCCCAAGCTCCCACCCCTTCCTCCTATTTTCTCTTAGCTTTTATATCTCAGCAGTCATCATACGGAGCAGAACATCCCTTTGGTCAGTTTGAGTTGACTGTACTGGTTATGTACACTACCAAAATTTTACCCACCCCCAGCCTACTGGTAAAGGGAAAAAGTTGGAGAGACAGCCCTGATGCTGTTGAGCACTGCTCAACAGTTGCAAAAACACTGGTGTCTTATTATCTCCTTTCTAGATACCAATGCAAAACAGAGC
Organism: Pipra filicauda; assembly: GCF_003945595.2. Classification (NCBI taxonomy): domain Eukaryota; kingdom Metazoa; phylum Chordata; class Aves; order Passeriformes; family Pipridae; genus Pipra; species Pipra filicauda. The sequence continues at coordinate 582,435 of NW_024104592.1, read as the reverse complement.
ACTATGAGGGATGGTACAAGGAAAATTATCTTAGCCAGACCAAATATAACTGCTTATTCAACGGTGTCCCTTTTAAACTCTCTCCAATTTAAACTCAAAAAGTTTTGAAATGCTACAAAGTGTGGGGCAATGACCCCATAATACTTTTTGATCACGTTTAAGAGAGATTCAAGTCAAATTCATGTGCAGTCTGATTTGAATAGGCAAGGGAAGAGGGAGAAGAGCAAAAAAAATTTGTATTTCTCTCTTTTTATTTTTTTTTTTTTTGCCTATCTTTTCTCCCCGATGGAGAATTCTGGTCAGAACACAGTATCCTGGCCAGCAAGAAGTTACAGATATGCTGCCAGTATTAAATAACAGTGATCTAATCTAGTCTGGTCCCAGAAACCAACAAATTGCAAACATCTGAACTATTTCCAGAAGCCAGGAAAACCAAGTGCCAAATTTTGCTTGTTCTTTTCACTGCCAAGAACAAGGTGTCCAACATAGTCAAAATACCATCCCACAGCAAAGACATATCCAGTTTCTTCTGCAAGTCTAAGGAAGTACAGTCCAAACAGTGCTTTTGACATGCAAATCTGGTATCAAAAGCAGTGTGGTACAGTTGTGCACAGCCCCAAGGAACTTAAAGAAATATACCAATATGACGTTAAATAGTCAGGAACAGTTAAATAGGGAACAGTTATTCCTACGTTCCTTAGGATCTATCAGGTTTACCTTCAGGTAATCCCAAATTTTATTGCCATTTATTTAAAATAGACAAAATTAGCTACATACATTTTTATATTGTTTTTTTTCCCTATTATTACTTCACAGCCCTCATCATTCTAACACAGTGAATATTTATTTCTAAAGGTCGTTTTCCTGACACAGGGTATTCAATTCACTGAATGACAGTGGTAGAGGCATTCATGATGTGAGCCAGATGCTACAAAATCGAGATGATGATGTAGATTTTTTCAGGATTCTGTATTCTAGGGCAGCAGCTGATCTCTATCTTAATAACCTTCCAGGATTTCTGCTAAGCCTCAAATCCCTTCTCAATAAGGATGTTTATACAAAACCTCAGCAGTCACTTTAGAGTTTCAGCCTGAAGTGTACAAAACCTGATGTGCAAATCTATGTACAGTTTTTACTGTATTGACTTGCTTTCCTTGGCAACATTATCACTAAAAAAAAAGTGTTTGAACTGTTCTGCTTCCATCTCCCATACCAAAACAGTCTGTTTCAAACACAAATCTAGCTGAATAGAACAGGAGTCAGCAGGAGCAGAATGGCCTGATTTGGATCTCTGCCTGCCTTAAGACACTTAATTTAATTTCACTGTTCGCTTTTACCAGGCAGTATTGTAAGGAATGGGTATTCAAAAGGAATGTTACTGTGCTGAAATTAGAGAATGCAAAATTAGTGTTGAAGTTGCTGATTTTTTAATATAGATGTAAGGATTTGCACTGAATGCATGTTGTACCTATCATATATTTAAAGAGAGAAAACGAGATGTTATTCTGCCTTTCAGCTTATTTATATACATATGTAAACTATTTTATTTGCATAAATTTAACATTGATTTGTTTCTCTGACTTTATGCAGCCATTGTTACAATTATACGTTTTTCATTTATAGCAGCCTTTTGCAGTTTAGCTCTACAGAAATGAACATCAATACTAAAAAGTATCTTTAAAGAAGATTCTATGCTGTTTTGCAAGATACCATGCTGAGAAACCACTGTGTATTGACCTATGGTTGAAGTTAAAATTGAAAACTGTGGTTTAGGTTTACTGATTCATTTACCTCCACTCCATAAACTTGACAGCTGTACTCGAAGGTTGATGTGAGTTGCCATCGATGTCTTGTGGAGCACCAAAGGTCTGAAAGAAATTTTTCTTTCTATGGGACTCAAGATTTGGTAGGGGATATTCAGAAAAGCCAAATTGCAAGGCAAGTAGTCTCTCCTAAGTGATTTCAGTATCTTTAAATCATCTTCTTGCTCAGCAGGACCATTGTGAAAGCCTATTATTCTTTCTGTGAAAGTCTGTTCCGTCTAACTGTGTGCTCTCAACCTGAACTGCTGTTATACATTTTTATTTTACACTGTGCACCTGTCTGGTGCACAAAATTATCATTCACCCTGACATTATCTATATCCTTCAAACATTTTATATTTCCATTAAAGCATAACATCTTACCTTTTGTCCCTTGGGCAGTATCAGTATAGGTTATGTTAAGTTTGTAATTGGAAATTATTCTTGAAGAAATGCAGAATAGGAAAATGTTTTGGGGATGGTCTAATGTCATGGAAAAATTTAGTAAAGGGAGACCTCCTTGCTTTCTGGGTTATCTGAAGATGTAGCAGGCCTGGGGGCCACTAGGCTTTCCCTTTCTTTGTTGGTATATTATCCATCTGTCTGAGTCCCTGGGAGACCTTCACAGATAATATTTTAGAGTAATTTGACAGTGTTAGGTTGGCAAGGTACCAGATGAACAAACAGAATGTCTACACTGTAAGTCTGGTCACAATTCCAATCCCAGATGCACAAATAGTATGAGTTACACTATTAATCTGGGAGCATTCAGTAAACTGCCAGATGCACAAATAGAGCAATTCTTTGGTTGTTGTGACAGAGAAAGGTTCAGAAATTGCTGTTGATAAATACGTTGGTATCGGAAAGCATAGGCAATAGTTTACCACAGAATAAGGATGGGTTATTTACTCACTGGGATATTTTCACTGGTTAATTTGGTTCTTATCATTCCTCAACCCCCTCTCCCCACAGAATCCTACAAATAAAATGAAAAAGGACAACTTACCAAACAGGAGATGTGAGAAGAGGCAACAAGTAGAGGAAAAAGAAGGGATGCCACATAACAATACTTTTTAAAAAATATACTAAATACCGTGAAATGCTATATTTACTCTGGTGTCAGTCATCTAACAGATCAATATTTTTCAGAGTGCTTTAAATTGATTAGAATCTTTTGCATAGCTGATTATTTCATTAATTCGATTAATAATCATCTTTGTTGTATATTATTAAAGCTAATTTGCTAAGCTTTAATGGATGAAAATCAAAAATCAGTAACTTTCTAACTACAGAATATAAGAAAGGTAAAATAATAAAACATGTAAAACCAGCATTTATATGTCTGTACAGCATATGCCATGTGTCAGATAACTGTGTAATCTCTTCCTATTGATGGTAACTATGTAGTTCACACAGCCAATAGATCTGGGAAATAGCTCATGTCTTCAAAAACTACCCATATAGGGCTCATTAATTTGACAAATGTGAACTATAGTGCAAGTTGAGACAGAAGTCAGATATGTGGCAACATAATCAAGTTTAAGGCAACCTGGAAAAAGAAATATTTATATGGTAAATATGAATGGGACTTATAAGAAAGATACTGTCAGTCTTAGCTGTTTAACATAGTCATGTAGCAGGTGATCCTGAGAGTATTTAACATGCTTCTTTGGGAACATAAACTCAGATGCCTACAAGAATCTCAGGACATTAGCTTCTGAGGATTGAGATGTTGAAAGTAAATACCTAATATGAACACTAGGTACTTTATTGTCACCTAAACTTTTTGATTCTCTGTCGATCAAAACCTTCAATTCTTCTAAACTTAGACATTATGCACTCAGAAAAACTGAACGTCCCAAACTGATTTATGAAAGAACATGGCAGAAAAGCAACAAAAACTACTTTATAGGTTGCACTGAAGTAATAGAAGAGTAATCGAGCAAGATGAAAAATAGCATCACTACTGTAGAATATAATATGCACCAACTGAATGAAAACAGAAATCATGTTAGGTTTTTTTAATGATTCCTTGATAGAGAAGAGGAATGGAAAAAGAATTATCTTCCTTGAAAAAAGCGAAGGTTTTTATTGGACTGATGACTAACTACCAGTGTCAATATTTGCTTAAAATTTCAGAAATAAATTAACCAGATAACTGTTTTGATGCAATTTACCTCTTATATGACTTATGGTACATAAACCGGGAGCAATAAAAGCACTAGAATTCAATATAGATAAGAAAACTGAAACAATTTTAATTGCAATTCTTGTCAATCTATTTTATAATATTTTACTTTTCTCCTCTGCATATTGCTTACTATCCACTTATGATCATAAATTTAAGTCAAAGTGGGTACCCATAAAATATATTTAATAAAACAGCAAATAAAATATAATTTATTTTTTAAAGTATTACCTCAAATGTCTATTAACCTTATATAGCACAATAAAGAATTCTAAACACTGTAGTCCTATTTATGTTAATATTATCTAAATAAAAAAGTACCTAAGAACTAAGAAAAATTTTTGCTCATTGTGAAGAAGATATTTTACTGATGTGAGAAACTTATAAATGAAATAGATGAGGTAAAAGAGGGACAACAAGACAAAACTGGACAACAGACCATAACATGTTATTTTTTTCTGAGTTTTCTGTCTTCTAGGCTTAAGTAGGAAGAAAAAACTATATATCAGAAAAAAAGGCAAAAAAATGTTAGTGACACTAAATAGGAAATGATAAGAAGGGAAGGACACTTCTCATGAAAAAGAAGGAACTAATGTATAAATTTCAAAGTATTAAAGAATATAGTAAAAGAACAGTAAGGTAATGAAATAAGAACAGTATTTTATGCAATTTCAGAAATTAATCATAGAATACCTCACTGTAATAGTGGTTTCATTCACTGATCTGGCTTATATTCATTGCTAACACTGCCAATTTTTTAATTGGTATTTAGCTTCAGACTGAGATACGTAAGTTTATGTTTACAAAACAGGTGTCTTCACCCACACATCACAGTGTTATTCAGCTGTGTAATCACAGATGTCTGGTACCATTTCCCATGCCCAGAGTTATCCAAGGCTTCAAAATGTGACAGATAGGTTTCAGATTTTATAAGTTAAGTTTCTGATTATTCGTATTTGTTATGTGTGTTTTTCAGTGTACACTTTGTCATATAGGTCATAGAATTGTAGAATTGTAAAATCAAAGAATTATGGAATCATAGAATGGTTTAAACTGGAAGGGAACTTTAGGGAACTTTAGGATGTCTAGTTCCAACCCCAATGCCATGCTCAGGGACACTTTTCTCTATATCAGGCTGCTAAGAGCACCATTGACCACTTACAATGACGAGGTAACTACAATTTCTCCGGGTGACCTGTTCCAGTATCTCACCACACTCATTGTGAGACATTAACTCAGTTGATTAGAGCACAGTGCTAATGACACTAAGGTTGTGGGTTTGATCCCTGTATGGGTCATTCATTTAAGAGTTGGACTTGCTGATTCTTGCACGTTCCTTCCAACTCAGAATATTCTGTGATTAAGTCCAATCTAAACCTACTCTCAGTTTCAAATTGTTACTTCTTTTCCTATCACTACAGGCCTTTGTAAAAAGTCTCTCTCCGTCTTTCTTCTAAGCCCTCTTTATACATTGGAAGGCCACAGTAAGGTCTCCCTGGAGCCTTCTCTTCTCCAGACTGAACAACCCCATCTCAGCCTTTCTTCGTAATAGAACTGTGTCCAGTCCTCTGATAACTTTCATGGCCCCCCTCTGGACCCACTTTGACAGGTCCATGTCTTTCTTTTGCTGGGGGGCTCCAGAGCTGGATGGAGCGCTACAGATACTCGCAAGAGCAAAGCAAGAAGAGGAGAATTACGATTAGAGATTGCCCATATGCTTCTGCAGGACAACATACTTGGTCTTGTTGAACTTCCTGAGATTCGCATGATCCCAGTCCTCAAGGCTGTCAAGGCCCTTCTGTGTGGTGTCCCTTCCTCCAAGCGAAACAACTGCACTGATCACCTTGGTGCCATCTGCAAACTTGCTGAGGGTGACTCAATCCCACTGTCTGTGTCACTCCACTAAATGGGCTGAAGTCATTAAGAGCATCCAGTCATTTTGACTACGCCTCTATTACCTGGATACAAAACTTTAGTTTAGACGAATTAGCACAGCTGTAATCTTTTGTAAGTAATGAAGAATTGAATTAGGTGTAGATTGCTGGGGTTTGGTTGTGTTTTTTTAAGTCATTAAAGATGATATTTTATAAGTGATCTGAACAAATAGTGAAGCATCTTTAACCATTATTTAATCAAAACGCATTGTATTGTGTCCAATCTTTCTTATTCTTCAAAGTTCATCACAATTTTAATAGTAAATTTGAATTAAGAATCCACTATCTATTGGTTATGTAACCATGGCTTTCCTGAAATCTATGAGTTCATACTTTCTAAAAGGCTTTACAATATATATTCTACTAAATAACTGAATTGATCCAGAAATAAGACGTCTTTTGCTTGTTTTTGTATTTTAACATCAGCCTCCATTAATCTGCTGACTGGCTTTTTTGAGTAACATGAAAAAAAACTGAAATATATCTGTTTGGTCATTCACATAAATTTAATAGTGAAAGACATAATTTATACTCTTACTAAGGACTGCTTAGCTCAAAAAGTAAAGAACTTCTAAAAGAAGGATTTAACGTTTCAAAAAACTCTAAAGCATTTATCTTTCCATTTACAAAAAAAAAAAAAAAAAGAAAGAAAAAGAGGCTGAAAACACAACCCCTGTCATTAACAATACTTTTGTCAATTACTAACATGTAATTAGCCTGGCTATGCTGTACTGTAATTAGTATAATGATCTGCACTACTAAACTTGTCAAAGAAACACCCTCTTCATCATCTAAAATCCTCCAATTATTTCCTTAAAGTTTACATGGAATATTAGTAGGCACATTTTTAATAGCTGAAACCACTTTTTTACACTTTTCTTCTTTACTGAGTAGTATTTTACATGAAGACCATTCAATATCAGATAGAAACACAGACTGATTAAAAATGTTTAAACAATTTGCCTGGTTCTGTTGTACGAAGAAATATAGTTGAGTAATACTTTTTTGCTGACATTGAGGTTAATGGGATTTCTTGGCTAAGGCTAGAAGAAAATGGATAGATAAAGATTGCAGGACAGCACTGAACTGTTACGTATTTCAAAAGCTTTTTATTGTGGCATATAAACGGGGCGCATTGCTAGAAATAAGCAGGTCCGCAACTTCTTAGGTGAAACTGGCAAGGCGGCTTTATTGAGGTGGAATGGAAAGGAACACAACTGAGCTGGTCAAAGGTGATCAGAAAAAGACCTCAATATAAAATGGCTTCTGCCTTATATAAGGTAGGGTAGAGAAGGTGCTAGAACAAAAGGTGGAGTTAAGGCAGAGCGTGTAAATTATAACCATAAAGGGAGAACATAACCATAATGGATCACTGCCGCAATGCACCAAATAATGACCAATAGGAAAATGGGGTTTACATACATAAGAAATAAGAGATAGTACATGAAACGATAATATAATAAAATGCAAAATCAAACATAAGACCACATAAAGCTTAAATGTATATCTACAAAAGTCCATATCTGCTTATCTTTATGAGGAGGAGTGTTGAATGAGGGATTCTTTCTCCAATCTCTATAATTCCACTTCCAACGTATAAATGTGGTGATGCATCCACAAGCATTCCCACACATGTAGTGTAATACCAAAAAACCCAATATCATCCATTGTATTCTCATACAAAAATTTACTGATGAAATCGGAAAGGGTTTTGCATATATTTGAAAGCTTAGACACTGCAGTTAAATTTATAAAAAGGGGGTTGGTTTTGTTTTGGGTTTATTTGTTTTCTCCTTTGGAGTCAACAACACTAAAAGAATCCACACAAATTTTAGAATCATAGTATCACAGGATCACTGAGGTTTGAAAAGACCTCTAAGATCATCAAATCCAGTTGCAAATCTGACACTGACAAATCCATCACTAAACTATGTTCCTAAGCACCACATCTACACCTCTTTTAAATACTCCCAGGGATGGTGATTCAATTACTTCCATGAGCAGGAAGGCCATTTCCTTGAGCAGCTTGAGGCCATTTCCTCTAGTCCTGTAAGTTGTTACCTGGGAGAAGAGACTGACATCCATCTCTCTACAGACTCCTTCTACATAGTTGTAGAGAGTGATAAGGTCTCCCTGAGCCTTCTTTTCTCCAGGCTAAACAATGCCAACTCCCTATGTTGCTCCTCATCAGACTTGTGCTCCAAACCCTGAGTCCCGAGGAACACCACTAGTGACTGGTTGCCAATTAGATTTAGCTCCATTGTCCAAAATTGTCTGGGCCCAGCAATCCAGACAGTTTTTTAACCAGTGAAAAGTGCACCTGTCCAAGCCATGGACAATCAGTTTCTCCTGGAGAATGCTGTGGGAAGTGGTGTCAAAGACTTTTCTACAGTCTAGGTAGACAACATCTACAGACTTTCCTTTATTCAGTAATGTGGTGGGTTGACTTTGGCTGGATGCCAGGTGCCCACCCAACCACTCTATCACTTCCCTTCCCGGTCAGACAGGGGAGAGAGTAAGATGGAAAAACAACTCGTGGGTTGGGATAAGGGAGTTTATTTAAAGCAAAAAGTAAAGCAGAAGCTTGCATACACTAAAGCAAAGCAAATGATAGCAGGGTTTATTCTCTACTTCCCATGAGCAGCGATGGTCGGCCACCTCTGAGAAGCAGGGCTTCAGTAGGTGTGACAGTTCCTCAGCAGGCAGCAATTGGACACAATGAATGCCCACTTTCCCGCTCTTTGCTTTAGCTTTTATGTCTGAGCTGACATGTCTGAGCTGAGGTATGGAATATCCTTTTGGTCAGTTTGGGTCAGCTGGCCTACTTGAGTCCCCTCACAGGATCTTGCCCTCGACTGAGGAAGGAATGTTACAGAGCTGATGCTGTGCCTGCCCTGCTCAGCAGTAGCCAAAACACAGGTGTGTCATCAACACCCCTCTAGCTGCCAATGCAAAGCACAGCACTGTGAGGGCTACTGTGGGGAAATGAACTCCAGCTCATCCAGACTCAGTACAAGTAAGCAGGTCATCTTGCCACAGAAGATGATCAGTTTGGACAAGCAGGATGTACATTTCATAAACCCATGCTGGCTGGAAGTGATCCCCTGGTTGTCCTGTGCGTACCACGGGGTGACACTCAAGATGATCTACTCCATAACCTTCCCCAGAACTGAGGTCAGACTGACAGGCCAGTTGTTTCCTGGATCCTCCTCCCAGAACTTGTTGTACATGGGTCTCAAATTGATCTTCCTGGTTAGCCAGAACTACTGGGAAATGGTGGAAAGTGACTTGGTGAGCTCTTCAGACAGCTCTATTAGTACTCTTGAGTGGATCCCATCCCATCTGGTCCCCTAGGGTTGTGTATGTCTAAAAGGTGTAGCATGTCACTGACCATTTCCCCTTGAATTATGGGAAACCTCTGTGTTTTCCACATCCTCTGTCTCACAGCATTCAATAAATGATGGAGATTCTCCTTAACCCTCCTCTTGTTGGTAATATAGCTAGAGAAATATGTATTTATATTGTCTTTTACAGTGGTATCTCAAGTTCTAGTTGGGCTTTGGATCTTCTAATTCTCCCATCTTCCAAAGTTCATAAACTCTCTTTTTTTCCTGAGTTCTAACTAAATTTGTCTGTTCAGCCCGGATAATCTTCTCCACCAGCTCATTTATTCTCAGTGATAGATGTAGGAGTAATGTGTATTTATATGAAATTGTTTTTAGAAGCTGTTGAGCAAGTGATTTTACTTGGGGATAAGACCACAGAAGAATGTAGAAATTATACCACCTTCTGATGTACTTATGAGTTTTTAACCTTTCCTCAAGTATCTATCTCAACATTAAGAAATCTGGTAGGAGTTGCTATTTATTATTGTTTGGTTGGTTGTGGTTTGGTTTGGTTTTGGGAGGGGTTTTTTTGTTTGGTTTTGGTTTTTGTTTCGGTTTTGAGTTTTTTATGTAGTATTACTCTCAAACTCTTCAGTTTACTGTAATTTGACCTGTACCTTTACTGAACAAATGGAAAGCTAGATTTTTTAGTTCATGAATAATATTCTAGACACACGTCATATCTGTGGATCAGTAGTAAATTGAGGAAAACATTTTTTACCCTTAAGGTACAATGAAAAAGCAATGAAGTTGTGTGAACATAATTGACTATTGCTATTTTAGATGATGCAAGACATCCAAGAAAAGCCTGGGGCTGGAGGGTGAGATACAGGACTGTGGGACACTGGGATCTTTCTGGAGTAGCAGCTTGGTGCCAAGTAGGTTACTCCAGAGTATCTTAACCGCCTCTGCATAGTTAGCCCCTGAATTCCTCTCCTAGACTGTTTGCCTCTGCTTTAGAGGCAGCAAATTTCTTGCTTCATTTGAACATCGAGAGTCAAAGGTGACATGAAAAAATTATGGGTATATTATATTTCTGCTTCCCAGCTGGTGGGCCTTTGATAGCAGCTAGGGATAAACAGGTATAAATGACTTTTTAACGCTCCAGTTGACAACACCTGACCCTTCGGATGGTTGTATAATATGCTTTCAAATAATCTCTGGACAGTTATGGCTTGAAAGGGAGGATTACTGTGGCCTCATAGCAACTTGTGATTTATGAATTTCTATGAACAGGATTTACAAGGAAACTGGATATCATTAAGAAGCAGCTGTTTTTACCAGGTCTGACCTAGGTCAGAGTGGTTTCAGAGTGTTAATGATTATGGTTGCCTGTCTCAAATAAATTGCTTGTGAATGACTTTGCAAGGCAAAATTGCTTTAAAATAGACACCGTTGATATGCTGTAAGTTGTTAGTATGTTTGCTGACCACAAAATCATAGAAGGTATTTAGTATGATTCCTGACTGAACACAAAAATGCAACTGATAAAGTCATGAAACACACAGATCTATCTTTTTACATGGATTTTTTAGGGAAAAATACACTATCAGTAGTCATGAGACTACCTTTGAGTATTAGAACATTTTATAGTCCAATGTCTAAATGGAGAAATTAGTATATGATAGCCTCATCTAATGCAGTAGTCAAAAGAAATATAATAAAGGTATTTTTCTGTATGTCAAAGCTTTGGTTTCAGACAAGAATTTAATATTTTCCAATATGCAACTTCTATCAGAAAACAATTTTAAATATGAAAATTCTACATTTATAAAAAAAAAAAAAGGGATTATTTTGGTTTAACATGAATAACTCTTTCTTTTCTATTTCTTACACAATGACATCTAAAATCCTTCTCAATATTTCATGTGTGTATAACCAGAGATTTATACAGTTCATGAAAGTCTGTAGAAATTACAGTATTCTAATGTTCAAGTCATTGTTGCTCTTTTGAGAGGGGTGGAGCTTGAGATCACCAGGGGATCTCAGTACAATGGATTTCCATGGGGAACCACTGCTCTGTAGCATTATTGTTTCTTCATTTCTTTCTGAATTCTTGAACTTACGTGCAGTTACGCACTGAATGCTTTCTTGAATTAACACTTGGAAACTAAAATTCCTGCAGGATACCATGAAAATACTGTATATTATATATTTTATACTCATTATGCAGTTTTTGCTAAGTCTGGACATTCAACCGCAAATTTTTCAGCATTTACTTTCTCAGCTAGAATCTAAATTAAACTGAAACAATATTGTAATTTGAATTTAATCTGTTCTCTATTCTATTATCTAATCAGAATAAATCCAGCTTTATGCTGTGTAACAACTGATAAACTTTTTAGCAAGAAAATTTATGGAATTCTCTGCTTTCTATACTGGGCCAGAGTCTTGTGTGCCTGCTATGATTAACATGATTTCCAACAAATCCTGCTGAAACCTTCTGCCACAAAAACATATGTTACTTATCCTGAATAATAGGCTCCAAATTACTTATTTCATTTTTATGCCTGCAAATCATAGTAGGTAGCAATAAGTGAATGACCCTTGACTAATAAAAGTAGGTCTCAACTGTACGATGGGATAAATTGCTTTAGCTGACCTAGATACAGTTGTTGTTAGTTTAACAGGTGGGCAAAGATTCACACAGACAACCTATGGACCTAATCTAAATCTCTTAAAAAAAAAAAAAAAAGGTTTCATCAGGCCCCCAAAAGGTTTTGGTTGAGGCATTTTCTAAAGGATTTAAAGTAAATTCATGCTCAGCTAAACATTTCTGTCTAAACCAATTGCTACTCTTTTTATCATATATTCTTTCCTTCACTTACCTTTCCCTCAATCACAGTTATAAAATATTATGCCTTCTCTCTCTTGAGGTATGTGGGCCTCTCTTTACTAATATTTCCATTTCTAAATAAATACTCAGAATAATAATTTCAATCAGCTTCTTTGGTAATTATGCTCCTTCTCACAATACATGTGTCATAAGACTCAAAAGGAAAGGCAAACAACCATCACATGCAAACTCTCATGCTTATCTCCAACAGTGTTTGTCTCCATCTCAAATTCCAACAGCTGGTAGGAGGCAGTGCTTCACGCAAACTTGTTACCCCCTTCCCTTGAGAAGGGTTTCCTTTATTCTTCATTAATGAAGATTTCAAACCAAAGTTTGTTTTGATTTTAACAGCATTTATTCTGTCATGGGGGAATAAAAAATAGTTTCATATTATTTGATTTTTATTCTTGTTTTCTCATACTTTGCAGTTGCTGCAAAGAAGCAAGAGAATGTGTTACTGTATATGCTATGCTTCTTTTCTACCTTTGCTTCAGTGGGAGTGCTGTATAGAGTTTAAAAACTAATTGAATATAACTCAGTTTTCAAAATAGCAGGCAAATAAACGTGAGAAATAACTTACAGAGATATAGTACAAAGAGAATGTAGAAGTATGTTCTTCTTTGTCTCTATTTTTGTGCTTTCCTAAAAAATATTCTGTCCCTCTAAAACCTCCTTTATATCACAAGGAGATCATGCATTGTTAGCCTAACATCACAAATAAACTGTGTTCATATTATTCTTTTATTGTTCAAAACTGTAATGTTTCCAGCGATCTAATCTAAAATAACACATCATCATTGAAGAGGGTCGATTTTTTTTTTAAACAATTGCATTTTTTAAAGACTGTGTGTTTCTACAGTTTCCATGTTATTTCCCATACTACTGAAAAAGGATGGTTCGCATTCTGTCTATGTTCTAAACTACGGGGAATAAAATACTATATTGTTCCAGAAGAACAATTCACACATACAAATTTTGTCACTACTGTTAATGGAACTGTTCTCTAAAGAAGCCATTGTTGGCCTTTAGCGACAAAGAAACACCCACCTGTGACAAACCTCCTTGCAGGACATTACAAAACCCTCCATCCAGTGCATCAATGACAACCAGGCAAGGCAGAGGCTCTGATCTGTCCATCTCTCAATCACAGGTCTGCTCTGAAGGCACAGTATCAGCAAGTCTCATCCAGAGGTTAATAATTACACTCTGTCTCTTCCTATTTGTTCTTGATTGTGAGTTGTTAGAAATGTAAGAAAGCTTGTTATTGGTGAATGTGAAGTCCAAATAATTTATGCAAAGTTCAGTCCCTCATTTTTCTTTTATTTTGTCTGTCTTCAAGTGTGATTTTAAAATACCTCCAGCCTAGAGTGTGATTGTTTGGTTGGTTGGTTTCAGGGAAATTGAGCAGAGTAAAAGGCAATCTGTTTAAATAAACAATGTTTTGATTACTTGTAAATTCTCAAACTCCCATATCATGCATAAAATCGTGCGCAATACTCAGTAGCTATGGATAAAATAATTTTGTCTATTTTCAGATATGAATGGAGAATGACATGAGCGATTCGATTTTGGGACAGTAGTTTTCATTCTTTGTTGCTGAATTTTTTTTTAGGCATTCAGCTATTAGATCATGCAGATAATAATAGTATATTTGTTAAAAATAGGTTTATGATTGGGACAACTCTTCAAGACTTAGTCTTTATGCTATTTTATCTAAGTCAGGGATTTCCATCAACAAAATTAATGCAAGGGATATTTTTTATAAAGACAATATTTCAAGTTAATTAAATAATCTCATATCAATTGGATTCAAAAGGAAAAAGATGCTCTTAATGAAAAATAGATAGTCTGCTTTCAAATTGGCATTTGACAAGATGTTTATTATCAAAGAACAAGTCAAGAATATACACATTCTTTTGTATATTCTTTGTTTTAAACCCCAAAATGAACAAAATTCAGCAGAATGAGTAGTACAGAAATTTTCAGTGTAATAATGTATGCATAACCCTCATCTTAGATACACAATACAAATCTAAACATTCAATTAAACAAATTTGTAATTAACCTAAAGCTGATTTTGATCAGAGATAATGAATGCTATTGTTTCTTATGAAAAAAAAGCAACAAAACTAAATCACTGCTTAGATGTTCAAAGTATTGATGAGGTCTTACGAAATAAAAGTATTAAAATGTTGTCAGTCTTTCTGCCTGTCTTATTAGTCTTGTATTGTTTGTGACTCTTTAAACATATTTATATGTTAAAATATAACACAAAATAAAATTCACTACTACACAATGTCCATTGCTGTCCATTGCTGTCCATTTTTGAAGGCAGGATATTTGATATATGACTGTTGTTGCCACATAAATGTATACAATTAAGATGTAAATGTACAAAGCATTTAGTTGTGGTTTTGTTTGTTCATTTGGTTTTTGCTTCTTAACTAACTGTGCATAATTTAGTCTTTTGCTGGGTCATGGACAACTAAGAGACACCCTCTATGAACTTTCAATTTAGGAATGCAAGATTGTCAAGAAAAAGTGTACTCAATGTCTTTTTTATCAAAAATCAGTTTTCTGGCTCCTGAGCCAACTTCTCCATCTGCTTGCAGGAGGAAAAGGTGGGCTAATATGGCAAAACTTCTTCATCATTATCACCATCACATCTTTATAAACTGCAAATGTGGGAAGGTAAATTATACAGGGCAATATAAAGGATGCATACGAGATTTTGCTTCCCATGGGAATATAGTAGCTAAAAATTGGAAAGGCACTGGTGGTGAAGCATCAGATTCCTTCTTCTATTACCATTGTAGACATTAATATTCCAATTTTTATTTACAGTGTTATTTTAAATGCAATTTGATGAATGCCATAAAAGCAAGAATTTCCTCTTTTGTGCATACCAAAATCTTGTTTGGATTTTCAGAGTGGAGGTTGGTCTAATGATACCTTGCATACAACATACAGTCTTTAATTGTTCTTTCTATCATGGTCCTGTCATTTATGGCACTTCAGTCTCAGTGTCTCTACCCATAGATTTTAATATCCCACAACCATTAACATTTTTTTTATTCAATATCTATTATTTGAATAATTAAGAAGGAAGGTTGACTGAATACAATGACAAGAGCTTCAGAAGTGATGAAGATATTTTTCTTTTGTGTATCTTAGCTTCAGAAATTTTGGTGTGTCTTCTAAAGATTTAATTCAAACTTAGCATTAGACTGTGTAATATTTTTCACTGCACTGCATATTTGTCACAGCTTTCCTTTATTGCATCCCAATTCTGTGCCAGTTTTTGGTGCTGCTTCCACCGTGTTTGTCATATGATTCATTCTTAATCAGCCCAGAGAGTTATGAAAAACAGGAGACAGAGAGGCTTTATGAATAATATTAATCTTCATTTGTTTGTGCAGTTCACTCTGTCTCTTAATAAAATCTTGATTATTTCAAGGTTCTGCAGCATTTGGATCCAGAGAGCAATTAATGGTTTCAGCGGCTCCTAATGTCTGTACTCTGCAACACAAAACTAGAGCTATTACCCTCCAGGAATATCTTATGAAAAGGACTGGCAATGAATTATAGCAGAAGGAAGGTCTTGACAAGACTATAAAATAATGATCTTCAGTTCTGACAACGTTATCCTCACAAAGACCAGAAAGGAAACAGATTAAGAGACACAAGCAACTGAGGTTTGGAAGGGGTCTCTAGATTAAACAGTTGCCTGTGCTTATGTGTAAGGAAAAGAACAGAGACAGAATTTATCTAACCAAGTTCTAGTTGACTAAAAGTCTAGAGTGGATGTCTACCCCTCCTAGGCCATCAGAGAACACAGGCAAGTTCCTCCAAACTGTACCTCTTCTTATCTATAAGTGTGTTGTGTCCTATTTACCTTAGCTATCTGTCTTAAGGAGGAATCATTTGCCAATGGATGATTCCTTCCCCTTGTTTACACATGGAGCTTAGATCAGTTACCCAGTTTAAGCACATAAGGGACAAAAGTTGGCAAAATCAAACAATTTTAGGATAAAAACTAGGGAGTAGGATATGCATTTTTCATGTTCCTTACTTTTTTGTTCCCTCCCCTTGATTTTTTTTTAAATCAGAAACAAGTACTTTGAGGGCACCTAAATATTAAAACTCAGGATAATCTAAATTAATTAATTAATAATTAATATGTCACTGAGTTTATATCTATTTCCCTGAAATACTTGTTGAAATATGGGATTGTAATTTTTTGTATCATAGTTTTAAAGACTTTATTTATTTATATTTTTTTTTAAATTTTGTCTTCAGCTGAAAATTCATTATATAGTGATTCTATTTACACAATGCATTATATTAAAAAAACATAAAAAGATAATAAATGGCTGGAAAAGTTACAGGTTTAGGATCTTGAAACTGATGAATTATATAAATGTACTATATATGCAAACTTCATGCTCTTCCAAACCCATGAATAATAACTTCTTGTTTGTTTTATTCTCATAATTTCTGTGTAAACTTGTAATTTCGAATGTTGTCTCTCTCTTTGGCAGATTCAAAAAATAACCAATATCCTGCATCTACATCATTTTACACCTTTAAAAATTTTTTATAATGAACTATGATCCTGATTAAGGAGTAAGACTTGCCACTGATATTCCTGAACACTAAATCACATAGTATCACTTCTCCTCCTCATGTTTTTCTAGATGCTGTACCTATGGAGATACCTATAATTATGCTGGTGCCACCTGCTTAACTGAACAGTTAAAAAAACAATTTCTGTTTTCTTTCGTTGTGTAAAAATTGCAAGATGGAAAAAAACCAGTCAAAATATAATGCCTTTGAGGGTTTGTATATAACCTGATACAGAATGATGCAAAAGAGGGGTTTTGTTGCTACTTCTTTTCTTGGAACATAAATTAAGTTCTCCTCAAGAAAAGGATTAACAGCTTCATAAGTAATCCTGGAAGTTTTGTCACAGAGAAAATGCAAAGATCATAAATTCTTTTTATGACATAGTGATTTATGCAGCCAAATGTAGCTTTTTGTGCTGGAGATGAATCCATACGAGCCAAATGCCTTATATATACCTGTAGTTAATGGAGAGAAATGAGGGGTCTCTTCATCCTGATGTAGACTTCTAAATAAGTTACTCCCAACTCTGTGAACTACTAGCTCAGTTTCGCTTGATATAATAAAATAAAAATAATGCATACTTTGTCTGAAACTTCTAGGGTAATGAAAGTAAGTGTGGTAATTTTCTGAGGGCTTTCAACTGAAGAAAACTTTCAAGGCTGTCAACTTCTCTTTTAGTGTCCCAGACTTTTAGACTACTCCTATAAAAACTTCCACAAAGGAAATTACTAGTTCATTTTTTTTCAGTAAATAGAAGCTATTTTGTAGCTTTAAATGTTTAACAAACATTTAAATTTGTGGAATGTCTTTATATAAATCAGATATTTGGCTAGGTGGGATTTCCATATGCTTGTCATAAACAAAGATTAACGATAACTCCATGGGTACTACATCTGTTACAAGTACATCTCAAACTCAATTCATCTTGATAACATAGAAATTGTACGAGCACTTCTCACTTTTTATGCATTTAGATGATTTTGAATATATTTTTTAAGAAGAAAAAGTTCAAAACAAATTCTACTTGAAGTGTGAAAGATATGGTCCTTCTGAAAGGAGTGTTGCTATTATTTTTCTGTCAAAGCATGAATTTATGATTATTCATGAATTGCTCACATATTTTATGCCAATGTAAGTATGTTGAGCTTTTACAGTTCATATTTATCCCCCCAAAAAGTTTTGTAATTTGATACAGTTGTAAAAATAAATCCATAGTTGTTTTATCTGGATGCAAACATACATAAATCATTCTTTAAATAAAAAATTAAGTATGTGAGTCGGCTGGTAAATGTTACAGGCATTAGGAAATTCTGTGAAATGAACTTTGAATTCCACTCCACGGTTTTGTCAGCTAAGCTGACAATGGTTCAAGTTGGAAGGTCAAGCCTGTACTCCAAAGACAGCTTTATTAATCTTTTTTTCTTTTTTTTTTAATACAGGCTGCTATTGTAAAAATTACCTTGTTGAAGGTCTGCAATTTGATTTATCTTTATCTTTCTTCGTTTGAGAATTAAAAACCAAAAACAATCAAAACCCAATACCAAATCCTGTTTGCAGGGTCATCTTTTACTTGGGTCAGCCCATAGCACAGTTGAAGGCAAAGAGCCAAAGACAGTTATATCAGAATCTCAAGATTTGGAAATGAGTAACTGTCATATAAGCTCCTTCACCTAGTTTTGCTATTAGAACTCCCAATATCATATGATTGTAAACTCAGTGTGAATTATGGTTTTATTTCACTCCAGAATTAGTCACTGAAGAGTTCAGAAATGGCTTTCCTCATGCTAAACCTACTCACCCTATTTTGTTAAAATTTTTATTCTCTTTAACAACAGCCAACCATGTTATGGTATTTACATCTAGTAGCACTTGGGAGACTTGTCATAATTGTTAGACTTTGTTGAAAAAAATCTGATATATATAGACTACAAATTCTTAGAGAAATTATCTCATTTTTTTGGTATCACACTGTGAAATACAACTGAAAAAAATTAAAAATGTCAAAATATTTCATTTCCACATATAAAGTACTTTAAAGACATTTTGTTGAAAGGTAATTTCAATTATAATAGAAAGAAAATGAGATTGAAATACTTTAGTCTTAATTATATTAAACTATTTTAATTGACCTAAACAAACCTTTTTTTATATACATATACTCATTTGACCATAACATTTTTCTTCTGGAAGTCTACAATATTTACATTATGACCAAATCATCCTTGCTCTACTAGCAAGAGTTTTGCCAATATGTATGCCTTACAAACACATGTATGCACATTATGTACATTCTTTTAACAAATAAAATTATATTCCTCTATATCTTTATGTTCATTTAGTGTTTTACAGGTACTCCTCATGTAGTATTACCCCGTAAGACTCTTGAACTTGACCCTTGCAACTTAAATGGTATAAGAAGCAATGCATAACTATATTTCCCCAGGACAGAAGGAACGCATAACTTACTGTTTATATGGTGTTTGTGTGGATATGGTGGAGACAGGTGGTTTTCCCCATGCTCCTTAAATAGCATAGTTTTTGTTTTGTTTTGCTTTGACATACAAGCTTTTATGCTTCCTGTTTACCTGTGTTGGCAGGCAATGTTTCACCATTTCCATGCTTTATTGTATGCCTTTCCACTTAATGAGCTGGCTGTGGCACTCCTATTATTAGGGACACTCTTCATCTGGCCATTATGGGGCAGATTATATTGTGATACTTTAGGACATAAATTATTGTGATTAAAAAGTCAGAAATTCAAACATAAGCTCACAAGCTTTTCCTTCCTGAAAGGTTCAGACAACCACTTGACATTTTGCATTTTTTGGTTGAGTGGTTGGTTTGGTTGTTTCCATAGTTGAATTTTTTGGTGTGAGGTAGGTCTTTAGTTTAGACTTTTTTTTCCATGACTGTTACAACAATCAACATTAAATCACTTGGAATTTATGTAATTACTGACAATTTTAGAAGGCAGTTCAAAAAGCTGTCTATGCCAAAAAGATTCAGATGTCGACTGTAAATACATAAGTTATTTCAGAAAAAGTATTTAAATACAGTGGCTGAAAACAACAAAAATATGGGAATGATTGCATCATTTGGTCTTGTGATGTATAATTTGCTACCAAGTAGCTGCTTATGATCTACTTGTTAATTATAACTGCTTCTTACCATATGCTATGCAAATGTATAATAAATATTTACACACAGGTGGTTTCAGAGTTATTGATGTAAACATGTATAGGTAATGACTTGGAAATTTTAAATCCTTGTGTATTTATTTGGTCCTCTTTTTATTTGTTGACAATGTCAGTTTCCCTGTTCAAGACATGGGTTTACTTATGGTACAGACATGGTCGTAGAGATATTACTGTGTGCACAAGACATAGGAACAATCATAGAACCATAGAAATATATAATCATAGAATTATTTGGGTTGGAAAGAACCTTAAAGACCATCTAGTTACAACTCTCCTGCCATGGGCAGGGACACCTTCCACTAGACCAGATTGCCCAAAGCCCCATCTGTCCTGGGCTTTGGATTTGGCATCCACAACTTCCCTGGGCAACCTGTTCCACTGTGCCCTGTCCTATCACTGCATGCCCTCTCAGTCTTTCTTGTGGGCCCCCTTTTACGTACTGGAAGGTTGATGTAAGGTCTCTCTGGAGCCTTCTTTTCTCCAGGTTGAACAACCTAAACTCCCTCAGTTTGTTTTCATAGGAAAGATGCTCCAGCACTTTTATAATCTTCATGGTCCTCCTCTGAACTCACTCCAACAGGACTATAGATATTCTGAAATCTGATCTTCTCCTACCACATGTGGATCTTCATTCTTCCAATCCCTGCTTTTACCTTCACATACCAAAGAATATGTGTATTTGCAAATGTCACAATATAGAATTATCTGCAATTTTTATTCATGAATAGTAACACTAAATTTTAGCCCAATTTTATGTCAGAATGTTAACTTTAAATATTATTGTCATGAAAGAAAAATCTTTGTACATCATTTCATTGGTGCTTTCTCAGTTGTAAGAGAGTTAATCTGGAAATAAATGAATCTGAATCTCTAAAAAGGAGGATGTTTCATCTTGCAATGTATTTTTTAGTGTATTTCTTGATTGAAAACAGCTTGTGAATATGTACTTTGTATATTATTAAATATGTTTTCCCGTGAAGAAAAGGGAGAAAATATATTTTTAACATGTTTAAAGTGTTTATGTTCCAGATTATTGAACCATGTGCTGACTTCTATTTTACTAACATGATTTTTAGTTGCATGAGATTTTATATCTCCACATAAATTTCTGGTGTTAAAGTGGTGTAAACAGCAGACGGGAGAAACAATTAAGAGACAAAAGAAAAGAAATGACAGTCTAAAGCAGAACAAAAATTGTTTTCATAAACCACACAGGCATACAGGCACATACGTACACATGTACAGATGTTTTAAAGAAGTACATTTTCCTGCTTCATATCATCATTGCTCAAGGATTTAAGTGAATTAGAGCCAGTATGGATTTAAAATAGAGATTTCTGAGACAACCTAAATTCACAAATAATAAGAAAGTGTTCCTCTTGGTTCTCTAAGAATAAAGGATAAATCCAGATGTCATGGTTTGTACAGATAGCAAATTTCTGTATGAAAAAAAGGTGTTTCAAAACAAATTAGTAACTACCATCAAAAGCTGAAATGAAGTAGTCAAAAATAACTAGTGATCAGGAACATAACAATTTGAGAAATATGCTAAGAAATCAGATTTATACAATTCTTAATTCATGCTTTAGACATTGTATGACCCACTGAAATATAACTTATATTTATTCTGTCCTTTAGTGAAAAAGAACAAAGTAAATGTCTATGCTAAGAAAAAGAGACTGTGACAAAGGGAATGAAACACAGCAAAAAAAATTATCATTATTACTAAGACTTAATTGTTATACTGTTAATTCACCTTTGAGTTGAATTTATTTTTAATATTTTTCATAATCAAAGTTTGCATGTAAAAGTAATGCACCTGAAGATTAAGAACCTATACTTTGCGTATTTAACACCGATTTACCACTTCATTTTAACACACTTTTAAGTGGAATTCAGCTCAGCTATATTGTGATTCTATTTTCATTCAAAGGTTTCTGTTCTATTGCATACTCCTTGCAGAGCACACACAGACACAACACACTGTCACTCCTACTGTCTGAGGGTCCAGCCCCTCATTGTAGTTCAGAGGGGAAGGATAACAAGGAAAGGATGACTTTTGACCGCTTGCTTGCCAGGGCCCAGCTGATGCCCAGCCCTGATACACAGCAGTTCCATTGTGATCTCCACCAGCAGCACAGCCTTGGTCTTCTCTGCAAGGTCACTGCTGTACTCACTGTTTATTTCTTCTTGAGATGGTGATCATAAGCCACGTAATGGTTCATTGGTCACATCATTCCAGGCTAATACTTTAGACCTTTTTTTCTTGTTTCTAGTGCTAATTAAGAGTTGGTACTTGAATTGATGTTACTTTCTGGCATGCGAATGCGTTACAAGTCTGAAAAACTGCAAAGAGTTCAACTGTACTTCTTTGTTTCTTCTCTGCACATATCTAAAGCATTTTTGGGTAGTCCCAGTTATCTATGCTTTGTTTTTCCAGCAGATGACAGAATCATCTAATGGGTTAGAGCTGGGCAGATGTGGGCATGGCGTCACTTGTCTAAGAGATGCTTTTGGATGGGCTCTACACCACAATATTACCATATCATTCCAAATTAAGTAAAAAGATATCGTGCTTTCTCTGGTCATCCATATTTAAGTCCCTTTGTCTCTTGAGCTTTCTGATAATTTACCAGAAAAACTAAGACCCAAACACTCTTTGAATCTGTAAAATATGCTTACTGCTTTCTTTTCTGGTCTCTGATTTAAATACTCTTTTACCTGTAAGAGAGGTTTAAAAGATTTTTTTGAAAAACTATACACATAATGAATGTATCTGCTCTCTTAACTAAGTGCAGTCACACACTTTGTCGCATGAAAAGGGGAGATTTGCTCAGACCTTTAGTGTTTGATTAGCTTTTCAGCACTCCAGGAAAGCTGAGACCCTTGTGCTCAACCACTCTTGCAGTGTTGCATTATGGGGACCCTTCCCTGAACAGTTCACGAGACCAAAGGGCAGTTTGACTGACTTGTTCAGGGACACACGCCAAAGAGAGAGACACTGCCCTGGGTGTCCACACCTTTACTCACTGTCAGTGACTGCCAGCACCCTTGAAGTTCTCACATAACACTTTTTAATAAAATTATGACAGATTACGGTTTGACAATTGTCAATGATAATATCTGACTGCAAAAATGTATTCAAAGAAATATAGTAATGCAAAGCAGTACAGTAATAAGCTGTAACCCCTAACAAAAATTAGCTCAAGATAATCATTCAGCATGCCTAGAGTACAGTTCTTTTGCAATAGGCATCCCTCTGGGGAAGAACACAGGTTCAGCCTGTCAGCTGATCCCAGTCAGTTCCCTGACTTCTCCCTGTTCTGAACTCACTTTTATACTATCTCTTTATGTTTAGATGAAGTTTGAATTACTTTAGTCACATATCTTACTCAGTGAGGGGTGTTTGTACCTTGGGAGTGGATATCTCAGTATAGTACCAGAGATAACCTTGTGATGGGTACACGTGCCAGTCCAAGGAGAGTGATTTTGCCACAGTTGCTGATTCAACAGCAGGACATCTTCCTTTATCTTCCTTGCTTTTCAGCTACTGTGTGCCTTATCAGCTAGAAAGTAGCCCCAAGTTCCCTTCTCTGCAAGAAGTTCAACAGAGTCTGACTGTGGTGTATCCACTCCACTCTCTGTTTAGTCCCCCTTAGATTGTGAGTGGGAGGTCAGGTGTACTGACCACATTCCATCCAGGGAATAACAACTGTATTTTCCACTACAGTTTCTGTACTGTAGCCTTTTTACCCACAGTCATTTCCCCACACACTTTCATGACTTCAGTAAGGCAGTTGTAGCAACAGGTGTCATTAGCAACAATATATTTTTAAAATGGTGTAGAAGCCTTTGGAGAAAACCATTACATGGTTTTCACATTCTTGTGAAAACACAAGAAGAGCATAAGTATTTAGCCGCACCTTATTAGTGTAGTTACTGTTGGCTAGATTTGATAGTGCTACATTTTAAACCTACAACATCTGATCCTGATAACTGAAAAATATAAAAAATTCTTTAAAGAACACCATTGTTTCTAAAGAAGCAGGTGTATTAACAGGTATGTTCAGACAACTTATCAAAATTAAATAAATAAGACAAAAATAGATATTGCTGTTTTTTTACAAGACAAGATAGAGTAATAGACATACCCAAACAGTAACGTGTACTCATTTGCCTGTCTACAGTAATTCAACTGCATTCTAGACATGTAGGTCTATATGGTATATGGCGAAAAATGTGTACCAGTTTGATTCATGTACAGAGCCTTATATGCAAATTCCACTGTAGGTATCTTTTGGGGCTAAATCATAACTAATACAGTTATGCTTTTGCTAAGGCTTATTAGGTAGACCTTGATAAGGTGCCACTTACATGTACTTACATGAATTTTGGTTGCCCTGGAATACAAATGGATGCAGTTTGTGCTTATCCACAACATGACTTAAACATACTAAATTTTTTTCATTTGTTAATTTCTTATTCCAAATACATACCATAATGTGTTGTTAAAAACTTTCAGTATCCCTGTAGTCTGTGTCCTTAAGAGCTGCTAAGAAACAGATTCTACGATATCTTGTTAATATATTTTCTTTATCTAGCCCTTTTACTCCATCACACTGGCCCAAGAAAGGCAGTCTATGTATCTTGTAGTGCTATTCTGTCTTTAAGGACTAGTGGAGCATGAAGTTTCTCTTCTTTTTGCCTGGAGAATATTTCAAACTTTTGTCAAATGAAATACAGTGTGCATGCATTTTGAAGTGTAGGCAAAATTGAGCTCATTGACCTCAATTCAAATACATTAAGATACAGCAGTGATGAGCAAGGAAGTTGCTAGCTGCACTGATTTGTAAATTTTTTGCTATTCAGAGAGGTAAATATGGACTGTAGAATATGAAATAAAGCTTTTAATTATTTTTTGTATTAATTCAGCCAGTGCAAACCAACATGCACAAAAAAGAAAACCCCAACCTTTTACCTGTGAAATGTTAGACTGAAATTCTATCTCTAGGATTCAACTTTTAATAGAGGAGACAGTACTGATTTATGTACAAATGTTCTGGTAATTGCAATGTTAATAGATGCATTAAAAAGGCAAGAATGACAGTTTCACTGCATTTTAGTGGAAAAATAGTATTTGTGAAAACAGAATGAAATTTAACATGTTTTTAAAATACTTTCAATAATTTAAACTTGTATTTAATACATGAATTTGAAAGTCATTTAGGGAAAAATCCAAATAATACCATAAGAATCTAGAAATTATTTTTCTGTCTTTTATGGTGAAATTAAGAATTTTCTGCCAGTATCCAAAATGTACCATAAAATGGATATCCTAAGCAGGAAATCTCTAAGTGCCATTTCCCCCTTTCAGGAAACCATAGGATTCGTCTGACCAGACTGATATCTACAATACAGGTTCTTATATTTGAGCTTGTCACCCAAGTAACTTAAGACAGTTTTTCTGCAGATAATTCTGAATTGCATGAATGTAAATTCTGAATGTTCACTTGAGACATCTATAGTCCTGATAGCCTGTGCACTCACTAAAGCAGTGATGCTGAAAATTATTTATTGTAATTAAAGAGTATTTTTTTTTACATGTTTCATCCAGCCTTCTTTGGACATTGTCATAGTGTGTTACTTAAATATCAAAGAGGTTTGTGGATATTTTGTTGGTATAATGATTTTGTCTCTACTACTGGCTTTTTGCTATTTATAAGACAGCCTGCATTGCAGGTCTTCCTTCAGGAAACAAACCCTAAGAGTTGACCATCTCTCTTTGAAGTAAATAAATGAGTAAAACTAAGTAAGTTAAATAGAAACATATTAGGACAATAGTGTGCATTACAACAGAAAATGTTAGAATGTCTCTTTACTCTTCTTCATAAGAGCTGCTTCTTTCACTTAAGTGAAAAAGTAAATCATTAAGAACATTCATATATCAAGATGTTTAGAAACTTTAAAAGTACAACAAACTACAATAAAATGTAATTTAAAAATACAGTTTCTGTATATATCATTACATTTTAAATGTATCTCTATTTTAAATAAAGTTCAATATAACTAAACTTTATGTATATGTTGTAGACTATTCATATATTTATAAATAAAATGGTGTGAAAGGAGTTTGCCTGGGGATGCACTAGTTTATCTTGGTTTTGTTTTAATTTGGTGATTTTTAGTTCAGCAACTTTTTTCCTTATTAAACTCTCTTTATTTCAACCCATGACTTTTCAGTCTTTTACCCTTCCGATTCTCTTCTCCATTTCATGAGGTTGCAGGCAAGCAAGCAACTGTGTGGTGCTTGGCTGATGACCAAGTTTAAACCACACCACCATCTCTCTCTCTCTCTCTCTCTGTCTCTCTCTCTCTCTGAATATCTATATATATATAAAATAATATATATAGGGATATATATAAAATAATATATCCTTAAGGCACTTTCATTTAAAAACATTACCAGAAAGAAGTGACTAAGTAGGTTTTGAACGGTAAAAAAAAGAGAACTTTCCTCCAGGGGAAAAATTAAATAATCAGCACATGAATTGCCTATTACCATATGTGCTATCTTATGGTTTCCACAAGACAGGTTGTTTGTGGGGTTGCATATCTCAAGTTGCTAAACCTTTTTTACAATATTTTGCCTTCACATCACTGACTTAAGTGCAGTCCAAAATGGTACTAAATAGAAGTAGTCATCATCTGACACCTCTTCAATGTGTATGAGGAACAACATAAGCCTAATCACAACCATCTCTTTCACTGAACCTCATTCTCTATAAATTTCCATCAAATAATACATAATAAATAATACATAATAAACTAGAAAAATGTCCACCTTGCTTACCTTGTAGAAATATTTAGCATTTTTCGTTCTGATTTTTAGATGGAAGGATAGCAACTTACTTCGCCTTAGTGATTCATATAATTTTGATTTAATGATGGGGGAAAAAACATGGAAAGCTGAATAAAAAAATGTCAATGAGTCTTAGAAAATTTTTGTTCAGTAAAACATGTATGTTTATGATTAGAAATGCTTTTTGATTCTTCAGCCTTTCTTAAGAAAAGTCAACCTTGCAAATTTAATATTCGGGTTTATGCACAAAATAAATTACTTTTAACTTTTCTATTGGAAAATTAAATTACCCTGCTTGGTAGCTCCTTTGTAGACTATTATACTTCTCCCTTTGCCTATATAACAACTTTTTGCACATGCTAAAGAACAGGTATCCTTTACATAGTGTATAAATACCATAAAGTCTTCACTGTAGACAGGATGGATACAGTTACAGTGCTACATACACAGGATATGTAACCTCTTCGTTGAACTACATTGCTTCAAGACCGTTCACACACACGTATGTTTGGTCATCAAAGACGTTCTCTGCCAGGTGAGGCATAAACCCCACATCATCGGTACTAATCATCTATTTTCAGGCAAATGAAATGAGCTCCAAATATTTGAGTTCCCATAAGTTTAGCGGAAATTAATTCAATAGCACTGAAGGAAATTAGAGATAAATGCTTGTCAGTGATTTGAGCCAACACGGGTGCCACCCACAGGTCATCTGTCGGGATGGTTGCAGGGAGTGTGATTTCTTCACTGTTGCCATAGCAGAGATTGTAGTAGCACCCAACTGTAATGGAACTCCATGAGTGAGAAATGTCTAAGTGCTATTGATAGGTACTGATTTGGTATTATTGCTTTATTAAGTTTAATTAATAAAATACATAGTTTGCATCAAACAAGGGCTTATTAAGTCCTTAGCATAGATTTTTCATTTTACACTTATACTAACTGATCAACTGTCCCAAAATGTTGTGATAACGTGAGAACTGTAATGTATATATGGACAGAAGGCATTAAAGGACTTCAGAGTCATGATACAACTGTTAAGTTTCAGTGCCACGGCTGCTTCTGTGACAAATTGGTGTCACATAAGGCTCCTCCACTGGCAAGGTTTCCCTCACCTTTTAGTCTCTAAAGGTTAAATGTTTCATATTTTTTTAACTATGTGGAGATTTAGACACATGAATTATCAAAAGAAAAAAAATAGTCAATTTATCAGATGTATCCCTAGTATAGGACTGAATTTAGGACTGAGGACTAAAAAACATAATCTTCTAACATGGTGTTGGATGCCACAAGGTATCTGAAGTATCCTGTGGGCCTGGCAGGTATGACACGGGACTTCAAGGAGACTTGTAGAGCTACAAAGTGACAGTTGAAGAGAAATATTACAGATTATTAGAAATGTTGATTTGAAGGGACTTCTGGAGGTCATCAAGTCCAACACTAATCACAAAGTATAACTATTGTGAAAATTGGATGAGAGCAGACACAGCTTCTTTGTATATTCTACAGTAGTTTGTTGGGTTTTTTTCCCCCTCAGGTCCAGTTTGAACCTCTCTAGACATAGTTTGTCACTATTATCATTTGTGTTGTATCTACTGGAAGATAGATAATTCTTTCTCATGTAGGAAGAAGTCAACAGTCATTGAAACTCATTGCACACTATTCACAACACCAACTCCATTTACTGGACACTGAACTTCTTTTCCAAGTGAACAGCTGCAAGTACTTTAGCCTTTCTCCTAATGTCAACAACTTTCATTTTCTCTTTTCTTGGGAGTTTTTGTCTTCTTACTCTCCCTGGATAGCCTTGGTCATGCTAGCCTCATCTATGGGCAGTGGATGAAAGGTCTTCCATCTGCAGGTTGTCTGTGAAGATCCTTCCAAACTCTTGCTGATCATTCCTTGTGAAGCGAAGTCCATATATGCCTTTTGCATTCCACCTCATCTAATTTGAATGAATTATATTCCAAGAGTTTTGGAAGATATTAATCTAAAACTGCCAGTATTATATTCAGAATAGGGTATTATACCTTTTCAAAGATTTTCAGTATCTTTTTTCTATTGAGATTCCCAAATGCAAACTTTTTCTTTAAATCATCGTTGTGGTTTGAAGCTGGCTCCCTGCCAAGTCTCCAAATCTCACCAACAAAACTCCCCCCCACCCAAAACAAGGGAGAAGAGGGAAAAAAAACCCAAGAGAGCCAAAACGAGAGAGAGGCAGATAAAGCAATATATATAAATATATTTACACTTATATTACATTTATATACAATTGAAATATACGTACAATTTCAAAAGGAAAAGGGAAAGGAAAGGGTGAAGGATAAAAAGGAACAAAACCAAAATAAAATATACACGATCAATAGCCCAAGACCTAGCAACTAAAAGAATTAGCAAAAGAATATCTTACTACTCTCCTTGGGACAACGGAGAGTCACGCTGGAACGATCGCCGGCAACCTCCGTCTCCGAAGGTCGGCAAGGCCTTACCAGGCCTCGCTCCCCAACACGGCAGACTCGACAACAGGGAAACTCGCACCTCCAAAGCCGCCGGAAAGAAAGAGGGGCGAAGGCCTCTCCTTTCTTTTTATACCCTCGCTTATGTAAAAATCGTAGGGAACACCAGGTAAATCTGGGCACTTCCTTGGTTACAAACTGGTCACCAAGGAAGGCCTAGACTAAACTACCACAATCATGCACTAAAATTGTGTAGAACTTTAGGCAGATGTTTGTGTCCAAAAATTAAGGATATTTATGGTTAATAATGAAAGTATTATGCTGAGATCTAAGACTTCAAGTTAAGAATTACAAGAATCTGAGACTCATTTCCCAACTATTATAAGGGGGTTACAAAGCAATTATAACCTCCAATAAAACTTTGGATTGTTTTGTGTATGTGATAACATTTTGTGTCATTGATCAGTATTTTCTTCTGGTCCATTTTTCCTGTGTAGCAGCAGATACCAAATAAGGCTTTCCATGAGCAAGGTAAGGCACAGCAATAATTATTCTGAAACTTGAAAATACTAGCTTGATGCCTCAGGGACTTCACGCTGAGCTAGATCTCAGTAGTTGCAGGACTCTACCAGCAATCTAGCAGGTTTGTGAATGCTAGTCCACAACTACATTGAATGCTACCAGGTGGTGTGACAAGTCAAGTTATATTTCTGTAAATAGGCCTGGTTCCTAACTAATACACTTAAGGAACCCTACACTTTCCTATCAATCTACATAAAACATTATGAAACTGTGACTTTGATATAATTACTCTGAAATATGAGGGGTGTTTTTTGTGATTGTGGTTGGGTTGGTTTGCTTGTTTGTTTTTATTGTTTTTAGGTGGGTTTTTTTTCAATTTATGTTCCATTATGTTGCTTTATAACAATTTTCTGAAAAAGAAAACATAATAACCCCCTCTATGCTGTTCCTATGTCCTATTTACACTGTTCTAGATTATCTCTATCACACTTGGATTCTTTCCAGCTTGAAGGAAGAGAGAAGGGCACTGGGTATTCCTGTATTCTGAATGAGAATTGTTATCTCCCATTATATTCACAGTCAAATAAATCAGTCGTTGAGAAATTTCTTTTCAAAAAGGTTGACCTACAAAGTATTATGTCCTAACACAGATAATCAATATCTTTGGTTATTTCTAGACAACAGTTTGAAGGAAACATTAAGTCTTTGTATATATCTTTGTCCAATTAAATGACATTATAATGTATTTTACTGAAAAGGAAGCGGATGCACCCTTCAGAACTGATGAACTGATGTTTTTGTTCCCCTTGTCACCATGAGTGAAGATTTATGTATACATGTGACTACCTTGTGCCACTTTTTTACTGTGACAAGGTAGAAAATGCCTTTTGCTATATTGAGTTCAGTTTTCATGCTTGATGGATTGGGCTTCTCCAATGGAAGAGATATCTGTCTTTGATCTTCTCAAGGTAAAAGAGTCAGACTTTTTTGCCCTTGAGAATGACATTCAGTATTAAAAAAATCTTTTTATACTAACTAGAATCAGAAAGCAATCAAACCATTTATTAGTTGATTCAAAGGTGGGTAAGAGAAATAAAAACTACTCCATTAAGCAGAAAACCAATAATGATTTAAATGTCAGGGCTGAACTTTCAGAATAAAAGACTGATACCGAATAAAAATAGTTTTCTAATTTGTGTGTAATATGAGAAATAAGAACAGAATAAAAATATATTCTGAAATCAACAGGAAAGAAATACACACAAAATTAAGCCAAATATTGAGGGAGTAGAAAAGAGAATATCCTCTACAAAAATAATGAAAACATACATTTGATAAATGCAGGTTGAAAAAGAGATGCAAATCCAATCAAATGCATTTACAAATAAATTAAAAGGTGGTTCATTGGTTTGCATTCCAAAGCAATTTTCAACTAATCTTACATAAGAAAATAACTAGGGGACCTAGGGAACTACAGATTAGTTAATTTTGCAGTTACTAATTACTGTTTTCTGCATAAATAGATGGATGACAAAGAGCAAGGATAGGACACCTTATTAAATATTTACCTCTTGTATCCTCTCTGTTACAGTGGTATTTGAATGCAGTCTCTGGTTCATACCTAATCTGTAAAGAAGCAGACCATATGCTATTGGTTTCTTTTTCTTTTCTACCTTGACATTCATTGAAGTCCCTGATGAAAAACTAAGGAAGAAAAATGAGTATCCAAAGAGAAAGAAGTGTACTAAACTAGCTGACAGAAAACCCCCAAAATACTATTAAAAACAGCAATGATTGGAAAAGCCCCATGAGAAATACGTTCCTCCTTAGACATAAGTGATAGCATTATCAAAGTGCCCTAGTGAAATAAATGAATTAGAAAAGGTGTGAATCTATTCCATTTAAGATTGCTAATAACAATGAAAATTAATGATCTTATTACCTGTGATAGCAGTAATCAAAAAAGATTAGGAAAATGCAAAAGTTATTCTGTTCATTTTGATAGATAATTTGATTCTAAAGAGACCATATCATTACTTGCTTTTTATCTTTCCTTAAAAAGGAACAAAAAATTCACTGAAACTGATAGTATCAGAACGGATGACTAGAACGCAGTGATCCCATAGAGATGCTTTGTTGATGTCCTAGTTGATGTCAGTAAGTTTTAGTGCTGTATTATGAATAGAAATGAGATCTCTGTATTGGAGTTCAGCATGACTTATAATCATCCTTTAGTGCTACTTTAATCTTCCCATTGTTAATTGTGTAATTACTGTCTGTTGAGAAACCACTGTCTGTATAATTCTGGGCTTCTTTTCTCCAACACATTTCCTACTGCTTACCTTGAGAATACTAATGCTTATTTCTTAAGTTTAATAATAATTTGTTTTAAGGATCATTCTCACTTTTTAAATGCCTAAAATAACTAAATATTTTAAGTCAATTTCTGCCCAGTATGTAAATGTTGTTATTTTGTACCTGATGTTCTATGCCATTCTGTTGGGGGTTTCAATTTTTTTTTAAGGTAATTTTAATGAAAATAGTTGCATCAGGTCAATAATTGTGCTGGAAAGAAAACTTGCCTTAGAGTGATGCTATATTTTTAGTATTATTATTTTTGGTAGTAGGCTGTATCCTCTTCATTTAGACTGATGTTCAATTTTTAATGAAATCATGACAGTGGTGTAAACTAGGTGTACAGAGAAATCCACTTAATTCATAATAATTTAAAAGTAAAAATGCATATGTGAGGTAGTAGGTAGCTGAACTTCATGATTATTCCAAAAGGAAATACAAAATATCTTTTTTTCTATCTTTATTTCAAAATCTTCCAGCAAAGGTGAAACTAATGTCCAAGAATTAATTCTGTGTCTCTGCTCCAATATTATATACACAGTACAAATCTGAGTTCATATTTTTTGAAACTAAAAGCTGTAGGCCTACACTTAAAATATTATATGTTTTGAACATGCATGTCATCTTGCATGTTAGTGTCTGCATGTTTATGTGTGGCTTTCATAGGCATTGGTTGAGACTGCTTTTATGAAAAATAAATCTTTCTTTCCTGATCGTCATCAACATCAACAACAAAAAAATATTAC
Source organism: Pipra filicauda (assembly GCF_003945595.2). NCBI lineage: Eukaryota > Metazoa > Chordata > Aves > Passeriformes > Pipridae > Pipra > Pipra filicauda. Next base: position 549,528 of record NW_024104592.1, on the reverse strand, counting down.
GACATTACAATAGTGATATGCATTCTAATTGGAAAAAAATATCTGTTGCTGAGATTTTTCTAGCACAGCACTACTAGTCTTCAACTTCTTCCTGAATCCCACAAAATGCAAGGTGACAAAATGTTTTTTTTCAGAGCTGTGAACATATCCAGGCAGAGTCATGAGTTCTCTAGGGGGAAACATCCACCATTTCATGGATGTTTTTGTACAATCTTTTTAATTAAATACTGTCTAAGCACTCCTTAAACCTCCCAGAGTACAAAGATTTTCTTCTTTACACGTAACAAATGTACTGTGGATGATTAGTCACAACAACAGTAGAAACTATCTATGTAGAATTATGTCCTTTTTTCTTTTTTCCTTTTTCCTTGTTTATGTTTTCTGATGTTATAAATGTCGTGTCAAGAATGACTTACTGATGAGAAGAATTGCACATTGAATTAATTCTGAACCACATGCCACTCACACAACAGCAAAACATCAGCAGTCATCTTTGTTTAGGAGGATTTTTGGCACATAAGTTAAGCTAAATTCTTTGTGAAAAAAAATATTTTTTGCAACTATTAATGATTCAATTTTTTTTTATTTCAAGTTTGGAAAAAGATCTACTTATATATTATTTTAATTTACTTACCCAGCTTAGGATCATAGGCAAACCTACTTAGGACATCTTCAAGTCCTGCGTCAAAGTCATTTATGAAGATGTTGAAGAGCACAGGGCCTAAGATGGAGCCCTGCAGAATCTTGCTAGTGTCTGGTCTCCAGCCTGATGTTACCCCATTTACTATAACCCTTTACACCTGACCCTTGGGCCAATTTCTCCCCCATTCCACTCACAGAGGGTTCTCGCTGATGGCAAGTTGAATATGAGGCAACAGTGTGTCCTGCCAGATGGGAGGGACAATCATGTCCTGGGATGCGTCAGGCACAGCAGTGTTAGCGGGTCGAGGGAGGTGATTGTCATGCTCGCGTGCTGGTGCAGCCTCGCCTTGAGTATTGTGTGCAGTTTTGGGCACCGCAGAACAAGAAAGATATTAAGCTATTAGAGAGCATCTGATGGAAGGCTAAGAAGATGGTGAAGGGTCTGGAGGGGAAGCTCTAAGGGGAGTGCCTGAGGTCATTTGTTTTGTACAGCCTGAAGAAGAGGAGACTGAGGGGAGACCTCATAGCAGTGCAAGTCTACATCTGCCTCATGAGGGGAAGTGGAGGGGCAGGCACTGATCTCTTGTCTTTGGTGACCTGTGAGAGGGCCTGAGGGAATGGCACAGAACCATATCAGGGGAGGTTTATGTTAGATATTGGGAAGAAGTTCTTCACCCAGAGGTTGGTTGGGCACTGGAACAGGCTCTCCAGGGAAGTGGCCACAGCACTGAGACTGCCAGAATTCAAGAAACACTTGAAAAATGGTCTCATGGTGAGATTTGTGGCATTGTCCCATGAAGGGACAGGAGTTGACTTCAGTGATCCTTGTGCGTACCTTCCAACTCGGGATACTCTATGATTCTATGATCATTCCCTGTCCTCTTTCCCTATTCTTATCACAACTCCTTATATTTTCTCCCCCCTGTCCAGTTGAGGAGGGGAGTGATAGAGCAGCTTTTCTGGATACCTGGTATCAAACCACAGTCAACCCACCACATATGGTCAGTTAGTTTTTAACTTTTGATACATTTCGGAATGTTTTCCAGATTTAGAGGATTTACAGGACATCCTAACTTGTTGCTAATACCAGAATCAATATCAGAAGCAAGCAGCTTCTGATTAGAAATTATTTCATTTATATTCATTATTATCTTTCCCCCCAGAAAAATCTGTTGCAAGTATGAGTACTTTAATGCTACCATTCTTCTATCTTTCCTTGTGAATATGGAGGTTACTACTATTGAACTTTCTATTTGCTGGCATGTATTCTCTACCTATCTTGAATTTCTCTACCATCTGTTGTTTTTTCTTCCAGCGATATGCTTCATTTATTTCCATTTATTTTTCTTTTACTTTTCTCATAATTTGATTCATGCTTGAGGCACTCATTACTTTATTTATATCCTTCCCAACCAGTTACATCCATGGAAATCACAGAATTTTTTTCGCATATACAGCATTATTTTGTTGACCCTTTTTTTCTTGACATTTAAACTGTTTCTTGACAGCCCAGCTTTGAATTTCATATACATTTCAGCACCACAAGTATTAGGAAGTCTTTGTAAACAGGAACTACTTTTCATTATTACTGGTTTATCTTGGCTTCTGTACAGATGTTTGACTAATTTTTGTTGAATGAACCATGTATTTTAAGTCAAAATTAAGTTTAAATGATAAAGTATGTAAAGTTTGGTTTTTTGCTTCAAATTTTAGAATTTAGGCCTATAAAGACTGAATTTTATTTAAAGTCATCTATCAATAATGGAATGTCAGAATACCTGGCTGTTTTTCAGGTTATATTTACTAAATTGATAGATTTAGATTTGCTTTAATAGAAGCAGTCATACTTCTTAGGATTAATTTACTGAAAGTTGTTGGAAGGATATTACACTTTCAAGTCATTACAGTTATTTACCTAGGAGATTATTTACACTGCAACTAAATAAAGAGAAAGTCTTTGGACTTTTAAATTTAAACCCTTCTCCATCTCCCTAATTTTAGTTAATCTATCCATGTTATGATTTTAGTTTGCACCTGGTTTGTTATTCTTGGCATGGGCTTTAACCCATCCTATCTTGAATGGTGTTTTTCTCTGGTTATATCTAATAATAATTGCCAATCTTGAGATCTCCAAATCGGAGATCTACTTGCTTTTCAATTTAGTGATTCCTATTGGCAGAGCCACTGTGCAGTGCCAGCCCAAACCGCATAGAAGTCCACATAAATCACTTCTTCTCCACTCTGAGCCACCTGAGCAACTGCTCTTAGCTCTCCTACTTCTGCACTATGTCCACCTTCTTCTGTTATTTGTTTTTCCATATTGATGAGCCAAATGCCTTTTGTTGGCACTCCCTCGATAAGGGAAGGTGATCTAAAATTGGTGAGGGTTTAAAATGTTGCTGGAATGCTAATGGGTTTGCATTTATAGTAATTTGTATTTTGGAAACTTCAGTAGGCCTTTCAGGTAATTTCAATCCTTCTGCAACTGCCTTTAAGTCAGCACAACATTTCCTGACTCCAGATTTTTGTGCAACTCCTTCTGGGAGAGTTCTCCTCTTTAAAATAGATTCCATCAAATTAAATGGACCTCTGGTTGGTACAGGCTGCCCTTGATGCAATCTTTTAGCTCATTTCACTGCTCAGATTAAATATAAAAGACCCTTTTCCCACTTAGAAAATTTCTGTTCTGTCTCTTTAAATGCAGTTGAACTAAATACAAAAGGTCTCTTCAGTCCATCAGGTCCAGTTTGAAACAGGTAAGTATCATGCTCTGCTAAATGCCATTCTCCTATCATAGGATCATGTGAGTGAACAGATGACAGTGTTTTATGTGGTCTTTTTCCCATATTAGTGTTTTGACTGGTTTCTCATATTCTGAGATCTACTTCTACTGTTTTCCCTGTTAAAAAATTTAGTACAGTGGGCAAGCAGTGATAGAAAGTCCAGGTACATATTTTTTTCCCATACACTAAAGTTCCCATTAACAGCTGTAATTCTTTCTTGGATTGGGATGTTTGTATTTGTTCTGTTTTTCTTAAAGCATCCAGAGGAACTACTATGCTTCTTGCTATCCTCCAAATACCCCAATATTTTACTTCTTTTCTTGATCCTTGACATATTTCAGTTGGAATTTCAACTTCTGCTTCATTTAATGCTTCCCATACTGCTGCTGCTGCTTCCCATACTGCTGCTGCTGCTTCCCCTACCTTTTTACAGGAATGTCCTCCATTTAGAATATCATCATATATATTGGTAGTTTCACATCTGGGGTGAGTGAGACTGCCTGTAAAAATTTAGTAAGTGCAGCATGAGCATTCATGGGTGAAAGTTTACACCTCTGAGGGAGGTGTAATTTCCTCATGTGTAAAGACAAACTGTGCTGTTCAAGTAGAGCATAGCCTGAGTACAAGCTGATTTCTGTGCAGAAGCCGTGAGATCGAAGAATCCAGTAGTTTTAATAACCAGCAGATCTCCCTGCATCCTGCAGATCTATTCCTCCTGCCCAATATACAACCCATGTAGTTAAAGAATAATCATGATCTCCATGAGTTGTGGCTAAAAACATATGAGGACCCCAATAACTTTCCACTTCTTCTTCACTCCATAGAATCCAATCTCCCATAGTCAGAGAGACTCAACACACATATTCCATCTCCAATTCTCCCAAATGCCTGGAAAACTTCTCTTGCAATTTAGCCAATTGTACAGGAGACCCAGGAATTGTATGCACTGCCTTAAGAATTTCCTTCTACCCCTTGTTAATAATTTCAGTCTTAATTAATGGTCATAAAAGGAAAGGGTCAGGGAGAGGGTCAGATGTGGCAATAAAATTCTCTCCACTACCATCTTAAACGTTCCTGTACCAAGTGTCAGAGTCCTCATAACAGGTCAAATTAAAAATTTGACTAGCCATTCCTGGAGAGGGTAATTGGCTTATTAGGAGATCTAATGTTTCTTGCAGATGTTTGCCAAGATTTTCTGCACAATTGATGTTTTAAAATTCCAGTTTCCTCTATAGGGAAGTGTATAGAGATTTCCAATTTTTCTGCAATTCCCTTTTCAAAAGCTAATGATGCTTTTAGCACATAGTTTTCGGATTGAATCACTGAATCAAATTTTTTTCTGGACATGGAGGTTCTTTAGCCTCTCATTCTGCATAAGATAGACAAACATCTGATACAGCACAGATAACTCCTTTCCCTTTTCCAGCTTTTAGTTTCTGTTTTGCTAAATACCACTCAATACGCTTTATGATCTTACCGTTCCAAGATTTTTTCACAGTCTTCCCAAGACTTTATATGGCCCCTAGCTGCTTTTCAGTGTTACTTCACAGCTTTCCAGTCATGTCAGTTATCCCAGTCCCTTTTTCCTAAAACTTTGGGCTTGGATTTATTCCATGCTTTTGTAAGCAGTCAGTGATATTACTTGCTATCTTGCCGACCATGGCAATTTGTTGCTCTAAGGGCTTCAGATCGCTCAAAGATGACAGCATCTTGATTAGTCTACATGTGACACTTCAGCCGAATTTCAGTACTTTTTTTGTAGTATCATTTGCACCATTATTCCATTTTATCATTCAGTGTGTATTCAAATGTGATACTGCAAATCTTTGTCTTTTTGTTTTTGAAAAGGTTTTTGAAAAGACTGGGGCTTCAGCACATCTACTACCAGGTCTGCCAATGGATTCTAGCAATAGATTTCAGGGTATTGAAGTTATATAAACCGTACTCTATTGAAATAGAAAACACTACTGTTATTAATATTTAACAATTTTTACATTATTCTACTTTAAAATTATTTTAATATTCGAATATACACTAAAATCTTATCAAAATTCTCTAGACAATTGCAACCCATTGACTGCTATAAACAATTTAGCATTTTTTTAAACTAATTTAATTTGTTTAAAAATTGGTCCGATTCATGATAATTATTTAGAAATATTCCTGTAATTTAAAGTTAAAAAGCTTTTAATACAAGACTCCTATCTGATTTTTAAAATTAATTCCTATAATCAAATCCTCTTGTCAATGACTGTTTGATTAATGCAGGTAGAATAACTTCATTTAAGTATTAACTGAGTTTTCTCAGCATGCTAAAAATATCATGGGTCCTCTTGAAGTCAATTTTCAAAGTACTTTACCTCTCATGAAGGTAAGATTACTCCCTTACTTTTTGGATGATAAAAATAAATTAAATTTATTTGAGGAGGAGATTCTCTTTGTTATTGTGGAAGATATTATAGAATCATTTTATACTTTTAAATGGATTCTACCCTCTTCATTTTCCCATCTCATTAGAAAAGCATAACAGCAGGAATAATACTGTTGAAGCATTTGGCATTTGTCTTGCAAACAATAGCAGGTGTTTAATTATGCATTTTAAAAAGACCATTGAAACTTTCCCAGCATAGGTGAATGGGTCACATCATTCGAAAGATGCTGTTAGAGAAACCTGCATATATTGGGTTTTTTTCCTGACTTACTGTATTATACTTATTGAAGAAAGCAAAGAAGGAAAATGAAAATATGAAGTCAACTATTTAAAAACTAAAAGCAAATAATTGAAAATATTTTCTTTCTGCAAAATGTTCAAGAGGAAAATTTGTTATTCATAGAATTCTGAATTTTTCATTAGAAGTCATCTGATTGGAATAGAACTATATAAATGTAAATGAAATAGTTATTTTTAGATGAAATAGACCTTTCCTTGACAAAATGTAATGTACTAACCATAGAGAGACTTTCAGGAAGGCACAGGAGCAGTTGGTTTGGCTCAGAAGCAGCACAGAGTAGATATTAAGGAATTATTAAATGCAGATTTCATAAATTATCATAGTAACCTCAGCAAATGCAAAATATAATATTACCTTGCACAGTCATCCATATTAATGAAAAAGAAGACTATGAAATACCAAAAGTAAGTATGCAATTTTGAATACAACATAGTAAAGACATTGTCTTTTCAAATGGAATAGAAACATCTTTAAGCCTTTGAGTACACTGCCTGCATGTGTTGAAGTTTAATGCTGTGTCACATCCCAAGTGGTGCATCTCGCAGCTAACTAGGTAAGTAGTCATCTGACTATGCACCATACTTTTCCTCTCCAGAGACTTCAGATGAAAGATTGGAATCTTTTTGATGTTTGATGGCTGAAATTGCATTTATAATATTGTTATATATGAGGTAGGCGCACATTCAGCAGAATCATGTTAGTACGCTGATCATGCTTTCTTTGACACGTCAGGTGAAGAAAAAAGTTATGTTTCTTGTTTGGAGAAATCCTTGCTCTGCCTTGGGTTTGGTCCTTAAAGTTAGAACTTAAGAATTTAAAAACCACATACATAGTGTCAAGTTCTATTTTCATAGAGTGGAGAAAACATTCATAATATCTGAAGTTCTCAATGAAAAAACAATAGCCTAGAGGAAGGCTTCATAACTGTGTGAGTGCTACTGGATTTTCAGTTATTGTAGGGGCGAGTCTCAAGCTGTTGCATCAGGAAGCAGAGAAGTCTATAGGAAATTCAAAGCAATGGGAACCAAGTAAAGGGATATCATTTTTTTTCCCCCACAGGCTAACAGTAGGTAGCAAGCATCAGAATCAAAAGACAGAAAAAAACCCCACTAAAACCCGAGAGGAAAAGCCAGTTTGCATAGCTAAGAGATACGATAATAGAGTACAGTCTGTCTTTGCCTTTAATTTAATTCAATTTTAGTTTCTATTGTACTTTTAGCACCCAGACACTTTAAAGTTCAGGTAGAATTCAAATAAAATTATACTAAAGCATATATAAATCTGATTTAGTTCATTCATATGCTTGCAGTTATGGTATTTGAAATTAAATATTGAGAAAAACTATGAACGAAGTAGAAAAAGAATAGAAACACAAATTATCTTATGAGGCACTTGTGAAAAGTTTATTTTTGGGCAGTGCTTCTCCTGGTAAGATCATAAGAGTTATCTAACCAAAATCTGTTACATAATCTTAACTGGAAATTGCCTCTAGGTAATTTGATGTATAACAATTTTACCACAGACTTGAAAAAAAATCAAAATGAAGAATGAGTGCTCCACAGATAGTACAATCTCCACTGCTTTTTTCATAGTTTTTCAGAATTAAACAATATTTCTGAGTAATATTATGTGCAGTATTTGGCAAGCATCCATTTGAAACTACTTCTGTTACAGAAGTCATATAATTAAATGCACATTCATGGTTCACATAGAAAATATTAGTCAACAAGAGACATTAAAAAGCAATGTAACAAGTACCAATTATGGTTGCTCTGAAAACTATGTTTGCATCACATCATAATAGATTTCTTCAAAGATTTTTTTCCTCTCTTATTTAGAATTTATTCTCAAACTTGAATTTGGAGTTTCTCCTATTGCTGGGGATTTTTTTACCTCTTTTTGAACGATTTCCTTCAAAATTTTTTCCCTCCCTTGTGGTACAGCTTGCTACTTTCTAGACAGTTGCTTTCTTGATATATTTTCCTGTATCTGCAGATTCATCTACAGATTGAGTGCATTTCTCCTAAAGATGAATGGAGGATACTTTTATTTGCCTTTTGAGGTTATCAAAAGAACATTCTGATGCAAATTGACAAAACTGCTTCTCCATTGGCTCAATTTTGGAAAAATCAGCCCAAATTTATTATGAATATAAACACCAGATACTGGGATCAGCAAGTCTGCAACAAAATTAAGCTACTAAAAATATTTTGAAGCATTTTCGAAACTGAGAAGTCCTGAAAAATTCTCCCTCAACTCACTGAAATCAGAAGAACTCTAACCAAGAATTCCATATGAATTTGTATTGATAGTCTCACTCACTAGAAGGAAGCATCAAAAGAATGGTTATATTTAAAATATTGAATATTTAACTGAGATTTTCTAGCCCCAAAATCATATTCCTATTTATTGAGGCTACAACTAATGGCATGTGGAAAGAATTCATTTATGCACACAGAAAAGTCTGAATGAAAATCTATTAATCTTCTTGTGGAATCACCTGCTATGAAACGAATGAAAAGGTTAAGTGGGAGAGACAGTGGTAATATCCTTGTTCCCCAAAAGACAGTTTTTTATATTGCTGGTTTACATAACAACAACAACATATGTAACTTCTTTAAGAAAGGAGGCTACTTTCTAGCAGCTGAATTTTTCAAGACATTTTGTTTATGGGAGTATGGATACTTACGTAGAGTTCAGCACATGACGCTAAGAATTAGAACTATATATTTTTCTTTGAATTCTTGGTTGTGAATGTACCTCATTTCCTGTGTGTTGAGTTATGAAAAACAATGTTTATTGTTGTGTTGTCAAACTGTCACTATTGGAAAATTAACTTCACTGTATATGTAGACCCAAAAATTTACTGTAAGCCTAAATAAATTTTTTACAGTCTAGTAAAATACACATTTTTTATTATTGCAGTTTCAACAATATTTATTATCCAAATAAATAAATACTGGGTTGTTTAAATTGATAAAGACATTACCAAATACCTTCAGTGCTGTAAGACTTCACAAAGATGTGGTCAGAACTCTAAGTGGATAAGGAGTCCTTTTCAAGAACTGAGCTGAATAACACTCAGCCACAGTTAACCCCATGAGAACTTTCTCTGGCGAAGGAATAGCTGTAATAATGCTTGTTCATAGTAAAAAAGAAGTTATCCATGGTAGTACACAGTGTTGTTCTAAGGGAGAAATATTGTTTGCTACACTGGTTTTTTCTCTACTACGGACAAACTATGAAGCTATAAAGAGTAACACAACAAAGATACTTAAAACTAAAACTGACTTCGCTGATTTGGGCTGTAACAGAATTAATTTTCCTTGCAGTAGCTTGTATGTGTTTTGGATTTGTGACCAAAACAGTGCTGATAACACAGAGATGTTTTACCTATTGCTGAGCAGTGTTTGTACAGAGCCAAGGAGTTTCCTGTTTGTAAACCCACTCCTCCCAGGAGGTAGGCTGACAGTGCACAGGGAGCTGGGAGAGGACACAGGTGGGACAGCTGATCCCAGCTGAACAGAGGGGTATCCCACACCATATGATGTCATGCTCAGCATATAAAGCTGGGGGAAGGAGGAGAAATGGGAGACGTTCAGAATTATGGCATGTCTTCCTAAGGCACTGTTATATGTGATGGAGCCCTGATTTCCTGGAGATGACTGAATACCTGTCTGCCCGCAGGAAGAGTTGAATTAGTTCCTTGTTGTGTTTTGCTTACATGTGTGGATTTTGCTTTACCTGTTAAGCTGTTTCAACTCATGAGATTTTTGACTTTCACCCTTAAGATTCTCTTCCCCATTCTGCCCAGGAAGGGCATAAATAGGCAGCTAGGTGAGGCTGAGGTGTCAGCTGGGGTTAAACTATGCTGTTGACTACGAAAGTTTGGAGAAAGATCTTGTCATACTGAGTCATAAGTAAAAACATACAATATGAAAGTTAATTTGGAACTGCCAAAGAAATTATAAAGCATCAGATTCAAAAGAAATTAAACCTAATCCTTTTCACAAAGGCAACTTCCTCAGGCTTTTTGATAACTAATATTATAAAGAGGAGAGATGTAGTGATAGCTGCAGAGTGGAGTGGTGCATTCTCACTGGTTCAGAAAGGCTTGTCTAGGGCAAAACTGTTGTACATAAACTTGTACTTAGTTTAATTTCCGACAGCCAGATCCTGGCCAGCATTTCTTTATGGGAAGCCCTTTAGCTGTTGTGTTGTGTTTTTTTTCTTCTAATCAGTGCTACAAGCACCTATAGGCATCCTGTAAATGTTTTTGCTCTGAGAAAATGAAAGGATGTGATTTCTTTCATATATACATCCAGTTTGTGAAGGACAGCTTTGATTCTGGAAGCATAAGTTAGAGTTTTACTGCTTGACTTAGATAAAAATTAGTTATTATATTAGGCAGAGACTGCCAACCAAAGAGACTTCATCTTGAAGAAGGAATTCATGCAGATGAAAGAGTGACCAACGAACAGGTTGAATCTGGTCTTAAAACTTCCCATGAATGGCAAGGGTGGGAGTGTGGCACAGTTTATGCCTTTTTCCATTTTATGGCTTTGCATGTTTTATCTGGTGTATATTCAAATTTGTTCATTTTGTTTTATAATCATTCATACGCAGATCTGAATATAAAAGTTGCACACAAGAACTTACTACTGTTCAGAGCAAGAATTTTCCTTACTGTTGCAAACCCCAATATTTATGCTTAAGTGCCACACATTGCAGAGAAGCATATTTCTTAATACCATGTGATGTTAGGCAAAATGTCCTTTAGAAATATACCACTAAAAAGTAACCTTTTTTTTTATGGAATATTCCTGCGTCAGTGACAAATCAACACAATGCCCAATTGTCTCCATTTTTTTTGGCTCAAAAAAAGTTGAAGTCATAGTAGGAAATATTCATATATGTTAAGAATAACAACAATGATAGCAATCATAAATTCCTCTGAAAGCAAACCATGGCCTATGTAAATAATTTCCTATGGAGCAGCTATTATTGATACTGAAAGCAGATAATTCCTCTTCTTGATGCAACAGATCTGTGAAAATTTTATCAGCCTTGTCTTATGAGGATGAACAGTGCACCCTAAATAGTAAAAAGGAGAACATATTTCTCTCTTCGTTTCGCTATCCAAGTCTGGAGACAGTTAGTATCTGTGAACATTTCATTTTGTTTAAAAAGCATAATATAATTTCCTCTCTGAACATTCAAACGTCTCTCAAGTCTTCTATTATTAATGACATGAAGATATTAATACTATTGTAATGCTGGTAAACTTTCTTTAAGATAGAATGTCAAAAATGGCAGATTTTCTCATTTCTTCTCTGAAAAGTGGTGACTGACTCCCTTCAAATTACCCTAGGTGTTTTTTTCAATCCACTGAGAAGCTGAATTTCAAGGCATTTTCTTTTTTTAGTTCACTTTTTGCACTTGGGTCCTAGCATACTGTAACATATTTCTTTCTTTTTTTTCTTTCTTTTGCTCTAATTAATTTTGATAGAAAGGTAAGTCAACTGGAAAAAAAAAGAAAAAAGAAATAAAAATAATTCAGTAAGTACAAAATCATGTTCCTACTTTTACATAAAATCTATGCTATTACATCAGCCTGATTAAAGCATTCCTAGGTAACTCATATTTCATTTGTGTCACACTGTACTGGATGCTTGCTCTCTTATATTAATGGCCTATATAGCTCTACCATCCCCCTTTACGAGCTTCTCAGCCTCTAAAAATACTCCTTTCATGGGCAGCCTGCATTACTCAGAGAAATCTATAAAAAAAATACTTTTTCAATTGCATCATTTATCTACTGCTGTAAATTTACACAGTGCTTTCAAGGGAGACACACTCTTCCGTCTTAGTTTCTAGAGGCAAGGGCTTGGTCTGCTCTTAGAAGATTTTATTTCTATAACTGTGTCGGAAACTGCAATCTTTTTTTAACCATTACAACTACAGTAGTAAAAATCCTTGCATGGTAACATTTATCTTAGTGAAGCCATACTTGAAAAAATATTTGTCTAAACACACAAACTTGAACCCTTGGATGCCTATCTGTTAGCTAAATGGATGAACTAGGTGTCTATATACTTCATATGACCTTACTTATGTAGCAATACATTTTGCGCTGACCGGTGGCCCTAAATGTCAGGGAATTTTCTGCTAAAGCTATACCTCTGGAAAGATGTAAGATAAAGCATCTCAAAACAGAAATCTAAGATCATGAAGGCCAAATAGGAGAGGAAAATGTGCACTGCAAAATGAAAGAAAAAAGTTATAGGAAACCTCTGCTAGGTTATCAGTCTTGTATGACACATTTCCATTCCCCTTTTCAACATACTCTTTCCAGTGCACTGAAAGTTGGTATTCCTTTGTCCCCCACCTCCATTTGCTCTCTATACTTCATATGCTTTATCCGCTCTCCTGCTTATTCAACTGTGGTTGCCTTATTCTGAAAACTCCTGAATGCTCAGTCGCCATCATCTCCTCTTCATAACTCTGGCTCTAAGATGCACACTAAAATGTATCAAGATTGTGCTGAAACTCAACACTGTAAAAGCAGCATTTGAGTTGTTTGTCCACTTGCATTTACGACTAAAATGACTGGCCATTTACCTGCATCTCTACTGTTTGACATATGCAGATTACCATCTTTTCCACTACCATTTGTGGACAGACTGCTGTCATCATGGGAACTGGTGGAAACAAGTGTCAGTAAAGTGGATCAGGAGAGCAGTACCTGCCCTTTAGCCTTTTCTGAGTGTGCAGTATCACTGATTTCACAGCATGGACATGGCAGGCTCTGTAAACTGGATGCATCCTAACTTCCACAGCTGTATAGGATTTGATCAGGAACATGGTGACTTTGACATCCTTTTGACAGCCACTGTAGCGACAAAAGTACATTGCAACAGATGGATATCTGTAGCAATTCAACTCCTTCTCTAGAGTGAAAGAAAGTTGGTGGAACATTATGCCTTAAAAAAATATACTTCTCCCTCAACATCTCTCCAAGCATAAATAGTAAAGAATCAAATTTTACCACGTGCTAAATGATTGATTATTCAGATTATTGTCTTAACCTCTTCTGTTTAAATATCCAAGAGAAAAACCACTTCTCCATTCAAATTTTGTGGGAAACAGTTAGAGGAGTACTGTGAAATACTAACAATAATAAATTGCTTTCAACAGTTGGATAAGAATAAATTGTTATTTGTTATTCTGTGTTATCTGGTATTCAGTACTATGCCAATATGTAGCATTATTCATCATATATGCATTTGTTCTACCTCCTCTGAGAAAAGAAATGCAGTTGCCACATCTTAAATTTAAAAGCTTTATTTTATGAAAGATGTTATTTTGCACATAGACATGCTCCAGGAGGCATATTATATTATTCTTAATATATTTTTAAATAGGAGCTTAGACTCACTTGTAGAAGGAACTGGGCAAACTGTTCACGGTGTATGATACACTCGGCATATATAATCTTTTCCTTTTGCCTGCAAATTAGCTCTGAGCAGTACTTGATTTATTTCCATATTCAGAATTGCTCAACTATAGCTTGACTCACTGCCTGCTCCTGAATTAGTCTCATAAAATCTGCATCATTTTCCTTTGTGTTTGATGTAATACCTACCCAGAGCAGATGGAATTGTTACTTTTCCCTTAGTGAGTAACCACAGCCAATTTAAAAAAAAAACAAAAACAAAAAACCAACAACAACAACAAAAAAACCCCACAACCAAAGAGAAGTTTTATCTATATAAGGAAGAAGAGATCTAGATTCACCAGAATTACAGAATCACAGGATGGTTGAGCTTGGAAAAGATGTCTGGAGGTCATCTGGTCTAGTTCCCTTGTTCTTGTAGGACCCCCTAGAGCCATTTGCAAGGTTGCAAAATTCTTGTGAGAGTGGTAATTTTTTAGTTCATAGTCTAAGTTCAAACAATTTTTCTTTTCCTTTAGTATTAATTATTTGCAGTAGGGCTTTATGAATGAAAATGCTGACAAAATTGCTATCTTTTTTTCTCCTCTTATTCTGTGCTTAAATTTTCTTTGCTTTATACTAACTAGTTAAAAATATTTTATTACCCAAAAGTATATAATAACAGAAAGGAAAAATGTATTTTGATTATTATTATATAAATTCTACTTACAAAATTTCCATTGTTATTTAATAAATGAATTTTATTTTTCTTTTTATATTCCCCCATTGAGGTACTTAAAGATCAGAACACCATATTTTTTAAACAACATGAAAAAACCCACTCTTATTTCATGGGTGTTAGATTCAAAATTAAATAAATTCAAACCTTAAGTAAATATTTCTTCAATTAACTTTGAGACTATTGATAAACTTTCTGTTATATGAAAAATAAACTCCAAGCTCTCAGTAAGAAAAATGGATTTATTTTCAATTTAAAAAATTCAAAAGACATATAATCAATAATTTCCTGGATTGTATTGTACCAATCTAGTTATTATAAACTATTTTTATATGATTGTTTTCTCTGTCTGAAGGGTTTTAATTAGATGGACATTTAACAGATACAGTATCCCAATAGGAAGTGTTGTCAACTGTACTGCAGAATCAAGAACAAGTCTCTTGGACCAAAAATTGCTGAATGTACTTACACAGCTAAATAAAATATTATGTTCTATAGCTACACCATTACAACCTCTGGACTCATAACTTTTCATTAATCATAGGAGGTTTTAACTTTTTATCTTATGTGAGTTGTTGCTGCTTCCTTTTTCCTCATGCTTAATGGAGAGATATAAGTAATAACTGACATAAATTTTTTTCTTCAGATCTCCAAAATAGTATAATGTACAGGGGGGAAAAATAATTAATAATGTCACGCAGTTCTGCATTAATGAATGATACTTTCAAAATGTTAAGGAAAAAAAAAGAAGACAGAAGCTTTTTAATTTTTTTTAATGTTAATCTTTTCCAAGCCCTGAAAACATTCCATGCCTTAAATATTCAAGTAGTGAAGTAAAGATAGTTCACAGTCAAATAATCTTATGGCATTTTGGAGCCAACAAAGTACAGTTCTTTGGAAGTGATGGGTTAGAAAGTCAGCTTGATTGATCTGGCAAGATTTCTGGGTATATTTTTAAATTAATAAAAATGCAATGTCTCTGACTTACTGTATATTTGCAATGAAGTTTTTCTGTAGCAGCAGCTGCCTTTCTCTGTGTCATTTACTCTGCTTTAATGGGCCTTCTTTTTATGTACCTGACAGGTTGAGAAATGGAGGGTTTGTTTCTGCTGTTTTCTGTTTCTTCTTTCATCTGTGGTTTATATAATTCTGAAAGAAATAACATAGTATATATATTGCTTCTATAATGATAAGAAGACATTCATTCATACTTTCCAAGTTTCGGAGGGTGCCCATTACAGAAAAATCAAAGACGGTGGAAAAGGTCAGTCTCTCAAAATGTAAATGCAGGTGCAAATCTCATGCTGTTAGCCATCAGTCATATTGATTTCAAAGTTTGGTTCAGTTGCTGTTTTGTGCTTTAATAAATTTGACTTTGATGGACAGTTCAAATTGATTTAATGTAGTTATTCACCACACACAGAAAACAGGCAGAAAACAAGCATGTTTATTTGCTCTTGATATAGCTGGTTTTTGATAGGAGCTGGTGCAATCATGCTGCCAACTCCAACTCTTCTGCTTGTTGCATTGGTAGCCAAAAAAAAGATTGATAAGACACATATGGCTTCATCTTACAAACATTACCAGCATAATCTCTAAGTCTGTAAGGTGGAAAAACTAATTAATTTCATGCGGTACTCCTTAATAAATAAAGCTTACTAAGGGAGTGCAAGCATGTTGAAAGAGAAATTGGGTATAAAGGGGAAACTCTCAATTGGAAAACACCAGAACAAAAAACCACTTATCATCTATTAGATTGCAATAAAATAGACTAAAATATATAATTAATATCTCAACTTTTCACCCATACCCTTGGTAGTTCTCAGTTTTGTCCTTCCACCAAGTCGTCATTCAGAAGATATACAAAACATACAAAATTTCTTTAGCATAGCCTTCTTATATCAGCCTTCTTATATCTGCATCTGCTTTGGTAAAAGAAACACTACATGGCCATTTGTTGTTAATTTTCCTTACAATCTGCAGCACTTCTCTGAAATCCAAAATACTAAATTGACCCTGAAAAATAGGCTACCATCAACATTAGAAATATTTAAGAATTTGGTTGTGAGAATTTAATATTTTTGAAGTGTATTTATTTTCTTCTTTCTTTTGTCAGTTTATAGTTCTATATAATTAATATAAGAGGATTTTCCCACTTTGTGAGGTGCAGGTGTTTAAACACCTTAACTTCAGTCTTTGAAGATTTGTTTCAGTTAAGGTTAAGGACTTCTGAACTAGATACTTGGTTTTCAGTAAGTCACTCAGAGGCTCCTTTTATGGATAAGGACAGAAGCATGAACTCTGACAGCACAATTAATCTGATTTATGTTAAACACTAACCATAAGACAAGATGGCTCTCAGGCACTTCCAAAATATAAGTCAGCCTATTTTCACCAGAGTTATCTTCCAGGGTGACTTAATTCCCTGGTTGGAAACTTTTAAATTGGACCAGACTGGTCCAGTTGGTGATTGAAACAGAACCCTAAAAGGCTCTACAAAGGATAAATATTCTGTGCCTTATGATACACATTTCTAACACCCAATACCAATATTTTTTGCTAGAAAACTCCAGAGCTGTGCTCTTCATCTCTCTCAGTAGTCACTGGGGAGTCACAAGAGTGTTGAAAAATTTTAATGCAACTAATATCTAGATTATAATCTAAACCTTTCCTCTCACACTCTCCATAAAACCTACTATGTAACTCAGGTATATCTATCATAAACTCAATCAACACAAATCAAAGTATGTGAAAATTTTGGTTCATCAGCTTTTCTCAGCTCTTAAGCATAAACATATGACTGCTAATGCAATTCTATTATCATTAATGTTATTACATATAGGTTAGATATAAATGGAAAATAAAATTATAGTACTTTATGGTAGAATTTTGAAAGGTTTCATAGGGACAAAAATACATTCAATATCCCATTATAAGAATGATGGAAAAATTGTATTTCCCCGGTTTAGACACATTAGGTTTCAGACATGTGTTTCTTCTTTTTCCTCTGAGTAGTCCATGATTCTAAACTTGCTGCTTTGTAAGATTCTTATAAGGAGAGGTCTCCTAACATCTCACTGTCTTCTTCCAATGAGGAGTAGCAATCTGTTCAGTGATTGTAGTGGAAAGCGATCCTTGCTGAAAAATAAATGACTACAAGGGAAATACACAACACGAGGAAGCACTTAAAGAGTTCATTCTGCAAGAAAGTTCAGGTGAGAAATAGCATCTTGTCCTGCATTATCCATCCTAATTTTAGGATATTTTCTGGTGACAGAACTTGTTTTCAATATTGCCTTTCATTTGAAAGTGGAAAAAAAAAAAAAGATGATAATTTCAGGGTAATTTAAATTCATATGACATATTTTTTTACTTGGCATGGTTTAATCCTTGTGATCAGCTCAGCATTACGCAGCCACCTACTCACTTTCCCCTGGTGGAATAGGGAAGAGAATTGGAAAAGTAAAAGTGCAAAAACTTAGGGCTTAAGACAAAGGTAGGTTAATAGATAAACCAAAACTGCCCAAATAAAGCACAACAAGGAATTAACTCACTCACAGACAGATGTTCAGCCATCTCCAGGAAAGCAGGGTTCTATTACACACAGCAGTTACATAGCAAAACAAATGTTCCAAGTGTTTATCTTACCTTCCTATGCTTTTCCCAGCTTTTAATGATGAACACAATGTTGTATGGTGTGGGAAATCCTTTTGGTTAATTGGGGTAAACTGTTCCTTTTGTGCGTGTGCCCACAGGGGGCAACATAAGAGGCAGGGCAGCATAAGAGGCAAGAAAGAATCAGAATGATAAAATAGTTTGGGTTGGAAGGCACCCTAAAGATCACCTGGTTTCAACTCTGCTGTCATGGGCAGGAACTACCTTCCACTGGACCAGGTTGCTCAGAGCTCCATCCAGCTTGCCTTTGAACTCTTCCAGGGATAGGGCATCCATAGCTTCTCTGGGCAACATATTCCAGTGCCTCACCACACTCACAGTAAAGAACTTCTTCCTAATCTCCAGTCTAAACCTCTTTCAGTCTGAAGCCATTACCCCTCGTCCTATCACCACATACCCTTGTAAAAACTCAATCTTCAGCTTTCTTGTAGGTCTTCTTTAGGTATTGTTAGAAGGTCTCCCTGGAGCCTTCTCCAGGTTGAAAGACCTTGACACTATGCAAGAACTGTCCAGCAACAGCTAAATCATCCTGATGTTATCAACAATGCTTTCATCACAAATCTGAAACAGCAACATTCTGGCTTCTATGAAGAAATTGAATTCTTCCCAGCCAAAACCAGTAAATTAGTTGTTGAGGTTTTTTTTTCTTTGATAAATTAGGTCTTCTGATAAAATGGCACATGTAAAGGTGTCTTAGATGTCACAGCACTATGTTAAGGAGTAGAAAATATACTTCTAGTAGTCAGAATATTCCCTTAAAAAAACCCAACAAAATAAAACAAAGCAAAAAAACAAAAACTGAAAAATCCAATGCCCCTTTCCCCCTCACTCCCCCAAAGAAAAGGAGGGAAAATGCTATTTTCATTCCCAATCATGGAGACCTACTTCAGGTACTTATGAACTTCTGGTATTTTATTGATTTCAACATGCTTTGGATAGCTTCCTTGCAATTAATTCTTGAAGCATTCTTCTAAATCTAAATAACAGTCTTTTGCATATCAAATCAATAGAATTATTCTCTTAAAGGTAAAAAGGAAAAGATCATAACAGAAGTCCTGAAAATAGAGGGCTAAACATTGACACTTTCATTCATGATAAGATGATGTTTTCCCCTCTTATTCCAATAACTTCTCTGTAGTTTTCAAAGCAAATAATGATGGAATGAACATAATGATGGAATGAACAAATGATGGAATGGAAATACTAAGGAAATAAACTACTACTGTCATGTTAGCCCTACTGAAAAATACAGCTAGAGACGCAAATGCCATAATTTTATCAATGGCATAATGGAATGCATCTATTTAGCCAGCCCCTAAAGGGAAAAAACCTCACCAAAAGCAAAAATTAATTATCTAGCATGCTATGCAAAGTGCTAGGCACTCACATACACGTGGTTTGGTTTGATCATTCTTTTACGAGCCAGTCAAGTGCAAACTTAATTTGTGTCCAACTTCTAGCAGAAAATAAAAAGGTTTTGTCAAGTATTGTCCTGTAGCTTTGATCCTTTTGGTTCCCCTTCACACACTCACTTTAGGTGGAGGACAGTTTTTATTGTTTTATGGTAAAAACTATATTGATAAAAAAAATAACATATTATTAAATTGTGTTGTAAAAAGAATTCCCTAACAGTGCCTAAATCAAATCTAGTCAAAGTCTTCTGGCAGTAATTACAACAATATGAAAGCAGAAGCATTTTTTTAACAAGAAGACGAAACAAATATAGCTACAAATAATACAGAATTGCTACAGAAGTAATTTGTTGCCATGAAATACACTTTCATATGTTCAGTATCTATTGCAAAACCTAACGGCGTTACTCCATCAAATTTGTCAATGTTGCAAACACATTTTACTATCAGGGAAGGGTGTATTTTTAAGACAAGTGTAGCCAGTCTACTTAATATGCCTAGTTTAGGAAGAGACAAATTCAGCTTTGGAAATGTATTCTTCCTCTTCCTATGAAGGGAATTTAATTAACCAGGTATCTATAAGGTAGAAGAGTCTCTATTTGATCAGATAAATCTCTGGCTCTTTTTGAAGGTCACTGGTGTAAGACATGTTCCACATAGAAACAAGTGGAAATTGATATCAAAGAAGGATTTTGGCTTGAAAACGGTACTTAATTAAATTAAAAAAAAAAATCACACTTTCTTATTTTTTTAGAGTGATTCATACAAAATCTGACCTTTAAACTTGAAGGGAGAAGACTTAGTTGTGTCCTGGAATAAAGATGAAAACCACTCTTTCATGACAGAGTTAATTCAGCGTAAAGTAAACAAGTGACAGCATTAAACAGATAGATATCTGTAACTAACCAGAGACAGACAGACAGAGGAACAAACTACAAAACTGTCTTTGTTTTGCTGGCATAAAGTGGCAAATTTAACCATAGAGTGAACATACTACAACATACAGAGTCAAAAATCCATATTATTAGAACTATACTAAGCAGTAGTGAAACTGCGTCTGCAAATTTATTCCCACTGCTATTTTTATTCCAGAGAATCTGAAACTGCTACAGAAAAATCCAATAAAAGTAGTCAGGGGAAAAAAACAGAAAAAGAAATTCAAACAAACTTCATTTTTCTTCTTAGAGAAGTGATAGTGAAGAGGTAATATGATATATCTCATCTGAAATACCATGAATGGGCAAAAATAAATTACGTTAAATTAAAATTTGGACAGATGTGGAAGATTCATTCAAGACTGAGGAACAAATAGAAAAACATTTAGCAGGTGACAAATTTAAGTTTGTAATTAAACTTTCAATCTTCAGATTAATAAATTTCTTTAACAATGCTTCATAGAGGCGAAGTAAAGCCAGAAAGTTGGAGTTTAAAATAAGTTTACAACAGGAATTTAATATTTTTTTCTCTTTTAAAATATAAAATACTGAACATAGTATGAGAATTATTTATTTATTAGGTAAATAAAGTGAATATTTCATAGACTCTCTAGGATTCCCTTATGAAAGTTCAGTTATTTTCTGTTGGCTTGCATTGGGAGTTGCACCCTAATTTTCTTTTTCTTTAAATCATCTCTAGTGATAAAAATTGTGGTTACAGACTGGGACACCACAAGTGATACAGAAGGTATGATCACATATGTACTTAGTCACAAAACAGAGTAAGCCCATTCTTTGAGCGGATGGGTAATGGTTTTACAAAACTAATTTGAATATATATGCTGATCTAGTATTTCAGAGATTTAAAGCAGCTCTTATATAGAGCACAATTACCTTTAAGCTTAATATGGGTGCCTCCAATTTTATTAAATTAAATATTACCTTATTAGTTTTTCAGGTCCTTCAGCTATCTAGTTCATTTTGGATCTGCTTTCATCTGCTAGTAACTTAGCTTTCAATGTCTAAAACTTGTCCAATTACATTCATATATACACAAGTTCACATACATCATTATCACATTAAGAGTTTGCTCATATCCTATAACCTAAAAGCTTTTTTTCAGAGTTTTTTAGCAGTTTCCAGCAAAGAATATAAGCAGATAATATTTTTTCCACTTAGTGCCATAAAAATTAGGCAACATTCTAGAGATATTAGGATCCTCAGTGTAGTGGTTTGAACGTTGTTTTCCCCAGAGGCTAAGAGAAGTGGTAGACCCCAAGGGGTGGAAACCCCTGGAAGTTTTGAAATTCTGCCCAATGGACGCTCCTGCAGAAATGTAAACATATCACAACCAGACCGGAAGAGATGAGTTGTAGTCTGGTTGTAGGAGAGGTGGCCATGTTGTAGAGCCACGAGGAAGGGGCTCTGAGCCCCTTGGGCCCTCTGGGCCTCCCAGCCCCTGGTTGGGGGGCTGCAGGGACCTGGAACAGCATAAAGCTGGGCTAGGTGCCTGTAGTTATGCCGGGAGATGTTTTCTCCATGGGCGCAGAGCAGCAGCCGACACTGACCAGAGAAATGGTGGCAGAGAGCCAGAGATAAGACCTGAACTGGAGGAGCAGCAGAAGCAACATGCAGCACTGCAGAGGAGACTCCTGGAAGGAGAGCCGAGGAAAGGAGAGCCAGCAGCTGAGAGCTACAGAGTTCTTGGGGGTAAGACTGTACCACACTCCCCCAAAACTCCCTTGAGACCCCTCTTGGAGAAGAGGGACATGGACTCCTATTTTGGAGAGCAGTTTTAGACATGCAGCACCGAGAGAGAGAGGAGCTGAGAAGCTCAGAGCGTCCCGGAGCTGGACCGGGACGGCCAGATGGAATGCGGGGGAGTTGACCTTGGCTCCCCCCCTCGCACTGCTGCCACGGTGGCAGCCTGAGAGACAGGGCACAGAGGCCCTGCAAGAGATACCAGACCGTCACGAAGACCCCCCTGTGTCTTCGTGATATGACGTGGTGAAACGACCTTGTCTGGGGTTACGAAGCCCACGGAAGACCCCTCGGTTGTGAGGCGATGGGGCCGAGAGAGGCTTGGATACCTCCCTCGTGAGTGCTGGCAGAAAGCCAGCCACAGCTGCTGCATGCATGAGAAGAAGAAACCTGCTGCCTCAGAAGATGCTGCTGTTTAAGGACTGGAAGGGATCTGTCCTTCTTTCCCTCCTGGACTTTTATTTGGAGGAGAGAAGAGATCTGATCCATTGTAAATACATATGTCATGGTAGAGATAGTTTGTGATCATGTGTATAATGTGATATGGTATTTATTTGTACAGTCATTGTAATATATTCCCTTTTCCCCACTTTGAGTCTGGTGTGTTTTGTCTGGAAAAACCCATCTCACATTAGGTTGAGATGTGGGAGGGGGGAATGGAGCTAGGGAATTGGATTTTGGGACTATCTCAAACCATGACACTCAGTTTCCCTTTATACTCCATGTAAGAATTTGTTAGTCATTTATTCTAATAGTTTAGACAGAATACTTGGTTGAGTTATTCCACTGAGATCATGAGAATTGTTTACAAAAGAAGAGACTATTCAGTTTACCTAATGGTAGCAAAACCCTGAAGCCTATGGGAACTGAATTTTATAAAATAAGTGACACATCACTCAATTTTTATTTGGTAGAAAGTATGTGGTAGAACATCACTAGAAGTATGCAAAGGTTTTTCTTGAGTCATCAGTTTTGTGATTTCAAATGAACTGATATAAAGAATTAAACTAGCATATAAAAAATGATGTGCATTATAAGTAATACACATATTGTTTTTGCTATTTCTTATTTCGGTTAATAAACCAGAAGTAAATTATCAGTAGTCCATAAATGAAAAGTGTTTTTTGTCTCAGATCATGCCCACATTGCTCAGTGCAGCTCTAGTGAAAGTTATGTCAGTGGAAAGTGAAGAGTGGTGGGTATGTAGACATTTTACATGCAAAGCGAGTAGCTAAAGGTAAGCCAGGCAGCTAATCAAACATCTTTAAAGCCTGCATTTTATCTGATTGAGTCAACATTCATAGAAAAGAGTTTGGCAGGTGAAAATTAGGGAGAATAGCTAGCTGTCCAAAGAAAATTGCTTTTTCAATTCTCTGTAAATTGTTGTGCTCTAGAACAGTATTAGAAACAGACATTCAAACTGAATATAAAAGAGGTTCGAGTGTTTAAAAAAGGGCAAGAAAGTGAGTAGAATAAAAGAAGAGTCTTCACATACTCTTATTGTATACTACTGAATCTCAAGAAAACCACTACAGAAATAAGATATATAATATACATGATTATACCAATTTTTCAAGTGTGAGTAGTACAAAATGTAGGTCTTTTCTTTAAAATAAATGTCTTCTTGTTGCACATTACCATATGCCTACTCGTACCTTTATTTGCACAATCCAGGTAGTTAAGTGCTCATTGACAACTTTTACTGCAAAAAGACATTTCTATAAAATTTGTAAGAAAATACATACCTGTCCAAATTATTATACCTTGTCTTCAGATGTATAAATTCCTAAAGATTCAGTAAGTAAATGGAGATGTAAGGGTATCAACTGGCTATCTAACTTCATCATATACCCAGACTGAGAATACTCTCAGGCAAGGATTTAAGACACTGTTCTGTTCTTTTCTTAGTTCTGGAATAACAGATAAAAGTTCAAAGACAAAATAAGGAATTGAACTAACATGAAACTGCTATGCCATAACTGTAATCAATCCGTAGTTCAGAAGTCAGTGATGTACCTAACTGTGAATTTGGCAGCCTTTTTGAATTTCCATCTGAAATGACCGTTTACCTATTTACAGCTTGGCAGTTCAGGGGAGAATTTCTGTCGGAAAAGAAAGCAATTCCAATTGCTCTTTCATCTACCACATCCCTTTGGAAACTCTTAAAGAGGTCTGGCTATACATTTGGCTGCATCAAAATTGAAATGAAAGACAAGAAAGAGAATAAAATGTTAAGTGATTGGCTCCTATGAATAAAACATATATCAGGTCTGTGCACTGACATAAATAAATAAATTTCCGCCAATCTTGTTGAAGATGGTCATCTGATTAATAAAGATGAAGAAAAAGTAGAGGCATTCAATGCTTTTTTTTGCTGCACTCTTTAATTTTACTAATAGACTTTGAGCTTCCCTGTTCCCTGATTTGGAATCATGAGCATGGGAACAGTGTATATTTCCTTTTGTGGACACTGAAATTGTAAGGGAGCAGTTGTATCAACAGAATGTTCATGAGTCCATGGGGCCTGATTCAATTTATCACGGAGTACCTAAGGAGCTAGTGAGTGCTACAGCAGAACCCCTCTTGATCATCTACCAGAGGTCCTGGGAGTCTGGGGAGGTCACTGCTGACGGGAAGACAGTCAGTGTTACTCCAATACACAAAAAAGGCATCAGGGAAGACTCAAGGAATGACAGACCTGTTAGCCTAACCACAGTTTCTGGAAAAATTATGGAGCAGATTACACTGGGTGCTATTGAAAGGCATTTAAAGAATAATGCAATCATCAGGCACAATCAATGTAGCTTCCAGAGGGAAAGTCCTGTTTAAATAATTTGATACTCTTCTGTGATAAATTCACCCATCTCTTGAATAGAGGGAATGCAGTGGGTGTAGTTTTTCTGGATTTTAGTAAAGCTTTTGATACTGTTCCTCATAGCATCCTTCTGGAGAAGTTGTCCAACTGTAGGATGAGTAGTTTCGTGGTGCGCTGCATGAAGAACTGGCTGAAGGGCAGGGCTCCAAGCGTTGTAGTGAATGGGGCTACATCTGTTCGGTGACTTGCCATCACTGGTGTTCCTCAGTATTCAATTATACAGCCAGTTCTGTTCAATGTATTTATCAATGCTCTGGATGCAGCAGCTGAACTCAGAATTAGTAAATTTGCTGATGATACCAAATTGGGAGGTGCTGTGAGTTGTTGAGAGACAAGAGGCCTTGTAGAGGGATCCAGATAGATAGGATGGAGCAAAGTTTAATGGGATTAAATTTAACAAATTGAAAAACTTGATTCTGTACCTAGAACAGAGTAATACCAGGTACAAATACAAATGTGGAGATGAATGACTGGAGAGCAGCCCTGCAGAAAGGGATCTGGGATTGCTGGTCAGCAGCAGGCTCAGTAGGAGCCAGCCCAGTGTCCAGGCAGCTGAGAGGGCAAATCACATCCTGGGGTGCACCAAACACAACACCACCAGCTACTCAAAATTGGTGATTATCTCATCGTATTCAGTGTTGGTGCTGTCTCACTTTGAGTACTGTGGGCAGTTCTGGGCCCTACAATTTAAGAAATATGTAAAGGTCCTTGAAAGTTGGTTAAAAGGACTGGCAGGTGCCACAGTTTGCTCAGAAAGAATGAGACTTGCACACTTCTAATATCCAGGTGAAAAGGCTTTATTGAACTATTCATACAAAATGGCTCCCACCTTATATATGGTAAGAGGAGAACCCTCTGGAAGAAGGGTGGAGTTAGGGAGGAGCATGTAAATTAATGGGATGGCAAAACCATACAGGGAAAAGTGCTGCACTGCAGCTAAAACAAACCAATAGGAGGGCAGGGTTCAGGACCATGAGGGATGAGGGAAAGTACTGGAAAAATGGGGTACAATAATGAGGAGAACATTACAATAAATAAAGAAAACACAATGTTAAAACCAAAACACATTCTAAAACAGTCCATAAAAGTCCATAGAATCATAGAATCATAGAATCAATTGGGTTGGAAAAGACCTCCGAGATCATCGAGTCCAACCCTTGGTCCAAATCCAGTCCATTTACTAGATCATGGCACTCAGTGCCACGTCCAATCTGCGTTTAAAAATCTCCAGGGATGGTGAATCCACCACCTCTCTGGGCAGCCCATTCCAATGCCTGATTACTCTCTCTGTAAAGAATTTTCTCCTGATATCCAACTTAAATTTTCCCTGGCGGAGCTTAAGCCCGTGCCCCCTTGTCCTATTGCTGAGTGCCTGAGAGAAGAGACCAACCCCCACCTGGCTAGAACTTCCCTTCAGGTAGTTATAGACGGTGATGAGGTCACCTCTGAGCCTCCTCTTCTCCAGGCTAAACAACCCCAGCTCCCTCAGCCTCTCCCCATAGGACTTATGCTCCAGTCCCTTCACCAGCCTTGTTGCTCTTCTCTGGACCCGCTCCAGCACCTCAATATCCTTTCTGAACTGAGGGGCCCAGAACTGAACACAATACTCAAGGTGTGGCCTCACCAACGCAGAGTACAGGGGAAGGATCACTTCCCTGCTCCTGCTGGCCACGCTATTTTTGATACAGGACAAGATCCCATTGGCCTTCTTGGCCACCTGGGCACACTGTTGGCTCATGTTGAGCTTCCTGTCAATTAGTACCCCCAGGTCCCTTTCTGCCTGGCTGCTTTCCAGCCACTCTGTGCCCAGCCTGTAGCGCTGCAGGGGGTTGTTGTGGCCAAAGTGCAGGACCCTGCACTTGGCTTTATTGAACTTCATCCCATTGGAATCAGCCCATCTCTCAAGTCTATCCAGATCCCTCTGCAGAGCCCTCCTGCCTTCCAGCAGGTCAACACTCCCTCCCAGTTTGGTGTCATCAGCAAATTTGCTGATGATGGACTTAATCCCCTCATCTAAATCATCAATAAAGATATTAAACAGGACTGGACCCAACACAGACCCCTGGGGAACACCACTGGTGACCGGCTGCCAGCTGGATGCAGCTCCATTCACCAGCACTCTCTGGGCCCGACCCTCCAGCCAGCTCCTAATCCAGGAGAGGGTACACTTGTCCAAGCCATGGGCTACCAGCTTTTCCAGGAGTATATTATGGGAGACAGTGTCAAAGGCCTTGCTGAAGTCTAGATAGACCACATCCACAGCCTTCCCCTCATCCACCATGTTTGCTTCCAAAACGTATCCTTTCTCGGGAGGTGATGCTTTCTTCATTTTCCACCTCCAACAGGCAGGTGTGTCTTTTGAGGAGTGGCTGAGGATTCTGGGTTTGTCTAATTTGCAGAAAAGGAGGCTGAGGGCTGAGCTCTACAGCTTCCTGAGGAGTCGAAGTGGAGAGGGAGCTACTGATCTCTTCTCCCCAGAATCCAGTGACAGGACAAGTGGCTCAAAGTCGCACCAGGGAAGATTTAGACTGGACATCAGGAACCATTTCTTTATAGAAAGGGAGGTCAAAACCTGGAACAGGCTTCCTAGGAAGGTTGATGCCCCAAGACTGTCAGTGTTTGAGAAGTTTCTGGACAACAACCTTAAGAACATGCTTTAAGTTTTGATCAGCCCTGAATTGGTCATACTGTTGGACTACATGATCACTATAGGTCACTTCCAAATGAAATATTCTATTCTATTCTGTTGTAGTCTATGCTAAATAGATGGATAAATAAATACATACATTAAATTAATTTGTTGTGAAACATGTTATGTGCACTAATGACAGAAACAGTGATTATTTGGATTGTTACAGGTATATCTCCTGGCAAATAACTTTGCCAAATGCAAACTGCTTTGAATTACATAAATAAAATTTCTACAATACAGATCACAAGGAAATGGACCAGGAAGGTGTTTAGTGGAGGTTTTTCTCACTCAATATAGAATCAAATAATTTCAGATTACACAAAAGACTAGTTATTATTCATGCTCAATATATTAATGACTACAGTAATTTTCATAAGTTCCAATTAAAGTATTGTCCCTCATCCTTCCCACTTATAACAAGGCATACCTTCCCAGAGAAATATTTTCAGTGATACAATTTTCCTTTGATTTTTACTCGAGTATTTATTTTTTGGGAAATTTTTTTTTGTTGGGTTTGGGGTTTTTTCACAGTTTGTAAATGTCACTGGCTTCTGACTTCATCTAGTCCTTCTCCATTTTTATTTTTCTGATAATTTTTACAGAGTTCTTTGTTTCTTTGATGATGTCATTAAACTACCTTTGGGTTTGAATTCTATTTGGAAAAATGGTGCATTGAAAAGGCTTCTCTAGCATGGAGGCAGCTAGAGAAGACTTCTTTTGTTCTTATCTGTTTTTTGTCTTACTGAGAAGAATTACTCATGATCTGTATATTTTTCTTCTTTAAGGGCTATATCTCTTTGCACTATCTGAAAATAGAAGGTGATGCACTCTAGGATTCTTGACCAATAGCTCTGGGAGTGAATCAAAATAGTGCT
Organism: Pipra filicauda; assembly: GCF_003945595.2. Taxonomy (NCBI): domain Eukaryota; kingdom Metazoa; phylum Chordata; class Aves; order Passeriformes; family Pipridae; genus Pipra; species Pipra filicauda. The sequence goes on along the minus strand of NW_024104592.1, from coordinate 520,972 downwards.
GTCTCAAGGGAAACATCCTTCATTCATAGCAGAAGTTAGTGTGTCATGATAAGGAAAATTAGGGTCTAAAGGAGATTTAGGACCAGTATTGAATATGTATTGAGAGCAGTACTGTTTAGTGTCTTCATCAATGACATAGACAGTGAGATTGAGTGCACCTTCTACAGATTTGCAGATGACAGGAAGCTGAACAGTGCCCTTCACACACCAGAAGGAAGAAATGCCATCCAGAGGGACCTGGACAAGCTTGAGAAATGGGCCCATGAGAACCTCATGATGGTCAACAAGTCCATGTGCAAGGTTCTGCACCTGGGTTCAGGCAATCTCAGACAGGAGTACACACTGGGAGAAGAACTCATTGAGAGCAACCCTGCCAAGAAGGACTTAGGCGTTCTGGAAGACAAAAAGTTTGACATGAGGCACAGAAGATCAACCACATTGTGGGCTGCATCAAAAGCAGTGTGGTCAGCAGATCAAGGGAGGTGATTCTTTCCATCTACTCTGACCTTGTCAGACTTCACCAGGCGTACTGTGTCCAGCTCAACATAAGAAAGACATGGAACTGCTAGAGGGGGTCCAGAAGAGGGCTATGAATATGACTGGAGGCCTGAAGCACCTTCACTGTGAAGACATGCTAAGAGATTTGGGAATGTTCAGCCTGGAGAAAAGAAGGTGAGGAGACCTTATTGTGTCTTTTCAGTATATAAGGAGGCTTTATAAAAAGGAGGAAGACTGACTTTTTTACATGGGTAGATGGTGATAGGGCAAGGGGTCATGGCTCCAAAGTGAAAGATGACAGGTTTAGATAGATATTAGGAAGAAATTCTTTGCTGTGAGGATGATGAGGCACCGGAGCAAGTTGCTCAGAGACTGTGGATGTCCTGTTCCTAGGAGTGTTCAAGGCCAGGTTGGATGGCGTTTGAGCAACCTGGTCTAGCTAAATGTGTCCCTGCCCATGGCAGGGGGTTAGAACTAGATGATCTTTAAAGTCCCTTCCAACACAAGACATCCTATGATTCTATGGCTATTCTCCTTTCACCATATCCTGCTAAATAAGATGAGATGTGAAAGGTTCATTTCTGGAACACAGTGTTCCTTTGCATGTATGCCAAAGGAGACAGGATTTTTGAGCAGTTCTGCATGTCTTGATCTGAATCTAAATTTTAAAATTAATTTAATCTTCAGCTATTTTCTCTTATACTCACTTAAGGACTTCAGTGAGGTTTGGTTTGATTTGGTTTGGGTTTTTTTCTGTTTGTTTGTTTGTGACACTTTGATGCCTACTTACTTTGCTTTACATCCTACGTATTAATACACATTAGCCTTCTGCAGTCTTTTTTGTCTGTATTGTAATTTCCTCTTTTTGCAGTGGATTTTTTTTTTTACTCTGTTGGTTTTCAGCAATAAGGAAATTTAAAAGCCATTTTTCCTTGTTTTTCTCTGCCTGTCTGTTACCAATTTCAATATCTTATAGCCAATATAAATTAAAAAAAAGGCATGTCTGCTCATATACAAACCAGATCAAATATCTTACTGCAGCACTTAGTCAAATATCAACTAACTGGAAAAGTTGCTCAACTGGAGTACAGTGTGAGAAAAATGAATAATGAATGTATGTATCTTATTTTTTCAGGAAAACTCAGTGCAGCTCAGCACACGTACTAGAGTCCCTGCACCTTCTGTAACTCAGAGACAAAGACTGTCAAAGGGCTTCATACTTAATCCCATAAATTCACAGTCATCTTGTGAATTCCTTATATTGAAAGGTAGTGAATGAAGTCTAAGATCTTTTTCCAGATATCTCTATCAAAAGACTCAAAATTTATGCTCTATCTGCTCAAAAAGTAGCATTCTGCTCAAGATAAAAGATAATTAATGCGGTGAACGACACCTTGAAACAGCCATATGGAAAAGTGAATTCATCCTAGTTGAAAACACCAAATAGGAAAAAAATGATAAAGAAAGGCAGTGCTGAAATTATTTAACTTTACAAACAGTTGACATTTTTTTCTCTTATTATGTTTGTAAAACACTGCTGTTATAATACATCATATGAGGATCAAGGCTGTTAGATCAGCACTTACTATTCACTACTAAACACGGAATTTCAGAATTTTTGATTTATTTATGATTTTCTAGAAATTCAAGGAACGCTTTCCAAATGTAGTAAAAGGTTTAGATGATTGGACTATCAAATGAAAGCAGGACTGAACTGAAGAAAGTTTTGATATATTATTCTAATACCATAAGGGTTTCTAGAGCTGAGACAGATGGCACTATGTATATATGTAAGTACATTTATAACACATACACCGTGTTCAAACTCCCAAACACTTCCTGTCTTGGAAATATCCTAAGGCTTTTGTCCAGGTTAAGATTAATATTAAGCTTTAGGTATGGTACAGAGACCTGATAATTACTATATCATAATGTACCCAATAATTTTATGCCAATTTTAATATCAACTACTGGTATATTTTTAGACTAGTCTTATTCTTAAAATTAGGTGATCATACCTCAGACTATTTCACTATCTGACACAATGTTTCAAAGTTTCCATCCTCTCCAGAATGACCATTTGTAGGTCCAGATATTTTACATCAGTTAGGACACAGAAGTTGAACTACGTTGTATTAATATTACATTTATAATTCCAAGATAAGAGACTATTGATGCACCTGAAGTTCTACAGAGATGTCTGAGACTTTCTTAAACCTCATTTTAGTTTGAGCTTTCCAAGGTCTCGCTATGCTGAAGGAATTGTCCTCACCACAGGGCAACAGTCCCTGTTCTTCCAGGCTTATTGGTAAGAGGAAAACAAACAAACAACAAAATCCAAAAAAGTAAACCACAGCACATAATTGTTTGTATTTTACTGAAATGTTACTGCTGCATTTGCAGATGCTTAGATTCAGGCCAATTAGCTCCATTTCATTTATACATCTAGATATTTAAACCTTCACCTGCCTTGACTATAACTTATATATACTTGTTTTCTAACACACTTGCAGACTGTTTAAATCTCCTATCTGATTAAATAAAAAACCCCTGACATTTAGAAGAATTTTAAAAATCCATTTAGTCTTCCGAAAAGAATGAGATACCAATTCACAAATTAAGAATATCAACAATTCTTTATATCAGGAGTATAACCTTCTTTCTTCTTGAATATAGTAGTGACTCTTTGCAAAGAAAATAGTTTTTTTCTCCTATGTTCAACATTTTACTGTTGATGAAAATAAAATCAGGAAAAACCCCTTTTTACTAGATTTGTCCGAAGTTCTGAAATCTGCCAGCTGAAATGATGTCTTCTTAACCAAGTCCCATTATCTGTTTGTCTACTAAGACTAGATGCCTTTTGAGATCTTTGAGTGCCCAAAGTACTAGACTGAGAAGTTTTTCTGGGACACTGAAAGAGCAGTTATTCTTGTGTTTATTGAAATTGGTTTGAGACCAGTTTATTGTAGTAGTCTAACTATCCACACTACATTTTAGATTCTGACTGTTTTTAATACACAGTGAATTAAATAAAATGGCTTTTCATGAATGTTTGTGTTTTGAGATTCTTATCCTGAACTTTTGTATCTCCAGATAAGACCATCTTGCAGGGGTTGGGGGTGGGGGGTTGGGGGTAACACAAAAACCCAAAACACCCAAAAGGAAAATGAAAAGGAAAAGAAAAAGGGGATAAGGAGAAAAACAGTGGTGGTGGAGAAGCAGTTGTTCTTAATTGCTTGAGAAAGTGTAGTTAATTGAAATAAGTAGGATGATCCAGCAACAATCCAGTTTTGGGAAAACAGTAAAATTTCATTACAATTTTTCTGATAAAACAAAATATTTCACCTTTGGTACACACCCTCAAAAAGGAAAAAAAAGGCACAAAAGTACTTCTTTTTTTTTTTTTATTTAGTCTAAACTTTGCTGCACAAAATATTTTAGAAAATAAGCCACAGTTCTCAAGGAACACTGAGTTTAGTCCTGAGGTAATAAGATAGGTAAGTCTATACTTTTGTGTTCATGGGGGGAAGTGAGAAAAACATAAAGAGGAAGGTTTGATGAAGACCTGCTTACAAAGAACTAGAATTATTATCTAGTAGTGGCATAACATTTAAGAGTAGCTTTACACCTCACAGATAACCCTGTTCACTGAATAAATTCTGTTTTCTCAAGCAATATAATGCATCATGCATAAAAATGAAGTAGGGATGCAGGGATGACTGGTTTGTTTATTTGTATAGAATTCCTTTAGGCATTTTCCTGCAATAGGTGTAATTCTTTCAGAATCTACAGCTAAAGCGGTGTACTCCAATAAATAAAATCCTGAGGGAATCTCAGATAATTACTCCAGTTCATAAAAACAGCTCCAATTCTCAACAAAATATATGCCTCAAACCCCTTAAACAATAACAAATTGGCCTAGAGAACAACTTTGAGAACAATAAAATTAATGTGTTTATTTGTTAATTTTGAAACAAACTAGTTCCTGACTAAGAAAATAATAAATAAATTTCTCTCTAAAATCCATTACTCCGAATATGTTATACAAAAATAGATTACTAGATAGTTTCTACTTGTGGAAGCCAGAGTTATTTCAATCTTAAGGACTCTGGTTACAGCTTTGCAAGCAATTTGCTATCAGAATTTCCCCATAAGGATTAAATCCTGGTTTTGCTGCACAGAGAGTTGTCAGAGCTGTTTGGATAGCATGTAGCCAACATGTAGAAGATGAGCTCATTAACTGCATCTCTGGGATACCTTGCATTGGCAAAGTTCCTGCATGCTTCTCCTTGGCAAAGACTTGCATTTTCCAAAATCTGTAGGGATTGGTATTGCTACTTGTCCTTGCCAGCAGATCAGTACCCCTGAGGCATAACTGAAGTTCTGTCTACAAAAGACAGCAAAAGACAGAGTTTTTTAATGGGTTTTTTTTGTATCATAAGAAAGTACATAAACCAGGATGTAGTGTTGATAAATACAATTAAAAAATTGCGAAGTCTATTTCATAAAAAAATTTATTAGTTTGCTACCAGTTCTTCCATGCTGGACTTTGTGGACAACTGTTGTAGTTTTGCCTGTGACAGAGTTCATTTGCTTCTTAGCAGCTGGTACAGTGCTGTGTTTTGGGATTTAGACTGAGAATAATGTTGATGACACCTGACATTTTGACTGTTGCCAAGCAGTGCTTACCCTAAGTCAAGGACTTTTCAGTTTCCTGTGATCTGCAGAGCTTCTGTGAGACACCAGATTACTACATTAAATATTGTCTCAGACCAACTCAAGTGTGTGTGTGGGGGGGGAAGGGACAGGTCAAATTTCATGAAGGTGAGATGGTGCCCTGGCCTTTGGAACCTCCTTGGGCAGCCCCAGAGCACATATCAGTCACTGGACACTGGGACCACTGCCCCATACACACAACCTGAAGCCCCCAGCCCACCCCCAGATTGGCTGCCACACTGGAAGACCTGCCTGGGTGTGGTGGCGGGGTTGGTCACAGGGGGAGCAGAGCAAATGAAAGTAGCAACATTTAGTGGTCTCCATGCCATCTTCTGCGCTCCTGGTATTCGGATCTATACTGGTTCTAGGGGTGGTAGCTATAATTATCTCTTTTTCTCTTTTTTTCTTTACTTATTCTTCTCCTAATCTCCTTTCTTGATATTTTGGGTCACCTAAAACCAGATAGGTTGGATTTTTTCAAGTTTATATGTTAGCATGTGCTAAGTCAATTCTTTGTGGAGTGCTTTATTTTGGTTGAATGTTGCCCTTTAACTTTTGACAAGTTCTATTATTTTCTAAAGTTTACCAATAAAAGTATTTTACTTTCTGAGAAAACATGAGCAGCATCTTCTTCCATATGCTATCTCAAGGTATAAAAGAATTGAAGGCCCTGGCTGGTGAATTTTTGGAGCCGTGTATATTTTTAAAGTAAAACCCCATTGATGAGCTCGTAGCTCAGAGCCTGGGTTCTTACAGCTGCTCAAGAAGCCAGAAGGGAGCAAGGGTAGGACAGATGACCTGAACTGATCAAAGAGGTATTGCATACCATAGAACACTATGCCCAGTATATAAATGAGGGAGTTAACCAGAAGGGGGTCAATCACTGATTGGAGACTGGCTGGGCATCTAGCAGCAATTCTATTGGGCATCACTTGTCTTTCTTGGATTCTTGTAATTGCCATTATTATTATTATTAACATTATTTTCACATTTACTATTAATATTATTTTCACATTTGCTATTATTATATTTTGTTTCAATTATTAAATTGTTCTTATCTCAACCCATTAGGTTTACTTTTTCTTTCTAATTCTACTCCTCCCTGGGCTGGGAGTGGGGACTGTGAGAGAGATGTTGCCATATGGTGTTAAACCATGACAAGATCTTACAGAAAGTTAGGTGTTCTTGGCAGCATACTCCAGTATGTCGAGTAAAATTTGCCTCATGTAAGCAGTATACAAGGAACCTAAACTGGCAGGAGTCTAACCTGTGGGAATTCTTCCACTATAAATTCACACAAAGCTGTGGAATGTATGTTATGATCAGGTCATTAAAATTATTGGAGAGATGCATTTGCCCGAATTAAGGTGCAAATGAGACCATATGCCAAAGCCAATAGTATGTATTTTCATTTGATAGTGAATGTGAGGCTGAGAGATATAGAAAGAAATAGGAAAAAGAGAGAAGAAGCAGTGGAGACAGAAAGTGAGTGCACACTTCTTGTGGCCTTCTTGGTGGTGAGTCCCAGTCTTGTCAAGGTGATGGTTGTAGTCTGGATCTGTCAAGAGAAGGCCAGGGTGGTCAGGGAAGAAGCCCATGTGGGAAGTCCATGGTGGGTTTTAATACTGGATCACAGAATATTTCAGGAGTCTTTGACACCTTCTAAGATGTTACAGCTGCCTGTTACATCAGCACAGTCCCTTATGGCCCAATATGACCCATCAGCAGAGATGAAAATCTTAAGGCTTCCTATGAATGTCCCAAGTACATTTCCAATTACAATTTAAATGTCAGAAATCAGGCTTCCAACTCCATTGGAAAAAAGATGGAATCATAGAATCAAAAAGTTAATGTAAAGTTAAACTCTTCTAGAAACAATGAATTTGCAGGAGGACTGCAGGGAGAGCAGTTGGTGTCTATGATTTGCAGCTAAGATGTAAAGGCAAGATAGGAATAAACTTTCAGTTCCTTGCCCTTAATTTAATTAATTTTCATTCATTATCTTCAGTCTCATATAGACTGAAGCTTTTGCTACGGTTTTAGTATATAAAAATGGTATCTTCCAAAGAAACATAATTCTGACATACCTATTATGTACATACTAATGACACACAAAAAGGTTTGTGGTTTGGGGTTTTTTTGTTTGTTTGTTTGTTTTTGATTTTGTTTTTACTATTACTTTATTTGTAATTTTCTATTAATAACTCATTTATTTCCAGGGTTGATCATCCTAAAACTGATATTGTTTTGGAACTAACTTTAGGTATTGTAGTATAGTTTCTAAATCCTGCACTAGAATTCTAGTTCCAGAAGAAAAACAGACAACTTTTATTGAAGATTTTTCACTTTCTAAGCCTAATGGTTGAAACGGTTCTTATGAATGTGTTCTTGGGGTGTATGTACATTGTCTCTATCGACTATAAAGAGAATACAAGGTTACTGTCTCAGATAAAAAACATCTAAAAATATTTTAGAATTTAAGAAGAGTTGCTTAGCAGCTGGTGGGTGGGGAAAGGGATCCAGAAGTAAGTGTTCAAAATACAAATTTTGATGATTTTACTCTCTAAAAATAACATGTACTTGTACACAGAGTAGATACAATTGAATAGTCTGATATCAGAGAAAACAGTCATGACTGTTACAAGATTAAGTGCAATTTTCAGAAAACAGTCATCAAGAAAAACTAATAAAAGTGTTACTAGAGTAAAGAAAGGAGAATCTTTATGAAACAATCACGCAAATGACTAACTGAAGTAAGTTTTAGAATGTTACTGAACCTACCCTCGGGATTTTCGTAGAAAGAAACGCTTCAGGTTCTCATCTATACTGACTTGCTGGAATGTGCTGTAGGTAATTAGATATTGATTCTAGTTGTCAATGCATATACCACCTATTGTCCATTTCCATGTAATATGAAATGTATACAGTTTGAATTAATCTTGGAACTACCTTTGAATAGTTACATTATAATTACATATTCCTTGCCTCTAAGGAAATAAATGCCATTAGAAATTGAAGAGTGCAAGACATTTTAACAGTTAAGTGACCCAAATGTTAAGAGCAGTAACTGAATTTCGCTTACTGCTTTTTTTTCAGACATACATATATTTATAATGCTTTCTGATCTGAGCATGTTTGATCTCATTTGTTAACAAACATCTGCATAAAAAAATTATAATATTGATCAGTAAAATCAGTTTAATCTTAGTTTTTTCTTGAAAAGTTATCATGAGATCAATGTCTAGTTCCATTTACAGTAACTATTGTTTTTAGGGTGTTTCATGTAACCTTATAAATCTTTCATTATGTTCCTCTGTGCTCTAATTCATGACATTATTCTTCGTCTTCCTTAAATACGTTTTTCTCTAATTTGATCCAAGTGAATAAAGTAAAATAACAAAGCCAAACAGAGTTTTAGAAGAAAAATATAAATTTGTGAAGAACTAACTAAATATGCTAGTTTAGCTAAAATCGGTTGTTGAATATTTTGCTGGTATTACCATAGGCTGATTTTTGGGCCTTAACTGAGTTTCCATCTGAACGTGTTTCTGTGCAGATGAAGAACCGAGTATAGAGAGTAGAAGGTTATTGCTTACATGTATTTTTTCCCAAAGATATATATCATATTGAGTAAAAAACTAGAGATAATCAGTTTTCCTTTGAAGAAACAGGGGTTTTTTGTTTATATGGTTCTGAAAGGACCAATACATTCTAAATATGTTTCCTTGTTTATCATCACATCACAGTGTTTCACTATCCTAATGAATTAAAAGTTTTATTTTTCTTTTCTTAGAAACTTAGAATTCTTAAACATACCTAAAGCTTTATAGGAGCAATGGTATTATATGGATGAACTCCTTTGTCTGTGAATCTAGCACCTAATTTATATTACAAAAAGGAAAAGCTGTGTATCATAAAACTTCTTTTCTAAATGACTTTTGTTGCATTTCTGAGTATAAGAAGTCTGCTGATGTGAATTTTGAGTATTAACATAACTGTGCTATTCCCTGCAAAATTTATGCCTAAAGTTTTGCTTAGAGTAGTTAGTTGGGAACTCATAGCTGAGTAAATCACATAAATTACTTTGATGTATCACCTAAATGTCAGTTGATCAAATTATCTGAGTCATGAGTAATCTTCTGAAGACATGTACCTTCTCTCTTATTACCATAGAACATGTACAGTATCTTAGTTTTCTTCCTGTCTTTCTGGAAGAAACAGTAGCACGAAACCAGAGCATCCAGAAAAGAAAACAGTGCGCGATACCAGAAACGTGTGTTCTAATGAATGGACCTCAAAGAAAAAACAAACAAACAAAAAACACCCCCTCCACCAAGAACAAATGAACGGTAAAGAAAATAGAAGCAAACAAATTATGGCAACATTTAAATACTAGTGATTTACACAGTCCTACATGAAGTAATTTACCTCTTGCTGTCTCCATTCAGAGAAAAACAATTAATGTTGTAGTCTGCCCAAGAAAAACTAACAGGTTTCTCCTCGTGACAGCTGGTGAAGCCAAATAAATAAGGGGTCTCAACTTTATATAAGCTGGGAACACTCTTTAGACAATAACAGCAGATGATGATCTCATTTCAAAAATTTCTCTTTTAGTGATGCTCATATTAATAGAAAAATTCAGGCTTTAATAGGAATTACTGTGCCATCAAAAAAATTTTTTTCTTCATTCAAGTTGAAAGATAGGAGTCTCAACAGTTACTACAATCAGGAGCTTAAAAAATTCCATTAGCCTTATCTCTGGAGGAATTGAATAAGGTTCAATCGATGATGTATCAAACAATGAGATCTTAGTTTATAGTAATCTTCCTAACACTGGAGTCCTGCAGGAAAGACCTGTTTTATTGTATATGATAAATATGGAAGATTTCCAGATGTCAAGCAAGTATTTTGTTACCGGCCTGCTAGTAGTACAATAAGTCCTGGTGACAAATGCACAATTTTACAGACACCCTTTCATTTTCCCTTAAGGTTTGTCAGACTGCTGCCAATAACTGAGAAAAAGAGGGTTGGGTTGAGATGTTCAGAGGAAAATATAATAGGATGTTACCACAGTCTTTGCTACATTAAATATTTGATTAAACATCCCAGCTTGAGGTCAGGTGGTGGAAAAAATAATCAAAGAGTATTAATTATCATCTGCTTGTCATCAGAAATTCATACACTGATTGTTCATTGCATCCTGACAGCTTGGTCTGTTGTCACAGAAGTGCACACACAGATAGTAAAAGTATGTTACAATATTGTCTAGAAGAAATGGTGTCGTGGGTGGGAGTAGAGGCTTTCAGGCAAAGTTTATTAAAGAAGCCCTTCTGTTGAGTCATGAGGTGCAGAAATGATCCCCTTGCTTTCTAAACTCCTTCTCACAGAGGAGTCTAGGTACGGATGGATCCACTCTTGGCCCTAAGATTTGTCACTGGTTTAAGTATAACTTTGTCCTGTAGGATTAAAGATTGCAAACTGAGAATGTTTATATAAAATGAATCATTTATTATTACAAATGGTCAGACAATTGATCTTAATGAGAATTATTTACTGCACAATATAAATGCTAAAACTACTAGTAGTATAGTATAAGACAGGGTAGTGCACTGTACTAAAGCAATTATTGAAGCAATTATATTAAAGCTAGCAAAAATAAATAAGTATTAATTAGATTTGGTGAGTGTAACTCACCATACCATACCAGTGCTCATGGGCAGATCTCTTTCTCAGCCTTGATGAGTATCCTTGAGGGATGTTCCTACCCAAGGGAGAAATCTCCACACATACACCCCAAGACAGGTTATGTTAAAAGAACCTGACTGGATGAAAGTAGACTGGATTATTATAGTATAATAGACTGGATTATTATAGTATAAAGGGATTGACTGACAGCCACCTGACTGGTGGTGATCTCACCATCAGGATGTTAATTCAGGGTTGAAGTCAGACTGGCTTCAACTTCACCTGGTGGCCCTCTCAGCCCACCACTGATAGACTTGCAAATAAGACATTGTCCTATTGAGTTTCTTGGTCTGTATTCCAGGGGGAATGTGCTACTACCAATGGTCAACAGTGAATATAAATAAAAAAAATGGTCAACATTGAATATGATGGAAAACTGCAACTCCTGAATACATTTTCAGCCAACGGATGCATCTGGCAAGTGAGAAGAATGATATGAATCTGGCATGTGTACTTTAGGAATACAAAATCAACAGAGGAGTAAAGCGAAAGAAAAAATTAGATGTAAAATACAAAAAGGCCATTGAAACTTATCAAGTCAAATTCATAAACATGATATTCTTTACGAACATGATATTCTTCTATGACAAGATGAGGGAAGGTCTGTGCATGCTGTGTACCTGAACATCTGTAAAGCATTTGACACCATCTCCCACAGCATTCTCCTGGAGAAAGCAGTTGCTCATGGCTTGGATGAGTGCACTCTTCTCTGGGTAAAAATGGCTGGATGGCTGGACCCAGAGAATGGTGCTGAATGAAGTGAATGGTGATGAATGGAGCAGCTGGTAGCCAGTCATGAGAGTTGTTCTCCATGATTCAGGACTGAGATCAGTCCTGTTTAACATCTTTACGGATTATCTGGTTGAGTGTATCCAGTGCCCCCTCAGTAACTTTGCTGCCAAAACCAAGTGGGATGAGGTGTTGATCTTCAGGAGGGAAGGAAGTATCTGCAGAGAAATCTGGACAGGCTGGATTGATGGGCTGAGGCCAGTTGTATGAGTTTCAGTAAGGTGCAGTGTCAGGTTCTGCACTTGGGTCACAGCAACCGCCATGCAACACTCCAGGCTGGGGGAAGAGTGGCTGGAAAGACACTGAGAGGAAAAGGATCTGCGGTGCTGGTTGGCAGCCAGCTGAACACAAGCCAGCAGTGTGCCCGGGTGACCAAGAAGGCCAATGGTATCCTGGCTTGTGTTAGGAATAATGTGGCCAGCAGTATGAGGGCAGTGATTGTCCCTCTGTACTTGGCACTGGTGAGGTCGCACCTGGAGTGCTGTGTCCAGTTCTGGACCCCTCACTACTAGAAATACATTGAGATCTTGGAGTGTGTCCAGAGGAGGGCAATAAAGCTGTGCCTCTTTAGAGAAAATTAACAGGCTACTACAAAGTATCAGAGTAGTAAATGGTGTCATGGAGCTGATTTTCTTGGGTTTTTTAAAGATATTTATGGTTACTAAATATGTTTTTGGTCCAACTGCATAATATGTCATGTACTTAAAAACACTTGGATGCAAATTCATTAATATTAAACAGGTTGCTATATCCAGCAGTTTGGCATTTTGAAGCAATTTCCTTCAGATTCAGATGACTAAATAAATAAATTAAAAGTGAAAAAATAGCTGGAAAATTTAAAACATTGCTAACTATAGTTGACTATTTTGTTTTCTTTCTCATTTACATTGATGATCTTGTGATTTGAATGTTGATTTACCTTCAGCATATTACTTTGTAGGAAATGGTATATAACTGGCATTCAAATCATTCTCTGTATACTGCTAGTAGTGGGTTGCTTCCAGAAGGGACAAATGTCTTAAGATTCATTAAAAAAATCCAATGTTTCCTTATATGTCATGGGTTTTTTTTCTGAAATAATTTAAATTTAAAGCAGTAAAATAAATTCCACATCTAATCAATATCAAGATTGTGTTTAGAAAATAAATGATACTGTGTTAAAGTAAAAACAATGTACTCCATCACAATAATTTGCATATATTATCGATCATTTCAGTACACTTCATTTGGTATTCTGTGAGATAGCTTTGAATAGAACAGAGCAGAACACAACAGAACAGAATGTCCTCTGCACTGTCATAATATGCTTTTTTTTAACAATGTAATAGCATGGAAATCTTCAATATTAAAATCAGAACTGTTTTTCCTTCTATCCCAATGAGATGATTTAATATATAAAAATTTAAAATGCTGCGTAACACTATCTTGAACTGCAATACATAAATGATGGGATTTAGAAATATGTGTTGCATTCATTTTTAGAGAGGTGTAGCGTTAGGACTGCAAGCAACCACTCTCTCGAGGAAGCTTTGGCATGAAGTTTAAAAACTGAACAAGATGTTGAAACAGACTGATGATAACAGAAAAAAATACTGATCTTATTTATGCTGAATAACAACTGAATAACAAACTGATGAAAGTTGCAGATAATATCATGAGCGAGGGCTGGATCTCACAGGTCCAAAGGCAAGTTATGGGAAACAGCCAGACCCCATAGATAAATGGAGGGAAGCACAGGAGAACCTTTGCAGAGTATGATCTTGCAAGAAAGGCGGTGCCTAGGCGACTATATCAGTAACATTGTGCAAGGCTGAGATTACCTACATAACGGTATGAGAATTGGTTGTACCACCATTGGAAGGCATATTTCCAGCTTGGAGAAATGGGCAAGCAGGCACCTCAGAAAGTTTATCAGAAGGGTTGTGCTAAGACCTGCAGCCCATACATGCTGGAGTCTTACTGGCTGTAAAACAGCTTTGCAGAAGAGGACCTGGCAGTCCTGCTGCACACCAAGCTGAATACAAGCCAGTAGCGCATCCTTGCAGCAAAAAAACCCACACCAAAACAGCCTCCTGGATGGCATAAGGAAGACAGCTACTACCAGGTTGAAGGAGGTGATCCTTCCCCTCTACTCTACCCTCATGAGAATCATCTGGAGTCTTAGGTCACAGACATGAAGACATAGTAATGAACACACAGAATTGATTCCAGCAAAAAGCCACAAAGATGGCCAGCACCTCTCATAGGAAGAGAGACTGAGAAAGGTAGCACTGTTCAATTTGGAGTGGAGAAGACTAAGAGGAGATCTTATCAATGTGTTTAAATGCCTTTCATGAGGGTCTAGAGAAGATAATGTCAGACTGCTCAGTGGTGCTCAGTTACAAGACAAGTCAGCAAATGTAAATGGAAGTGCAGGAAATTCCATCCAAACATAAGAAAACACTTCTACTGCAAGGGTGCTCAAACATTGGAAGAGGCTGCACAAACAGGTTGTGCTTTCTCCATCCTTGGAGATATTCACAACATGATTGGATCAGCCGTGAGCAATCTGCTCTACCTGACTAGGTGGGAATAGAAATCAAATTTCCATACAGATGTAGCAAACTCCATGACAAATAGGGAGTAAATCAGTTTGGACTGGAAGTACAGTAGGATGGAGAAAAGGATGCAAGCAAGTAGGGAGGGTTGTTGGGGGGGCAAGGGCTGCAGTTTTTGTTTCCAGGCTCCCTGGAGTCAACTGTCAAAGCCTTGCCTGGGTCACTGTGGCTGGTGCCACACAATAAACTAGACCTATCACTGTTGGTGCCTCACAGGAGAGGGACTGGTTTGAAAACATGTGGAAGACTTCTGAAAAAGAGACGAGGAGAGAACTATTTATTTTCTAACATGGAGGAACTGATATCCTTTTTTGTATTTCAAAGCAGCACAGGAAGGTATTTCAAGAAAGCTTCCTTTTTATTTTGGATTTTGTTTTAGGATTATATGCAAACACCCCAAAAAAAAAAAAAGTAGATCAGAGCAGTAGCAGAAACAGTGGGCTGTGTGGCTCTGCTTCTGGGGAGAGAGAATCCACCTGTATCAAAAGCACAGCACAGGAGAGTGGTGGTAACAGCAGCTGAATATGAAGAAAACTTCCTACTGTGGTACCCTGGGTATGAGAGCATCTGGGTTTTGGCTTTTTTTTTTTTTAATTTGTCTCTCTAAGAAACATCAAAGCTAAGATGACTAGTGAATCCTTAATTAGGACTTCAGGCTTTTTCTTTCTCTTTTAGCGGAGCTCCAGTCGACACTAAGAATGCGACACGCAGAGTCAGTTGTAGACCAGTTAGAAGAGAAAATGGATGTATATGAGATGTCTGGACAGCCAGGAAGCCTTGCAAGGTCAGATTACCTAATTAAGAGTTGAATAGTTTTTGATCTCATTTCTGTTTTATGAAGGGGCAAAAATCAAAAAACATAGATGTTTCCCTAGAATTTGTGAATTTGTGAACTTTGTAAAACTCCATTGCTTCAAGGACAGCTGGACTTTGATGAGTTCATAGTTTAAGATTTAAGAAGCTTCTGTCTGTTGTGCTCATCCCTGAACTGTAATTTTTGAGTCACGGGATACGTTGGGATGAGCTCTGGGGCTCTCTGGGTTGGTTGCACATGTCAATTTGGTTTTTGTACCTTTCTATATTCCTGGAGTCAGGAGAAATTATTCACCTAAGCAGAAGATTATTACTAAGACACTGAATGAAGTCCTCAATTATTCAGATTCAGTTTAGATGGCTAGAAGCTTTATTTAGAATATTCATTTGTGGAGCTGAGATGGATGTATTTGAAGCAGCCTTTTGTGTGTGCCTGTGTCTACCTACACGGTTTATTGAAGATAAATGAAAGGAATTAAAAGAGTGGCTCGAAGTGCTTATTGGTGTTGTCAGATGTGAATTTTAAGCAAGGAGAAATGTTCTTGAAAATTAAGATACTAAAATAGATCAAACTGGGGAAAAGGCCACAGGAAAGCCAAGTAAATTTTTATGCAAATGGATAGGCCCAATTAAAGCCATCAGACTTCATTATAATGTGCAGGCATAGATTACAGCTTCTCTCTCTATACAGGGATACCAGTTACGTGACTCAATTCTTTGCTATGTAGGTGGAAACAGCAATTCTATAGAGGAAATCAACTAATTCTGCAAAACATTAGCATTCAGAGCTACTTAGGCATCAGAGGGCTTTGAGTACCAAAATCTGAATATATTTGAGTTATATATATATATACACACATACAAATGTATGCAATAGCACATGCATACATAATAAGTATGAATAAAACCTTAGATTTATTAGACAGTTTTAATCTGAAATTTTTAGAATAGAAAGAGGTTTTTAGCTAAAGAGTAGAGAAGGAAAAGGATTACAGCTTGCCTGGACTGTGTTTTGCAGAGCAAATTATGGCTTTTATAGAAAGATACCTGTAGTTTCAGACTTTCCAAATTGGTCACCTGGTAGTAGAAGACTGCCAAATCAGAAAGAGGGTCAGCTTTAAATTTCCATCTTGACACTACTAAATTTCAATTTTATAAGAGAAAAGACAAAGTCTTGAAAAGCCTGCCGATGTCAGTGCCTTTGCTCCTTGCTCAGCTAAGGCACATGGACCTCAGGGTCACCACTGGGTTGTGTACACCTTCAGCTATTGGCCAGAAACCGTAACTGGGCCACATGCATTTAAGGGATGACACAGGAACTGGCATTTACTTAAAGAAGTTTTTAGTTTAGATCTTGCGTATGATTGATATGACTAGATCCCAGAGATCAATGAAGACCTGAACACACCTACTTTATAACCATTCTCCTGGAAAAGACAAACAATTCATCTATTTGAGGTTATATATACTAAGACCTTGTAAAAAATCCCAGTATACTTCGGTCATGTATATTAGAATAAGTAATTAGTAGATAGCAATCATAGCAAAACTCAGTTATGCATGATCAGTCATATCAGGCTATTTTTGAACTTTAGTACTTTGCAGAATTTTTCTTTCAATAGTGTTTCATGTTCCCTAAATCCAGCCACTAATTCTTATGACTTTCAAATGCCTCAGTGAGGCTTTATAGAGCAACATGGTAAGTTTTGCACTTTATTAGCTTCGAAGAAACAGTGACTATATACAGTACCAGTGGGTGTTTTTCCACATAGTTGCAGTATAAAGAATTTGGCTGTACCTGTTTGCTTTAATGGATACATCTGTTCCTTTTTGGACTATAAATTTCAAAGTCATCCTAATGTTGAATTCAGATGCAAGCTGTGTTTTAAAAAGGTAGTACATGACAAGTTTATGCAATTTAACAGATTTCATTCTTTCTAACTGCTTTTAAGAAAACCGTACCAGTCATGATGACATGTCATATAGTGTTTAGCTCTTCTGTTTTTAACCCTGTTAAAACCTTATTATCACAATTTTAAAGATGTTTCTATTTTGTCTTTCAGCACATCGAAAATGTTTCATCAAAGAGATCATTCTCCCATCATTTAGTAAAATCTTTTGAAGATGTCTGCTAAGAGGCATTATTCAATGGTAAGGAATAAATTTTATTTTACTTATAAATGTTAAGCAAAAGTTGAGGATTTTATGTCATAGTCACCCGACTGATTTTGTCGCACATGTTTAGATTCTGTTGATAAAACAATTCATTTATATTCTTGACACCCTTCCACAGTTAGAGCTGTAATTTATATCAGTCAATGAGAAGCAATTTTGCACCATAAGGGGAAAATCTTTCCCCATTTCCAAGCCCAAACAGAGGCTCATCTTTCACCAGATCAGGTCATAGCCTCATAGCCCAGACTTGGAATTAGCAGTCTGGAAAAGAATACTGCCTGTTTCCTTTCACAATTTCACTCCTTATACATATACCAAGATTACCAGTGAACGTACCTAAAGCCCCATACAATTTCAATTTTCTTTTAGATAGATGAGAACTCAGTAGAATAATTTTTAAATGTTTTTCAAGTTCTGTAGTTATAGAAGGGATTACAATAAAATTTCATTGAATGACATATGAAAACAAACTTTTTTCACTGATAATAAAGTCTCAGATGAAATCAGCATTCTTCTACTTAAGTAAAGATTTAAGCAGACAACAGTAAATACTACTTTCAGTAACATTCTGAAACTCAGAATAAAATAAAAAAATATGAATGGCATCTTTACTTGGAATTTGTCAGATTTGTTCTCTGTATAAGTGAAGAAACTTGAAACCAGTTTTAGCCTTCCTTAATAAGGTCTCAGACATACAGTGTGATTCTTAGGATGGTCCTGTGCAGGACCAGGAGTTGGACTTTGATGGTTCTTGTGGTCCCTTCAAACTCAGGATAATCTATGTTTTCATTATATTTTTAATATAGTGTGCTTGTGCCTGTTACATTCATAAGAAAATATTAAGTGACAAAAAAAAAGAGTTTTACAAGAGGTCATCTGAATCACCCATTAATTAAATTACAAAAAAGTAATGTTTTATTCCTCTTATATGCTTGAGAATTCTTCTAGTCCCTATGTTAGGTTTAGTGCATTTTGCTAGGACCATATGTTTCTTACAGTATTTTTCCTTCTATGAATTTATATAAAATCCACTTGCATTTAAAGAAAACCTTCTCAGTTAATTTTGTTTTATTTATAAATAAATTTTTATTGACCAGTTCCTGGCATTTCAATTGTTTCTGTGCATACATGCAAATAAGGCATCGTTGTCTTTTGGATGCTTGCTGCAAGTGAAACAGATATAATAAATGTATAAGAAATTAAAATAAGTGTTTTTACAGATGAAGGATAGGGTTTTCCACAAAGAGTGGATTTCTTTTGAAAGCAACCAAATCATTCATTCAGTATGTTAATTTTAGGAAGAAGTGTTTTCCTGGTAAATCTGAGATTGCAAGGTAAGGAAAAAAATTTTTTTCTTCCCTACATCTTGCAAGGGTAAATAAACAATGAAGCAATTAATATTTTACACTGTCATATAAAACTAGGTTAACTTGATATGGAACTCATTATGCTAGGATGAAGGGATTCTATTTAGTTACTTTCCTGGTAAATTCTGTTTCGAGTGTTTATTTTTAAGCTAACTGGGTCCAAGGATTTCTGTAAATTAAAAATAGTTCTCTGCAGGGTAGCCTTCAGATTTATAGCTTCTAAATCCAGTTCTGCTGTCTTTGTTTGTGCTGAAAGACACAATTAGGATTCCTGTGCAGTAAAATGCTTCTCAGTATTCCTGATAAAGAAAGACCCATCTATTTCAGTCACAAAAACATAAATAAATAACTAGGCCCTGTATTTGCATATGTTTGTAGCGATTCAATTTGACTTTTAGATACCTTGGTTGAGATGTTCAATATTAATAGGCACTCGATTCAAAGATTAAGCTTTGAGCTCCAGAGAACACCGGGGGGTGGAGGTGGGAGTGAGCGGCTGGGTAGCACTAGTTGCCACCTGGGGTTATATCATGACATTATGAAAAGTAATTTCTTGCAGCATTTTCCAAACAAGGTGTCAAATAAACTTACAGACTAACTAATAGCTGGAATTTACTCCCTTCCAGTCCTGAAAAACACATACCTATTCAAAAGGAAATATTCACTAGGATAGGTGCTTACAAATGCAATGAAATGACCAGAATCACAGTTTCAACTCTAGTTAAACCTCTTGTTTTGGTTTGTTTTTTTTTCTGTTTGGTGGTGGTGGTGGGGTTTTGTATGTGTTTTGTTGGTTTCTTGCTTGTTTTTGTTTTGTGGGTTTATGTTGTTTGTTGTTGTTTTGGGGATTTTTGTTTGTTTGTTTGTTTTCCCCAGACTGTTCATGCAAAAGGAATATATACTTCCCTTGTCATTCCCTGGTTTCCACTGGGAATTGATGGCCAGATAGTGCAAACCCAGTAGGCTCCTTTTCTTTATTTTGTAAAGAAATTCCCTTCTGGGGCTTAAGATACTGAAAACAGCAGCATGGGAGACTACTATCTATTTCCCACTGTAGACCCATTAGGGAAAATTCAAGCCACACAATAAAATAGCAAGTCTCCTTCTTTCACAACCTTCGAAAAAAGACATTTCAGAATACCTTTTTTTTTTTATTTTTTTTTCTTTGTAGTGAAAAGATGCGGCTCTACCTACAGAGAAGTAATATATTCCTTTGTTATTTAAACCACAGGCTTTTTAGTTACCCACTCAGTGTATGAGCAGTCAACAGAATTATCTCCCAAGCAATTCAGAAGGTGAGTTAATAGCTTCTTTTTTTCTTCAAGGTATTTTTTGTACTGTAGAGCTACAAGGATAAATTATAAAGTTTTCTGTAAGCCTATCTATCCTCAAAAGCAGTATTAACTTTGTATTCCACTTAAGGTGTTATTAATGTTGTAATGAGAAGTGATGCCACACTTACTTTAGCAAATCTTGATATTTTTTTTTAAAAAGAGTAATTTTCTTTCCCTTCCTTCTCCCCAAAATATATATTAAAGTGTTTAGCAAAAATAATACATACTTTCATACTTCATGGGATTTGCACTTTCCTAGCTAAATTTCATGTCCTTGAATACCTTGGAAAATGAAATGATGAATATGCTTAAATGCCAAACTCTTCACTAGGCCCATCAGTTCCTGAAAGAAGCATCTACAGTGTGTAAACTGGCATGACTACAGAGGTTTTCCAATTCACCTTGGATATATCCTCTTATGTTGATAGTTATGTGAATAGCCAACAGCACTTTTATGTGGGTGATATATGACTTACATGTAAAACTGTGCCAGCTATGTGTCTTCTACTTACTATAAATGAAATATTAGGCAAGTCTTCAAGATGTTACTTTTTTTTACATTTCAACTTTCATAAAACTATTTTACTGACAACTGAAAGTAGAGCTGCACTATAAATGCAAACTTGCATTTATCACAGAAACAGAGGTTTTATCAGCTCAAGGTCATATTAACAGTTACTCATTTTTCTTTTATCATATTTCAGAGTATATGAAGGCTTATATAATTAAATGTTAATGAAGAATTATATTTGGAACTAAAACAGTAGAAGTCATTATATAACACAGTTTATATCCAAAATTGTACTGTTTTTCAGGTGTGTATATATATATGAGGATGTGGTAAGGAAATTTTTCCCTACTGTCAAAATTTGATTTTTTACCAGAATTGGGCTTCTTTTTGAAATATTCTTAGTGTGAATAAGATACAATTAAATACATCCCTATTTAATCTTTCAAACAAAGTACTAATTAATCTAAAATTTCATAGATCTGTGGCCCCAGGTGTGGAAACTAAATTCCAACATTTCCCAAAACTTCTTCATAACTCTAGTCTCTAATTTTCATTTAACTCCATGAGTTTAGGTAGTTATCTCAAAAATCATTTTGAACCATTTCTAAAACCATGGAAGTATTGCATGTTATCATGTAAGACTTTTTTTTAAGATAAAACCCTCAAACCTCCTACAGTTCTTATCTTGGCTCAGTAGAACTTCCATGTGTTGGACTAGAGGGAAAGACAGCAAAGACAGCATTAGGAAGGCAAATAGACAAAGTCACTCTCATGAGAAGAAACAGCATGTACCATGAAGTAGGGCATCTATGTGAAGGCTTTTGAAATATGAACCAGTGGGGCACCATATATTTCCGCAAAGGATCCTACTCTTTTCAAGTCAGACTCTTAGGCTGAACTATGAATGCTTAAATGGGTTTCCTTTTCAGCCAGTGCTGATGAAGCAAGTTCATTTCCATTTCTTTTCCTCTTCTACTGTTTTGATTTGAGAAACACAATAAACTAAAAAATACAGCTTTTAATTCAAAATACATACCTGGAAAAAAAGATTATCTGATTTTTTTACATAAAACTCAGTCTTTTATCCTGTGTTTTGCCAGGCGACTTTGTATTACTTGAACTTATTTCTACAGTATGTTTTTTCATCAAGATTAAAACAGACCAGAAAGAAAATGGCAAGGCAGAAAATATGCTTCTGTCACAAAAAGAGAAACTCATTGTAATTTAAAGGCTACCTAAACTTTCAATTGGTAATTACAGAAAAAGATTAACATATCTGAACACCATTAAAAAAATCCCAACAACACAACAACAAAAAGGGTCGGGGTTTAATTTTTGCACTGGATGTGAAATAACCTTTAAAGTTATCTGAGTTTTGAAAAGAAGTGATTATCACCAAAAAAAAAACCCCTCTAGAGTAGGGTCAGGTGCTGAAGGTGCATGAGAAGGTCAACGATGCAGCTCTTTATAACTTGCAAGGACAGTCATGCACACTGGGACAAACTCTCCATCTTGATTTACATGGACTTTGTCAAAATCAGTAAGATACAAACACAATTTTGAGCTGTCAGTGGAGGTAACTGATAAGATCTCAGGCAATTAAAGTGAAAGGCTCTAGTGTGTCCCTGATGACTCTTTTGCAAATTATTGACAACATTCAAATGTTTTCTTGTGCTGAAACTTCTAATTGTTTCATTGATACAAGGTAGATCACTGAGACAAAAAAACCCCCACAAACTACATTTTAGTTTCTTTTTCTTTTTTAAAAAAACCTCAACCAGCATAAATTTATATTTGAATGTCTTTTTATTATTTTACCTTTTTTTTCCCATTTAGCTGTATTTCTTTTGCTTAAAGGGATAAAGAATAATTCTTTTGTTATACAAAGTCTGACATCTTTTGACATGCTTAATATTTTGCAATGAATGTTAATGCATGTCTTCCTGAGAAACATATATATATCTTCTGGTAATTTTACATCCCTGTAATAGAGAGTTTGAGAAATGACTTTTTTTTTTTTTTTTGCAATATATTCTCTTCTGTATCTTTCCCAAAATTTGAGTAAGAAGAACACCAATTTCATCTTCCAAGTCCTTTAGCATCAGATGTTTATCTTGAAATAGCCTTTGACTATGCTCAAGCTCAGTCACATCCAATCATCAGCTTTTATCATCAGGGCTTCAACACATCTGACACAGACCTTGATTTCCCAGGTGATGCTCAAGACACTACAAGATTTCAAATAAACAGAAAAAAGCTGCAACAGCATGTGAATGAGAAAGCTAGCTCCCTTGACAAAGACTCCTGAACACTTCAGAGAACAGAATGTGCAGGTTGTTATTATATTTTTCTTAGAGAATCTCAAGCATAATTCTTTTAATAAAATGACAGTTTGAAAAAGACTTTTCTTCTCCATTCCACAATGGAATAGGGAAATATAAACTGAATTTCTGCAGGGGTGCATAAGCCAGTTGCAATTCACTGGGTTATAATGAAGAAGCTTCATTTTCAATTCAGCAGATACCTTCATCCTAGCAAATCTTCTTTTAGCAAATTCAGTAAATATACTGATTCATATTCAGTGCAGGAGTAATTCATATTTTAATATTAATTCATACAGTTTGTACTCATCAGCAATGTTGGAATACATTTACCAGAGATGCCCCTGAAAAGATAAGCTTGTTGTACAACTTTGCAGGCACAGAGGTTACCTTTCTGGAGAGTGCGTCCTCTATGTCAGTTATATGTTTTCTGAGAGGAGAAGGAAAAAGGGGGATATGTTTTCCATGGTTTGACTTATGTAAAGATTGTTTTGAATGTTGTTCAGTGAGTATCATCAGAATTTTCCTTTGTGAGATTTATTTGGCTTCATAATCTAGCCTGTGTAAGTAAGGGATGACTTTCCCATAAGAATTAGATATTCTGCACTTGTAAACGCATACAAGTAGGTAGGTTACAAAGCAAGGTGTAGCAAGCACTTGTATTATTAATGTCTCAGTTAAAAAGTCCATACTGGAATATTTTATTTTGAGTGAAAAATGAGTGACAGAAGTCTATCCTGAACTCGAAACATTAGCGAAGAATTTTAATCCTTCAGGCTTTTAAGTAATCTAACATTATATGAGATTATTTTGCTGTCTCTTATTATTTCTTTTTTTAAATAAAAGAAAAATGCACTGAATTAAAAATTTGACTTCATGTGAATGTTTGAAGTAAAAAAAAAAATTAAGAAAATTAAATTATTAACAAAATTCTACAAAATGCTTAAATCTGATTTTAAAATTCAAACTGCAGTTTTACGGACTAGATTCAGAGAACAAAGCTCAGCCAAAGAATATTCCCATAATCTGAAATTTTGTGCTCCACTTAATTTTCAGTTTTCACCTGTAGAACTCTTACTCTGACAAACAGTTTCATATAGAAAATATATAGGGTTTTTTCTTATCTATGAGAGTGTTGTTAAATAATTATTCATATTTTATCTGCAGACACTGCTTGATGAAAATATCAGGAGTATAAGTATGAATCCAAGTAGACCATGAAGGAATGAAAACAGTCCTTGCAGTTCTGGAAGACCTAGGCAATACAATGCAGATGAAATTAAACAAAAAAACCCACAAAAAGTAAAAATAATGTACAGAAAATATAATATTCTAAATTTTATGCATCTCATAATGTTTTTAACCAGGCAGTTACTATTCATGAATGATATCCTGAAGTTATCAAAGAGTATTCTATGAAAACACATCAACTTGTCATATAATGTTCAAAAAAGAGGTAGAGGGAAGAAATGAATGACAAAATCTGTTTATAAACTAGCAGAAATATTGAAACAAGATTGAGAAACTATATTGAATGGCCTCAAATTGGATACTTTAGTCCTTCTGTACTCTGGGTGAGGTACAGAGAGGAAGAGCTAGAATAATTAAAGGTAGAGCCACTGTAAGGGAATAACTAAATTGAAAAGCATTCTCCAGCATTCAGATAGAGAGAAGATATGGCAACCATAAGATCATGTGTGCAAACTGAGCACTTAAGATCAATTACGTTCTTCTCAAACACAGAAACGAAGAATTTCTCAAAGACATTTGCAGGCTGCAGATTCAAAACAGGAAGCCTTTCACAAAACACAGAGTTAAACTGTAAGTAGCACGATGAAGTCATTACAGAATTCTGGAATGCATTGTCTTGGTGTTGAAAAAGCTGTTAACTGCACAATATAGAATATCGATCCACCCAGGGATATTACATGGAAGTATCAATGCAAATACTGCTGGCTCTAGAGGTTTCAGAGCAGGACCTTGCTGTGGACTTGTTTATATCTTGATAAAAACGTATTTTGTTTTGCTTTCCCCTCCTCCATATTCCTTCCTAGGCCTTAAATATTGGACAATATTTTTGGAATTACATTGTTGGGCTGGATTAATCTTCTATCTGATCCACTACATCCATTCTTACTTCTTATGGAAAACAAAATCAAGATTAATTGATTTTTTTTTTTTTGCTTTGCATTTGAGAGAAAAAAGAAAAAAGAACTGCACTTCTGTGTTCTGCCTAATTTTATAAGAGGGTTTTCTTCAGAGATTGCTTAAGGGGAAAAATATGAATAAAAGATAAATAATACAATTTTCCTGATGGCCTTCCGCTCAAATTTTATGCTATAAACTGTAGAAAGCAGTTTATGAAATACGCTCAATATATATGTTAACCTTTGGTTTGGCCTGTCTGCATAGAGAACCTGGACAAGTATAGAAGTGACAAAGAGTAGTGTTTTGATTCTGGTTGGATGCCAGGTACTCATTAAAGCCGCTCTCTCACTCCCCTCTGCAACTGGACAGAGGAGAGAAAATAGAATGAAGGGTAATGAATTGAGATAAGAACAGTGAGAGATCACTTACTGATCACCATCACAGGCAAAAGAGACTCAAAGTGGGGATATTAATTAAATTTATTACTAACAGGATCAGAGCAGGATAAAGAGAAGTAATATAAATCTTAAAAACACCTTCCCCCACCCCTCCTTCCTTCCGGCGTTCTACCTCCTCCCCCCAAGCGGTGCAGGGACATGGAGAATGGAGGTTGTTTCCTCTGCTACTCAGAGATGAGTCCTTCCCCTGCTCCCTATGGCTTCCTTCCTACAGGAGACGGTCCTTCACAAATTTCTCCAACATGAGTCCATTTCATTGGCAAGTTCCTCACAAACTGCTGCAATGTGGGTCACTTTTCCATGGGGTACAGTCCTTCAGGCACAGGCTGCTCCAGCATGGGTCCCCCCACAGGGACACAAGTCCTACCAGGAAAACCTGCTCCAGCATGGGCTCCTGTCTCCATGGGTCAGCAGGTCCCTACCAGGATTCTGCTCCAGATTGAGGCCTCCTGCAGTGTCACAGCCTGCTTTGGGCATCCACTCACTCTGGTGTGGGCTCCTTCACAGGCTGCAGGTGGATCTCTGCATCCTCCATGGGCTACGTCACAATGGTTTGCACCACAGGCTGCAGGGAAATCTCAGCTCTGCTGCCTGGAGTACCTCTTCCCCCTCCTTCTGCATTGATCTTAGTAGTTAACATCCAAATGCAGCTGCATCCAGTGCAGTCCTTCAGGCTACAAGATCACAAGAGGAAAGCTTTCCATCCAAGCCAGTTAATGGCAGTCTATGCCATGTCTCTGCCAAGAAAAATGCCATGTTCGTTTTCAAATGGCAATTTTGTGTTTCAGGAAGTTTAATTCTTGGTCTTCTTAGTATTCTTTCGCCTACCAATCTTTTCAAAGGTGTTTTTACCAGAATCAAAATCTACATGCAGAAAACTGTTTCTCATTCACCATAAGATTTTTTCTCAACAGGAGTCATATGGTTTTGAAAATATCAAGTGGTGTAAAATTTATGGCCTCATATCAGAAATCTGGCCTCTAAAAGCCTTAAAATAATAAAGTTTAATAGCTGACCAAAATAAATTTTACTGTTATGATTTTTTTTTTAATTAACAAAAATCTGTTAGGATACAATATCGCCTTAACTAGAAGCATAGTGACTGATTTTCTTAATGTTTTATATTATTAGCTTGAAGTATCACTGATTGAATTGAAAATTATTCAGGCAAAATTCATTTAGAATCATGTGAAAACATGGTTTATATGGCCCGTTATAATACCAAGAGAAACACAAGCATTTATTAATTCAAAAGATAATGCTGAATATTACTGATTGCTGTTGTCAGAGGACAATCAACCTAATGGAAAATTCTAGTTGAAATAACATTGCTGTATGACTGAAATATTTACAAAGATTGGTGAAATTCTCACAGCTGAATCATAGTGTAGATTTCACTGTTTAATCTTAGAAAGACACTTGTAAAAACAGCCATTCAGGTTCATCAAGTAAATAAATTATACATCACTTCTAAAATTACTCCTTTCAAGCCTTTTGAAAGCCATATTTTAGGGGAGGATTTTTTATTCCTAATTAGTGTATAGAAAACTAAAAACATTGTGCACAGTATTTATCAGCTCATTTAGTGCCTGGTGAATTATCAATTCAAAAGCATTAAAACAACAAAATATCATACTTATGTTTTCCAAGTGGAGTATTTGTCATTAAATTGATATATTGATATATTATCAATTAAATTGATATAACATATGATATTATATCATATTCCATTAAATTGATATAATATATGAAAGTGGAGAGCTGCATTTTTCATTAAAGTATGAGGAAGAGTTTGAATTAGAATTTATGGAAACATTATTTGTGAAGTGCTAACCTTCCTATAATTCCTATAACTCACACATAATAGAATTTGTTTGGGGTTAAATTTTCATTTGTATTTACCACATTCTTTTAAATTGTCCAAGTAATCTAGCATGGTATGCTAAACCAGAATTCCTGAAATTATTAAAAGAACCAAAAAAACCCACACAACCAAAAAGGGAAGATCTAGTGTTTTGCTCTGCTTAATGTGCATGAGTGGAACATTTGTATGTCACATTTATACTTAGCAATCTCTGTAATCTTTATTTGATTCATTTGTCGCTTAAATGATTAGGCTTCTCTCACATATATACTTAGACATTGCATATGAAAAGTAGTGTTATCATGCCATCATTTGGGATATTAGGTTAAGGACAATATCCTGTATCAGTCTAAAGCATGGGTAATTTTTCAGCTTAAGAAAATTTCTTATTTTTCAGCTGCTTGTCAACACAGTTATAAAGAAAATTATTTATGATATTTTTGAAAGGCATTAATTATTAATGACAACAATAAGAAGAACAATGCTACCATATTATCAGATTTATTATGGCAGTATCATACAGTTATTGTGTTGCATGAACTGGCAAACTGCATTCTTGAATTTAATCTTTAAAGGTTTTTAGTTTTACCTCATAATTTTGAAAATCTTTGCGCATTTGATTAAGAAATTAAATAAATTCAATTAAATGTGGTTCAGTTTCATGTTTAAATAAGTTATTGTTCTTTCACAAAGCCTGTATAATATTAAAACTTATGTTTATAAAGTGCATTCATTGTTATTTTTATGAGAGACATTAGAAAAAAAGAATAATTTTATACAATTTTTTGCTGGTTTTGGAACAGATACATTTTTCTAGTATCATCTATAAATAAATTTCTGGAAGATTAGATTAAATCTAAATATAAGAAGTCTAAAATATTTTGTTTGGTGATCTCAAAAAACAATTAAAAATTAAATTTAGAAACATTTATTTCAGAGGTACTGTTTAGACAAACATAGTGTACAAAAGATATACATGCATTCATACAAAAGAAATATATAATTAGTCTAGATGAATTAGATTCAAAATCCACCTAAATTCCAAGAATAAAAATACGTGGTTAAAATGAGAATTATTTAATTGATTTAAAATATTCACTTATTTATCAATGTATATTGCTTGTTCTAAGTAAACTTGAACACAAATTTTCTATTTTGCTTTACAACAGTGAACGTTGTGAAGGAGTAAGATTCAGGATGGGAGCGGTTTCAGGAGTAGAAAAAGTCATACAGCAATTGACAAGACTTTATTATATGGACTTCACAGTTATTATGTGGTTTTAAATATGCACACTGTATGCTGCCCCTATATTTGTATTTCCCGGGCATGCCCAGGCACGCCTGCTTCCCTGCTTCCCTGCTTCCCTCTCTGATAGGCTGAAGAAGCTGCAGAGAGGAGACAGTTACCATTTGCCCTTTCCTTCCCGGGTTCCTCCCACGTTCCTCCCCCTTTGCCTGTGTCCTTATCCCGATTTGTTCCCCTGGTTGTCTGCCTCATGCTCCACTCCATGTTCTAGCCCTTTCCCCGCCTGAACCCATAAAACCCCGGCACACCTCAATAAAGCATTCCATTTGCACCTCTGCCTTGACTCTGGACCCCTCCGTGCTGTGTCACGGCCCCATTCCCCTCCCCCCTCGGACCGTGGCAGAACGTCACAAACAGGGATAGCTTGTTAGACTTTATTTCCATGAGGGAATAGTTTCACAGCATCTAACTTCACGGAATAGACTAAAATAATAGATCAGACAAGATTAGTCCCTGCTCTGTTTCAGGAAAATAATAGAAATACTAGAAACCATTGTGATAGTGAGAAAACTAGTGTGCCATTCTTGGACTTATTAAACACCTTCAAGCAGACAGAAGTTCCACTAAAACAGTCACCATGTTGCAGGATTAAGGACGAAATCTTGATATTTGCATTTTTTATATTACAGAGACAACATTGAACCCTGCTCTGCGAATTTACTACCTGGTATGACTTTGGGAAAGTTTTGACAGCATTAAAAAAGATAATTGGAAATCTCAAGCTCTGCTCTTGAAGTAATTTACATGGAGTAATCATTGATTTTGATTTATATTTAAAGCTTAGACTAACTTGCAGAGAGAAAACAGATTTCATAATTTTGTTCAATACTGTCTTCTGAAGATTTGTTTATTGGTTTGTACTTCCTGGAATTAAAAAAATAGTTTATCATAATAGCCAGAGTGTTGAAAGCAATATTTAGTTTCGTAATTCTGTTTTTTCTTCATTCCTTATTTCTTTCTTGCAGAGTAACTCTTTAATTTAATTTGGATATGAAGATGATAAGTAGTTATATTTTGTAAACTGTATCGTATCAGATCAGATTTATAAGACACACAGCTCCAAAGAGATAATTAGAAAGGAAAAATAACTCTAATGGTGCATAATTGAGGTACAGAATGACAATGTTTTCATTAACTCTGTGTGCTGGATTTGGCTAGAATAAGGTTAATTTTTTTCACAGTGGCTGTTATGGGGCTATGTTTTGTATTTGTGCCAAACACAATGATGAGAATAGACATACTTTTGCTATTGCTGAGAAGGGCTTACGCAGAGCCAAGGCCTTATCTGCTTTTCATACTGCCGCACTGGCAAGGATGTTGGGGGTGCATGGGAGGCTGGGAGGAGACATAGTCAGGAGAGGTCACCCAAAGTGGCCAAAGGGATATTCCAGGCCGTATGACATCATGCTCATGATATAAAGTAGGAGGAAGAAGGAGAAAGAGGAGGGACATTTGGAGTGAAGGTGTTTGTCTTCCCAAGTAACTGTTACGTGTGATGGAGCCCTGTTTTCCTGGAGACGGCTGAACATCTGCCTGCCAAAGTCCGGTGGGATAGGGAATAGGATCACATCACTGCACAAAGGGGTCCGATAAGGTAGAAGGTCAGGGTGCAATGGCCACTTTATTAGGGTAGAGCAGGGACTTATATAGGGTTTGGTTCGGGGAGGCTTGGCAACTGGGGCGGAGCATGAGATGGACATCTCAAGGTATTACGGGATAGGAGGACATATAAAAGGAGGGAGGAACTTGGGAGGAGTTGGGAACTAGGGACCAATGGGGACTCACTCTGCACTGCGGCACTTCATAGCCAATCAGTGTGGGATGAGCGGGAAAGCTAGGGAGAGCAAGGGAATAAACAACTTTTAGCAAGAAAACAACCTGGGCAAGCCTGGGCAAGTCCTGGGCTATACAGACAAGTGGGATTAATACAATGAAATGGGAGGAATACATTAAACAGTATTCAGAACTGGGTATAAACATGCAAGTCCATAAAATGTGATATCTTCAGGCCCCATAAACGTCCCTCCATGCCTGGAAGTGTTCCCATTCCAATTCGTGTTCCTCAGCATCTGCCTGCCCACATGACTTAATTCCTTGTTTTGCATTGCTTGTGTGAGTGGTTTTTGCTTTCCCTATTAAACTGTCTTTATCCCAACCCACAAGTTTTCTAGCTTTTATCCTTCTGATTTTCTCTCTGATCTCGCTGGTGCAGCGGTGAGCGAGCGTTGCATGGAGCTTGGCTGATAGCTGGGGTTAAACCACGAGACTTTGTAATTCAGTCAGTCACTTGAGATGTTACTTGTGTATACCAGAAGTCATATGATTACTATGCAATCACATAAATATTTGATAAAGTTGCTATGGTGCTGTGCATGGGTAATAGATTCTTTTTTCCTATCTAGAGGCCTTGACAACATGTTGTTGGAAACTGTCATTTAAATTGAAATTTTATAAAGGAATATAAGAAGTCTAAAAAATTATCAAAAGACATTTCTTTCTTAGTATAGAGAAACGTTCCAACTTGAGTTGCATTAACTCATTATTATGCTCATCAAGTAACTCTGTTATGAATATACAACAATGAATTGCTGAGTTACCTCATGTAAAATTACTTCTCTTAAGTTTTGGAATTCATTCTTCAGAGCAAAGTTCTAAATCTGTAAATTTTAGTTAATTATTTTATATAAAGAATGCTTTTTTTTTTTCTTTAGTTTACCCATTGATCACATCTGTAGCACAGAGACACATACTTGCATGCCCTACCTGATTTCAGAGCAGACCATAGTTTTTTTCTCCACAACTACTCAACTACAACAGACCTAACAGTCATTGTAGTATACTTAAGAAGGGGAAGGAAGCATCTTGGAATTTTCTCGGGCTATGGAAAAGAACACAAACAACTGAATTCAGTCTTTCTGCTTTCCCTGGCAGTTGTGAGGCTGTTTTGGCTTTGTGTCCCCAGGTCCAACCAGCATGAGTTTCCAGTAAATAATGTGCATATTGGGAATAGTGTTTCCAATAAATATGTTCATACACATGCATGCACACAGGTGTGCAAACCTACATGTGCACACAGTCACATGGATTGGCACATATGGATGTGAGTGCCTTCAATCAAAGCTGAATTGCATGGACAGTCTGACCTAGTTCCTTTTTTTTTCAGATGATCAGGATTGAAGTCCTGGACTAAAACATGCTCGTATATATTCACAATGTGGATAAAAAAAAAACTTTGGACACCTGGTCTCCCCCAGCCGCTACCACTAGATCTCAATCTGCCCAGTTGGTGGCATCAGGGATATGTGAACCTCTGAGATTGCAGCTCCACTCCAGCTGTTCTTGTTACACATATACAAACAGAAACAGCTGTCTCCAGGAGCTGCTCCAAACCTACAGTCTCCTCAGAAGCTGAGACTCAGGATTGCAATTCCTCAAGTAGCAGCTCTGTTCTATGGTCTCTGTAGAATCTGACTTGCATAGCCTTGGTCTCCACATCCTTTGTCTCCAGACTTCTGGTCTCCCCTTTAGCTGTAACTCTTGTGCTGGCTATTCCTACTTGAAGTTTGTTTTTGCATGACATGCACATGCACACACACACAGACTGAAAATTAAGGTAACCCAAGGAAAAATACACACTCCTGGTGTCAGCACTCAGCCCCTGGCCTGTGGACTCAGCTCTGTGGAAGAGTGGGTGCTCAGCCCTCTCTCACAGGCACGGGGAAGGAAAAACATCAAAGATGGAGTTTAATTAGAAGAGACCAGAGAGGTTGCACTGGCTGGCGTAGACATGGCTGGGCACAAGGATTGACCATCCCAGCTCACACCCCACCAACCACTTTAATCCTTTCCCCTTACCTTTCCCATTCTTATCCCTCCTTATGGTGATCAATATGGCCGAGGCTGAGATGTTGTTTCAGGGAGTCTTTGTATCTTTTCTTCGGGGCTCCTCTCTTGCGGCAGCCAGTGGCAAGTTCACCATAGAGCAAGATCTTAGGGAGGTGGTGGTCCTTCATCCTTGAGATGTGTCCTGCCCAGCGCAGCTGTGTTCTCAGTAACATGGCCTCAATACTTGTGACTGCTGCTTGTTCTAGAACAGATGTATTAGTCACATAGTCTGACCAGTGGATGTTTAGGATTGTATGGAGACAGTGTTGAAGGAAGCGGTCTATGATGAAAAAGATTATGACTCTATAGAAACATATCTCCCACAAAATGAAAAAAAAAGTATTTTTGAGATTTACACGGAGCCATTTCTGACTGGACAGTAAATTCTGTGCGATAACATTTCGAAATATGGTGGGTTTTTGATCGGTCAGGAATTGATATGATATTGTGCAGGTGGAGTGTGAACATGGGCCTAGATCCACAATGGGACATCACTATCCTGTTGCATGATTGTACTCAGGAAAGTCAACTTAATACAAATAACATCAGACAGCAGAACAAGAGTAATAAGCTGATTTGTGTTCTAGGAAACAGAGAGAAAACACAGCAAATAATATTTTCTGTAATATCATAAGAAAATATTGTGTGTAAAATGCAGTTATAAAATAACTGAAAAAAAATAAAGAAAATCATCCTGTTCCACTTTCATTATTCAAATGTGTGAATAATGAGAAGAATATACTAATTCCTTGAAATAAGTAGAAATAGAGAAAAGAAATACAAAGGAAATATGAAAACAAATTCTGTGGTCAGTAACAAAGGTGTAAATGTGCAATAGAAGATTTATATAAATGGACTAATGACAAAATGGACATGAAAACTTTGCAAAACCAATAAGCTTCACCTTCAGACTTAAACAGATTTAAACCCCATGGAAAACTTAACAGTTGAAACATTAAGATCTACCTGAAAATTGGAAAAAAAATAATTTAAATTTTCAAACTAATAAAAACCCCCACAATAAACAATTAAAAAATTATTTTCCTCTCTTTATCTTTTTCTCCACTGCCCTTCTTTTCACATTTTCTAAATGCAATATAGATCTATTTGAATAAAATGCCAAGGCTTCCTGATTTGTTGTACTATTTACCTCACAGCCAGTTTTGTCAAGCTGTGTTAAAGGTCACAGTGTTATCGTCACTTTGGCTGAACGCCCAGTGTCCACCGAGACTCTGCCCAACCCTCCCAGAGGGAGAAAGAGGAGGGAAGGGAGGGGGAAAAGAAAAAATCTTGCAAAACCAAGGCTGCTAAGAAAGGTGGTTTTATATTTACACAAAGAAAAAAAACTATAAGCACTATGCACACAGGGAAAACTAACAATGAAGACTACTTCCTTGTGAAAGGTGTTTTCCTCCTCCGAAAACAGCCGTCTATCCTGTCCAACCATCCCGGAAGAGAAGAAGGAAGTTGTTTCCTTCTCGTCTCTTTATGTCTGAGCTGACGTAACACGGTATGGAATAGCTTATTGCTAAAATATACATATGTAACCTATCCTAGTTCCATTTCCCTCCCAGGGAAGGTTACAAACCCACTACACACAGAAAAGAAAGTCTGTTATAGGTTAGAAATTCAGGAGAATTTGTCTTTCCTCTGCCCCCCCACTGTAGGAAAGACGGAGTTTGAATGTGTATTAGGGAAGGGGTTTGAACATACCGAAGCCTGAAAACCAAGACACCGTTGCAAGTTCAGATAAACAGATATTTATTACAAAGAAGTGGCTGAACTAAACGGGCATCCAGGAGAAAGAGGAAAACACGACACCCTACTCACTTAGGTGCAAGTCATGGGATGATCTTACCCACTCCAGATACCATAAAATCCTCTACAGCTGCATTTTCCGAAGGGTTAGCAAGCTCCTACCTCAGCAGGCGTCCCCACAGAAAACAACTAGATCCTTCGTGAAGGGCAGCCCCCCGCTCGGAAAACTTGTCTGCTTTTATACAATCCATTGAGCACCTTTGCCCGGGGAGGTGTGGCCAGTACTGCCCTGCCAGAGGTTCCCAATCCCACCCTCTTGATTACATCTCTTCTGTGCACCCTGTAGGTGCATCTCTTCTGCGCATGCGTGAGAACTTAGGAAATCCCCTGATGCACGCGCAGTATGCTTTGGGGGTCTCTTTCTAATTGAGTAGGGGGTCGAGCCTTCCTCCTTTGTCATCACTTTCTCCTCCAAATGACCTTGGCGGACAACTAGCCAATCACAGAAAGCCAATTAAAACAGTTTACACAGAAGTTCTCCCTCCAAGGACGAATTCACTGTTTTATCAGTGAACTTGGCAGGCCGAATATAAACTACTGCAGGTGGCTGGGGCCAAACACAGACCAAAAGTATTAGCATAAATTCACCCTAGTACAGAATGGAAAGGGGGAAGGGAGTTAATCAGCCTTACAAAAGAACTAGCTAGCCAGGCCGCATTCCTCACGGATGGCCCATCAGAGGCTGGCAGGAGAGGGGAGGATTTTTGGGAGGGGGTGGCTGGCTCTGTTCGGAGGGGAGAGATTCAGACTGCTGGGTTCTCTTTCGAGGACGGAGACAGGGTCTGTGTTTGGTGCATTTGGCAAGAAGGCCTGGAGGTCTGTTTTTCTGGCTTCCCGTCCTGGTCAGCCCTGACTGCTGGCCTCAACTTACCTGGAAGCTGTCTTTTGTCTCCAGCTTGGACCTGCTGCGTTTTCATCAGAGAGTCTCTGTGCTCACTGGAAGAAAAGGAGCTTTTGGGGTGCCATCAACTGAGAACAACGGTGAGTCTTGTTGGGGGGTGAACTGCTTTCCTTTCCCCTTCCTTCTACTGGGGGAAGGGTCCCCCATCTTCTTTACAGCTTCTCCTGCGACCCAAGACCATCCCCCCAGATCCGTCTCCCTGTGTGGTGACCTCCAGTGATCCAGCAGCGCCCCCTGCAGGCCACGACAGAGCACTGCAGGCTCTGCACCTCCAGCGATCCAACAGCGCCCCCTGCCGACCGTGATTAGAACTGCGCTAGAAGACAGAGAAGTATTCAGACTTTTTCTTTTGTTTGAAGGGAACTTCTGAGTACAGGACTATTGTTTAGCTGTTTTTGTGTTCTGTTACTGTTCTTGCCAATATACATATATCTTTTAATAAAGGGTTGTTATTTCTTCTTCCACACTTCCTCGATTAAAGCCCCTTAATTTTTGAATTTACAATTGCTGAGAGAGAGGAGTTTGGTCTGTCTCATAACTCATCCTCTTTAACAAACATTCCAGTCTCTTCAAACTGAGATAGAGTCACATTAGATTTCAAACACAAAATGAAGATAAATGTCTTGGTGCATTTGAGAAGGAAGCTCCTGTGGGATGTGAATGTGAAATGCACTGGTGATAAGCATAGCTATGGCCTGTGGTCAATATAAAAAAATGATGGAAAATAAATCTTCATCCTAGGTTTCTTAAGGATACTTAATATAGGCTGTTTGATATCAGACCAACTGAAAATGAAGAATGCTATGGAAAGTGAGTTGTCTAAAGCTATTCCTTTGAGACGAGACCAAAAATTGTAATGCTATACCTGTGCATAAGTCAAAACTAAATCAAGCACGACTCTACAATAGATATAACTGGGAAAAATGCACTATTACTTTTGGTTTTACTATTGATTAGCATCAGATGCTAATATAACAGATTCTGCCATAGCTGCCATGTGCTGAAACACAGATTCTTTATTACAGTCAGGGAACATGCCTGTTTCATACTGTTTTTATACCTATGTCTGTTGCAAATTGTTGTGTGAAAGTAGGAAAATAGAGTGAATTTGCCTTTCTAACAGAATCTTCACACAGTTTTTGTTTTGTTACTGTGATATGCTGTGGCGTTGTCTTAAGAATATGTACTGGAATTAAAGATCCTGTAAGGAAATGCTATGCAACATGAATTATGATTATGATTATGATTATGAATATAAAACCACGCTATGCAGAATGACTTTAAAGACGTCAAAGCTGTTGAAAATATTTTTTTAGAAGTTAATACTCTTAATTTCTACCCATGAATCATGAACAGCCTCCTGCAATTTCTAAATTATGCCTCCTTAATTAATAAAAGTGTTTTTATTTTACATTAGTTTAACCCATGACAGACTACATGTAGCACTGCTCAGCAAGATCTTGTGTTTATGTTACAATTAATTTACTATTTAAATAGATTATTTATAATAATTATTTGCTTGAAAAAAGGGTGAATAAATAGGGGAATAACCTCTTTGTCTTACACAGGAGCAAATAACTTGAGTACAGCTTTGGAAAGAATTAATCTAATTATGGTTTTCCTTGAAGGCAATTTTCAATTGAGTGCCTACAAATATATATCTTCAGTACATGTTACAGAGTTTCACAGACAATATAATTTCCTACAACAGGTAAATGCATGCATATTCTGTTTTTTTCCCCCCCCAATAAAGTCTTTCATTGTTTTTCAATTCCACTAATTCTTTTATGTGCTTGATTTTATTTATTTATTTATTTATTTATTTATTTATTTATTTATTTATTTATTTATTTATTTATTTTAAATTATTCACTTTTAAAACTTGGATTTTTTTCAAGTTGAACTGTGTCTTTTGGAAAGAGCCGTCAGATAAACCTACAGTTATTTCTTTTTCTGATATATCCAATGTTCTGCAAATGGAATGTGTTGGTACAACTTGCAGAATAGCTATTGCAGGTCATGGTTCAGAAACTTTGTCACTGCCAGAGAAAGATTTGGATTAGATTTGGATTCTAAAGTAATATTTTAGAAGTCATTGAGAAGAGGTGAACCTCGCAGAGATCTACAGTATGTGAGTGAGCAATTTCATCATACATACCTGTGATATTATATCTATGAAACTGTTCCCTCTTTTTTCTCACTCATAACTATTATTTTCTGTTTCCAGTTTATTTCCTGCATGTATATTTTTTGACAAATGTATTTAATTTCTGTTTTTCTTTTCTAAAACACTCAGTAGAAAAGAAGTAAAACAGAACATGCCTTAACCCTGAGGAAGTGTACAGGAATGTTCTCAAAACCAGAAATCTTATCTGCTATATTTTTTTTCTAAACTCTTTGGCCAAATACATTAATAGTAGAAAAACTGTCACTGGAGTGACTTTTATCAGAAAGATAGAAAGTGATGTACCAGTACTCATCTGAGGAAAAAGGATGAAATTTAACCTTCATTCCAATTAGCTGTTCTTTAACTGCTTTATTTTTACTCCTGTGTTCCTCTGCAATATTTGTCCCTTTTGACCTTCTGCTATGAGATTTCTCTGTGTGTGTAAGTTTTCAT
This sequence comes from Pipra filicauda, assembly GCF_003945595.2. Classification (NCBI taxonomy): domain Eukaryota; kingdom Metazoa; phylum Chordata; class Aves; order Passeriformes; family Pipridae; genus Pipra; species Pipra filicauda. The sequence continues at coordinate 483,106 of NW_024104592.1, read as the reverse complement.
AGATAAAGAACTATGTCTTAAAATCTTCACTCTAATTTGTGTTTGTTTAAGCCAGTTTTAGCTAGAATCACCCTCACAGAACTAGATTTTGAATACTTGGCATGCCTCTTACAAATAACATTTCCACATCCCAGTATTGGCAATATAGAGACTGACATCTGAAATTTCAATTTACATACTGTTAACTCCATACTCTGACTTTCATCTTAAGCCACTATTAATTTACAACATGTTTGTCTAAAATCTGCCAGTAAACTGGTGTGCCAAGTTTAGCAACTGACCAAACATTTCCAGTTTTTTGATATTCAAATTACTGTCTCTAGCAGATTAGTAACTGCAGTTAAGCATGACAGTATTACTTCTGTAATCTGCAACTGACATACTGTATCAAAAAATGGTATTTTCTTTAATCTTTGGAAGTGTCCAGAGAATAAGACTCCTCACTTTTCAAATGTATGTTCTTCTGGATATCATCCACTCCAATTTGGTGTTGGTTCAAAGTTGCTGTCAAGGAAATGCTTTTACTAACTCCTGTAATAGTTATATTTATTTTGCAGAAAGCATATTGCCACGTCTAAAAAAGGACTAAAATTCTTAAAGGTAGATTTAGATTTACCCAACTTCTCTTTAATTTTGAATTATGAACTTCTGTCCCCCTGCCTTTTCAGATTCTGATACTAAAGTTTTCGTGGTCTTGGATCTGAAGAGCTGTTTCATAATATATTTCTTATTTCCATAATTCTGTTGCTTTTCAACTCAATTTAAGATTTACGTATCTAATGTGCTATATTGCAATTTTCTCTGTATATTCTTAATAATAGCATGCATTTAGTATACATTTAAAAGGTTGACAAGCACATACAATATTTAACTTTGAAAAATCTGCTTCTAACCTCTCGTCATAGCTTCATTTTCTATGCATTGTTTTTTTTGTTTTGTCAGAAGTTATCTAAACTTCTGGGGTGGTCTTTCTTGACCTCTTCCCTGTCTTACAAGAAGCATAGGCAGCACAGATTCCACCACCAAGGCCAGGACCAAAGCACAACAGAACTAGAAGTGCACATGGTGACAGAAAGCTTACTCGTCTCCTGCTTAAGAACTCTACTCTAATGAAGCCAAAAGCTACCGCTTAGAATCACAGAATCATGGAATCAACTGGGTTGGAAAAGACCTCCAAGATTATCAAGTCCAGCCCTTGATCCAACACTGCTGTGGTTACTAGACCATGGCACTAAGTGCCACATCCAGTCTCATCTGAAAAATCTCCAGGGATGGAGAATCCATCACCTCCCTGGGCAGCCCATTCCAATGCCTGATTACTCTCTCTGTAAAGAATTTCTTCCTAATATCTAACCTAAACTTCCCCTAACACAGTTTAAGACCGTGCTCTCTTGTCCTACTGCTGGTTGCCTGGGAGAAGAGACCAACCCCCACCTGGCTACACCCTCCTTTCAGGGAGTTGTAGAAAGTGATGAGGTCTCCCCTGAGCCTCCTCCAGGCTGAACAACCCCAGCTCCCTCAGCCTCTCCTCATAGGACTTGTGCATGAGTCTCTTCACCAGCCTCATTGCTCTTCTCTGGCTCTTATCATCGATGTGTAACAAGGTCACTTTCTCAAACATTATAATCATGCAAAAATTAATTAAAATTTCTTGTGTCTGACAATAATGGAGGAAGTTCAAGTAGACTAGAAAGGATGGAGTTTTCATTTCTTCTCCCAGTGTTATTCTGAAATATATAAGTAGTTTGGGGCTAATCCTTGGTGTCTCCACTGTGGCTCCCTATCATGTAGGCACTGATATTAAATTTGCACAGAAACAATATAAAGAATAAATTGTGAATAATCCTTAAAAAGCCTCAACCATCTGTTTCTAGGCATAGTAAAGGAGAAGGATCTTATGCTAGGAATTATTAGGAAAGAAAAAATATAGAAAGAAGAAAGTATTATATTACTATGTGAATTCTTTATGTGCTTACTTCTTTAAAAATATGTTTGTTTTAGTTATCCTATCTCAAAAAGGATCCAACAGAATTATAAAAATTGAAAATAAAAGAGCAACAGAGATGAGTGATATAGAATGACTTCTGTATGTAGAAAGACTAAAGCTCTTCAGATAGGAAGAAAGATAGCTGAGGGACATTAATGAATATGAGAAGGTGGAGAGAGAATGAAATTCACTATTGCTCAAAATCAAATATCAGCAAGTACTATATGACATTTGCCTTAAGCCTAAGTTCAGCATAACTTATAGTATTATATAAGAATTTTATAACATGGTGTTATAGCCAGACACAATTTTACAGACGTGAGCATTGTCTTCACCAAAGATGAGTGTAGTTGCATGTGAAAGTCATCCAAGTAGAAAAGCTGCCAGACAGACAAGTAGATAAAGACAAACCTGATCACCTTGACCTCAGCAACTAGCATGCTCTGAGGACCACAGTCATCAGTGCTAACTGTAGCCACCAGATTATGATTCAACTCAAGTTTTCTCAATTTGACCCTTTCAATTCTCTATCCTATTCCACCATTGAGTGAGTCAGTGGCTGGGGCTGAGCTGCCCACTGGGGTTAGAACAAGAGTAATTCATTTTACTGTCTATCAGTTTTTTGATATTTCCCAGTGACACAATTTAAAATACAAAACTTACTTTCAAAACTTACATTCTGCAATGTTTGAATATGCAAGTATTTAAGGACGTGCAGCAATGAGATAACAGATATTCTATAACCTGTTAAATCAAATGAAGCTATGTTTTTATAGCATATAAATAATTGAAAAAGGGTTTAGAAAGAGTATGTTAAAACCCTTATATTTTAATTTCCTGACTCTTTCCAACTGAAATGCTTTTCTGTGTACATATTCAAGAAAGTGCACAATAGTATTACTTGTATCAATCTTTGCGATTCAACTGAGAGAATGGTGTTGCAAAACAGTTACTTTAACTGGCTTACAAAATTCCATTCCCTTTTCCCCTAAGGTACAACCTATAACTGTTTTACAAATTCGACTTTTGCTCTTTGGGGAAATTTCAGAAGGATGACAATAAAAACAATCTAAAAACAGATTTAACTTGTTGCTAAAGAATGAAAAATGGACACCCCCTACACTCTCTTAAATACCTGGGAAATATAAGGAGTGATGAAAGAACAGAACTTATATTTCAGCTATAGATCTCTTACCAGAGACCCACACGGCATATAACAGGGAAGAGTAACTTCATTATTTTCTTCTGCAAGGTAATGACAGATCATCTCCTAAGAAGAACAATGGTATCTAGTAGTCCAAATGTATGAGAATGTTGTCTTTTTAATATTTTCCTCTATGTATTTGCAATACAGATCAAGAGATAGCTTTCATTGTCAAATTTTGACAATGTGGTGGAGGGCACTCTTAACTGACTTCAGGTTAGGGAAAAAGAAAAGCTAGTAAAATTAAACCACAAGAAAAATGTGTAAATTTTATTTTTAAAATTATTTAATACAATTTATTATTATTATTATTTATTATTTTTTCAAATTATTTAGGCTGAAAATTCAGTGTAAAGAGAAGGAAAAAATATCTTTATGTGATAACCTTGGAATTTTGGGTTACAATAAAGTCTCTCTTTTTTTACCTGTATGAAAAGAAATTAAATTTGTAAAACCACTAGTGGGTTTTTATATTTGGGGTAATAACCAGGGAGATTTTTTCCCTACTGTTATGATATGATACTGCAACATATAAGTCTCCTTGGTCAAATTCCATCATAGAAAAGAAAGACAGCCATTATATACTTAAGAAAACACAAATCTGTGCCAATTATTATTCTATGATGTAGGATAGATAACAATTAAATTCTCTATTAATCATGTCCAACTTAAAAATTGCTTTTCGAAGCAGGAGTTGTAAGATAAATATGACTTTGAAAATCTCTTTAAAACACTTCAATGATGAATTTTAACTTTCTGTATTTAATCATCCAGGTGAACAACTGTTTGGCTTTAAATTGCTGAGAAACCAAAATATTTTATTTGGGAAGGATGCTTAAGAGAAACGTGACTAAATAACTCAGTTTTAGGAAAATGAATTATGAAGTTTAATTTCTTATACAGAATTCATGTATTTAAAATATATAGTTGAAATCAATATTAAAAAAAGAGAAAATTACACCATGATAGATTAGAAATATCAGGGGGTTTAAATAACACATGAAAGAAATGTGCAAAGATATTTTAATTTATTTTTTCAATACTAATTTTAAATTATTATGGAAAAGTACTTAAGTTATTCTAAGTCACTATCTGAACTTCTAGGATTCACATCAATACACTAGGCTCAGATCTAGTGTGACAAGCATGTGGCTGGAGTCAAGAAAGAGGCTGAGTGAAGTATTTCCCTCTATATTATACTATTGTTTCTACACCCATAAAACTGCGTAATATGATCTGCTTTGTTCTGCAGAGTCCTTAGAGACTGCTGGATTAAATTTCTAGAGTGCACCTGTTGGATACTGCAATCATTTCTGATAATGTCTTTATCCAAAAGTGTCAGGTGAAAATGAGATCTGGTTTGCAAACTGTACAGTTGAAATTACCTGTTACCAATACTACACTGCAACTTTCAAATAAAAAATAAAAAATGAACTTTAATAAGGTTCATTTTTATTTTTGATATCTGAGTTGTATAAATATATAGCTATATGTGCATATGTTAATTTATACATCCATGTATGCAAGATATACTTAGAATTTGTATTTTATCAGTATGATCAGAATTCTGACATGCACAAAGGAAGGAAAAAATTTCCTTTCTAAGGTCCTTTACAATTTTTACTTCACTCATCTTTTCCTAAATAAGATCCATGACAAATAAATTTTTTGAGTCACATCCTCTTCTGTGGTTATGTATTCAATTAAAGAGTAAACCTATGAAAACAAACGCGTCAAATCCAAACTCAGCAGTGAACACAATTTTGTTTCTCCTATAAATTGTATTTCCAGAGGGTTTTTTGTCTATTTTTTTTTCAATTAATTCATCCCAATGTTTACAGTGGTAGTTGAAACTTTTCCTTAATCACTAAATAAATTCCCAAATCAATGAGAGTGCTATTACAAAAATAATTCAACTTCCATACACAGATTCCTTGAAGGTAGAAGCATTAGTTACTAAAGAGCTCCAGAGCTTATAGTCTCTTCTTCTAGTAATACCTTGTCCAGTATATGTGACAGTCTACCCATCTGTTTCCAATATTACCACATTGCAAATACTTATACTTTTAATTTTACCAGGTGAATCAAATGGTATTCAAAATAGGTATACACAGTGCTTATATTTTTTTTTTCAAATTATTCCAGTAAGTTGTGTAAAACCATATTTATAATTGAATAAAATACTTATGGTCAACAAGTTTACATATATATATATATATATAATATATGAATACAAATAGTTTCAGGTTGGGAACATTTTCATTCAGATTGATTGGAAAAAAATTTTGTGCTTGCATTGTTTTAGTGATCAAGAAATTTAGGTAATCAAATTTATTCTCAAAAAAAGTACTTTAAATATAAGAAAAACTTTATTTCATCATTCAGATATATGAATGCATGTTTTAATTTCCCATTCTATTTCCATTTAGTTGTTAAAATATATCCAAAATATAGTTTACCTCTGATTTAATATTTGGGAAGGTGTGTTTGCCAAAATAATAATATCAAGTCCATTTAGCATTATTTGTCTTATACATTTCATAATTCCACTGATCATTTGTAAATTTTTAGTAAAGTGTCCATTTTTTATACTAGTGGCAATTTTTTTTATTATATAAATTGCTTTGGACTTCAAAATGTAGCTGGCATTGTGTTCTATGTCTTTGATTTAGTCTCGTAAATGAGTGATTGCAGGGCAAAATAAAAGATTATTCCCAAGTTGTTTTAAACCTCAGGGATATACTGGGAATAGACTGACTTGAATAATGTTTTCCTCATATCTCTTCATTATTTTAGATAGGAATCTGTGGACTGGCCAGAACTATTTCAGAAGTGACAGAAGCCGTATTTTAAAGTGACAAGTCTAATTTGTAAACAAACTCTTAGGATTCTCCTTCACATGCTCTCCTGGTTTCATCTGTGATAGAATTAGTTTTCTTCTTGGTATCTAGTACAGTGCTGTGTTTTGGATGTAGTATGAGAATAATGTTGATAACACACTGATGTTATAGTTGCTGCTGAGCAATGCTTACTTTAAATCAAGCACCTCTCATTTTCCCATGCTATGCCAATGAGAAGCTGCACAAGAAGCTGTGAGACTGACCTGAGCTGGCAGAAAGAATATTCCATACCACCGAATGCCATGCCCAGTGTATAAACTGGGGGAGTTGGCTGGTATATGCCATGCCCAGTGTATAAACTGGGCTGATGGCTGGTCAGGAACAGGCTGGGCATCGGTCGCTGGGTGGTGAGAAATGGTATTCTGCATCACTTGTCTTTTCTGGGTTTTATTATCTTTCTCTTTTTGTGATCTCTCTTTTCATTACAATTATTATTACTATATTATTATAATTATATATTGTTTCAGTTATTAATCTGTTTTTATCTCAACCTGTGGGTATTACTGGTTTTTTTTTATTCTTCTCCCCGTCCCTTTGTGGGTTGGTTGGGGTGAGTATCTATATGGTACTTAGTTGCCAGCTGGGGTTAAACCATGAGTCATTCTTATATTTTGAGGACTCAACCTACTGTAGAGATATCCTATAATCAAATATTTCTCAACATTTTCCCTTGTATTGAAAGCTATTCTCAGAAATAAGATGAACACTTGAGGGGAACTGTAGAGGCTGCCTTGACTAAATGAAGTTTGAAGTGGAAGCAGGTGTAAAAGGAAGTAATTTAAGTGAAAGCTTCAACTTGGATAGATTTTTCAACCATTGAGTGTTGTTAATCTCGAAGATTTATAGAGTACTTAACCTCTAAACCAGGCCTGCCTTGTATTTACCTTGTTGACTTTGAAAATATTATTACTTGACATACTTGGAGCTACGAAGGCTGCTGTAGCTCTTAAACTCACTTTTTCTGCTGTAGACACAAAGGATTTTTTTTCATGTTCAGAATAGTTTACACTCATCATGTTCGGGCTGTAAACATAATTCCAAATTGATGGTCTCATCATCTTTATTCAACTCCCACTGTTCAGGGGGAAAAAAAAGAGGTATACTTAGACAGCATTGAGTTATCCCAAAAGTTCAGAGTAAATAGTTTATATTCCACTAATTTTGAAACTTCCAAGTCTCCTAGAGTTTTGTTCTCCCTTTACTTTTAAGCTCATTAACTAGAACTTGTTGGTTCTACATTGTGTGGGCTATTTTAATGCTCTTTCATTTGAATTCCTCTATGTAGCACAACTTTTTGGTTTTAGAGCCTGCACGTCATGATTACTTCTAATTGAGGTTTTTTATGTGAATTAGAGACATATTTCAGATGACTGGTTTTTCCATGGTTTTGACTAACCCATAAGGTCTTAAAATTCTTCCCCTGTGCTGTCCCTCTAGCAAAAGATTTATACCTTTTACCTACAGTAGTTCTTTTTGCAGAAGTAGATCTACTTGTTCTGTCTTCCTCCAGAAACAGGCCATACGTTTGGGATGAAAACCTCTGTTGGAAAGTGAAAAGTATTATTTTAAGTCCCTGCAGCCTGAGACCACCCTGGGCACAAAACACTGAGGGTCCTTGTTATTGTTTGTGATCACTTTTTGTAGTCAGGCATCTGATGTTTCCTATGTCTACATTTAAAGACCTGATAATGGATTTTATGTCACAAGCTTTCATAATTTATGTGTTCTTTATATATCAGCTCAAAAGAAGATAATTCTGGAAAGACACACTTTAGATAAACTACTTTATTATAATTTACAATTAATACCAGAAGACTTTTAAGTAAGAGCAAATTGTGCATTGTAAATATAGTCTTCATATTTTTCCAATACTAATGCTTACATAGATCAAATAAAAGTGTATTTTTCAAATAGGAATTCTAACCTAATTTATGTATGATACATTAAAAATGTTATCATTCTGTGTTCTATATATTTAACGGGATTTATTTTATAAATCCAAAGTAGTAAATTACTAAAGAGTATTTACTACCATGGAGGAAGATAATGAAAACGCAGGATAAAGTGAAAAGCATTGCCATTTCCAAAGGTATTTGCCAAAGTTTTCGCAGAATCTATTGTAAATCATTGCATTACAACTGGAAATACATTGCCATCTCCAGACTGACTTTTTCTTATTTTTATTTATGTAATGAAGAATTTCATATGCTTACATTAAAGGTTTATGGTTTTTTAATTATTAATAATATCAAGATACTTTTCATATTTACATATTTAAAATTAAATTGTAATAATACACACTCTCAAATATGGAGACAGGTAGCAAATTAGCTTTTGCACACTTAAAAGTAGATATAGAATATTTTCTTGGAGGAGTCTGAAGCCTAGCTCAATGTGCAATGGGTCAAATTCTGTTGATGGGTGGGCTTATGTCTTGAGGGAGGAGAAACAAACTGGGCCCTTAGAGTCCCGGGTACTTAGAGTCTGTTTTAGCAAATCTCAGGGCAATATTAGTATAGTGAAAGAATGCACAAACTTGTCTCTTGGTTTTACATATACATCTTAATTACTTGAGAGTTAGATTCTTTCTAAAGGAGGAACTAGTCATTGACTAAAGAGGCATCATTTTGCCTGACAGAGGTTATAGACAGATGCAGCTATTGGTTTCCAACTTCCATTTGACTGGTTTTGTATAAACATTTTAAAATATTATGGTAAGATATTTTAAAACAAAGTGATTATTATTGTTGGGGACATACTAGTGCATTTCCTGCTATCAGAGCTGCATGATCCCAAAAGAATAATGCATTCAGTATTCTCAGTCTGCTATAGGCATATAGGCTGTGTCTATATCTTATAAACAGATAAGACTTATCATTTTCTGCTTTTAAAAACAGGGAAATGTTTTCTCCATCTAATAGCAAAAACTTGAAGAAAAATCTTGTTGAACATCTGAAACAAATAAGGTTTCTCTTTGATTTAGAACAGCTATAGCATACACTTCTTTTGTCGCAAAATGAAAGAGAACCAGAAGATAATAATCAGACTCCTGAAGGCTAAAGACAACAATAGAAATATTTATATTAAAATATTTTCAGAATATTTTACAAAGTTCAGAATTTGTTATTATTATCCATTTTCTTAAAAGTAAAGTCCAGGCTCACTGAAAGTCACTTTGTCAAAATCCTACTGGATATTTTTTTCCCTTCTTGCACATTGATACAAGTATCCTAGCAATGTTTTTTGTAATAGAGTGTGAACAGCAAATGAATACTCACAGGAAATGATCTGAGGCATAGCAGAGCATGGGAATGGGAGAAATATAATGTATCAAGAAAAAAATTCACATCATAAAAGTTTTACATACATAACCGAGTTATACGATACTACAGTAAGCTTAACTAGAATGGTTACTTTACATATGTATACGTATTGAGACTAGGGATCTAAATTACAGAATTACAGAATGGGTAAGGTGGAAGGCACCACTGGTGGGGTCATCCGGTCCAGCAGGATTGTGTCCAGACTTTTTTTTTTTTCAATCTCCAGTGAGGGAAACTGCACAACCTCTCTGGACAATCTGTTCCAGCGCTTGGTTACACCCACTTTAAGTAAGTAAGTTCTTTCTCATATTCAGGTGGGACTTCTGTGCATCAGTTTCTGCCTGTTGCTTCTTGTCCTATTGCTTGGCACCATCATTATTTGGCAAAGGTCTGATTTTTTTCATTGTTTTGGTTCTGATGAGTAGCACAAACTTCTATTTAAACAGTTGTTTCCAGTTAATTTATCTAATATCCTACAAAAGTGAATTCCCCAAAGAAATGTTCTCTTTCAGCTTCCACTATCTCCCCCAAACCACCTTATAGTAAGTTTCCTTCCTGTTGAAGGTTCTTGGCTGGAGAATTCATCTTCTTTATCTTTCCCCTCTGTCACCTTCAGTTCCTTTCTGTCTTCTCTCTTTTGTGTTTAAATATCTGCTGCTTTGTCACAACATGGTCAAGATGAAATTTATGGAGAATTACACTGCTTATTGTATTTTCACATAATTTTGGTAAAAGAGATCACTGTTGAACATTTTCAGTGCATGCTCAAGAAACTGCACTGGATTAAATGGCCTGTAATCATACAGCAAACATAATAACAAGCCAGTAAACAGATGTACAAAACCTTTACTGCTGCATACATATAACTTGGCAAAATGAACAACAACTCACATTCTTCGGTTACAGTGATTTTTTTCTGCTTTTAAGACAAACAGATTTTATAAACACTGTAAGGTAAACATGCTCAGGTATGCTTCCCCAGAATGCCAAGGCAGTGGAAGGATTAAATAAAAGCTTTATTTCAGATGCAAGGACCACTTTTTTGTGATGTGGCACACTGGGCCTCCAGGGGAAAAATGGCAGGTTCCTGCCCCCTCAGGGCCTCTTTTATCCTCTCCTTTCATCTCCCCTGCCTTCCCAAGACCTCTGTGCATGTCTGTTAGGACTATCTCTCTCCTCTCACAATTCAGACAGAGAATACTGTCTGAAGAAGAGAGCTTCTCTTGCTATGCTGGATGGGGAAAGCATTGAAACTGCCTTTGAGAAAGAGTTACCGTCTAGGCAGAAAGCCTTCCTAGCGAAAACTGAGTTCCTAACTTTCCATTACAAATTCTTCCAAAATTATATCTCTCCCTACAGCACAAATTAGCAATGATATAAAATATATTTACTCCCAAGACTTATAGAAAGTAACCTTCCGGGATCCTGAGTGATGTACTTCAATTGGATTATAATGACATTTGTTTCAGCTGCAGATTACCTCCTTCCTTCTCCTATTAATTAGATCAAGTTTCCAGCAAAGTGCACTGAGGAAACAATCCTTCCTTGAGATTAAAATTAGTTATGACTTAATGATGAAACATTGAAATGTTTTGGAGATATCAGCTTTCTAAGTCTTAGAGTTAAATACAGTTTGTCATGCTTTTCACATATTTTTCTAGAATGAAATTTGTCCTTAAAATCAGAAATTATTCTTAATTCTATTGACCATATCTGCTGAAGTTTTTGATTAGTGTTTCCCTCTTTAATATGTCAGTTTACGTAGAGAATTAGAATATCAGATGAAAAAGGCTGTGATATTTATATTCTCTGGTACATTGTAGATAGTTTCAAATATCTGTTGTCAAAGAAAATTTGTTCAAGTATAGTGAAAAAAAGCAGTTGTACCTTAACCTTGACATTCACACTTAATCATCAATGTCCTGTTTTCTTAAGCATATAGTAGAAATTTACTGACTTTCATATGGATAGGCAAGCTTTCCTAACATATCCTACCTGTGAGGTTCTCATGACCATATAACATATACTCCATGTAAAGAATCATCTAAAAACATTTGAATTTTGAAGACCATGGAAACTACAATAAACGATCAGTTTTGACACTCTTTTAATGGTATTGGAATTGAATGGCAAGGTTTTGGCAGCAGAGAAACTTCTGTGAGAAGCTACAAGAAGCTTGTCATGTGTCCGACAGAGCCAACCCCATCTGGCTCCAAGACATATCTGCTACTGGCCAAGACCAAGTGCATCAGCGATGGTCGTAGCGCCTCTGTGATAACGTATTTAAGGGTGAAAAACTGCTGCACAACAGAAACTGGGAGAGAGAAGAGTGGGAATATGTGAGAGAATGTGAGATAAACAGCCCTGCAGACACTGAGGCCAGTGAAGGAGGAGGGGGAGGAGATGCTTCAGGCACCAGAGCAGAGATTCCCCTACAGCCTGTAATGCAGACCATGGTGAAGTAGTCTGTCGCCCTGCAGCCCATGGAGGTCCACAGCGGAACAGAGACCCACCTGGAGCCTGTGGAGGACCTTCATGCTGGAGCAGGTGGATGCTTGAAGGAGGCTGTGATGCCACAGGACGCCCACACTGACATAAGAAATGCCTACAACCTAAAACATGCAACAATAGAATCCTGAAGGAATTAAGATACAACTCAGTAGGACAAATTCTGAATCCTGAAACTAATGTTCTAACTAATGTATATCCCCAAATTCCAAAGATGTAAAGGGCAATGCCCAAGCATCTAAACATGGTAACAGACTCACAACTTCAGTGGCTTCTGGAAAAAAGTAATAATACCAGAATGTATCAAGCTGAGCAGAAGTAATACTTTTAAGAGACAGTAGCTATGCTTTGTGTGACCTAGAGGAACAGTGTATGTTACACAACAGTAGACTTCAGATCTTCCATCACCATTTACTTGCTCTATCACCCTGAAATAATAACCTTCAACTTTGTTCTTCAGTGTTTGTGAGCAGTGCTCTGCGTGAATTAAAATTCAGTGGCGAGGACAGCATATTAGCTATTGTTACCTGAGCAGAAAGACTTTTCTTTTGTACAACGTTGCAGTGCTTTTTGTATGGGGGAAGACAAATTATATGATAATAGGGTGCAAACTCCTTTGCTTTTTTCCTTGAAAATTATGGTTATAATTGACAACAGCATAACTACTCAAATATTGTTCTCCCTCTAACATGTATTCAGACTACACAGTTTTGGGGTTTTTTTACTTACCCAGGAAGATGCTGCTTCATCCTTTGTTACATATGCTGGATGAATTCCTGTCGCTAACAGTAATGAGCGGTTTGTAACGTCAGCTAGGGATGAGAGGCTACAAAGCCAAGTGCAATCCTGTGAAGACAAATCTCATGATGTTCCAGCAACACTTAGAAGTCCTCTCTTTCTTGAACCCTGACAGGAAGATTAATTATTAAAAGCTTGGTCATGGCATTCAATTATTAAAAAAAACCTATTCACACAGAAATACACACATATTTAACTTGCCCTCAGAAATGTCAAATTGTACTTTACTGTTTCGGTTTTCCACTTTGTTTCTTAGCAAAGTTCTGTAAACTGGACAAACTTATACTTGTTTTGTACTAAGAAAATTTGTTGAAAATAGAAATCTTATGTGCAGGAACTGCTTTTATTTTCTATTTCTCTTTTACTTTGAAAATTGTTATGTATATTAAAACAATTTTGGTTACAGGACAACTTTCAGTATATTCACATGCATATTAAATGCTTTAAAGAAATCACACGGAGACTACTTCATAAACTTTGTCAAATTTCTTTACTTTGGAAATCATTGTGCGTGTCATATATACATTTATAAAATACAAAGAATTTAAATGAAAATAGTAATATTCTTATAATGTTTCTGAATCAGAAAGGGAACAATATAGAAGATTATTTTTTTTCTAGCTGATTTTGTGTCATCTCTGTATCTTTTCTGGCTATTTTTTCTATTCCTATTTTATCCCAAGATCACAATTATGGAACATTGGCAAAATAATATTTTCAGAACAAATTGTATGGAAAGCACTTTGTTATATCTGTAGAACAGTACCTAAAGTTCACATTACTATTTTTCTTGTAAAATCTCCTCCATACATGAAGGATAATTATGAATTCTGATTATTAGTTTTACATTCAAGTGATAGAAATTATCTCACTTTTAGCCACTGTAGTGTAGTCTTTGAGATTTTATTAAAACTAACAGTAAGTAACCAGAAGTCTCTAAGCTGATATCAGGAAATATTTTACACCTGTAAAATGTACACAATTTATCTGTCATTGGGTCAGCACCCGTAGATCTGTCTCTTCCTCTCGCAAGCAAATTCTACAAATCTTTTAAAAGCCATCCACCTCAAGAAAAAAACAAAAGTACATAAAAACAGGGCAAGAGGTGAAATGGATAAAGAAATTAAAGTATTTCAGCTCTTTCAGTAATGCCGAAGAAATGAAAATGTGAACTGGAAAGTCTGAGTTCTCTATAGACTCTTGCAGAGATCTCAGTGATACTTCCAGATGACTGAAAAATCTTCAGGGATTGAGAGAAATCTCAAGACCCAAAGTGATCTCAATACCATCTCTACATCCTAAATTGCATTATTCCAGAAAACTGCTGATAGAGAATCTCACTCAGCCCAGTATACGTGCTACCAGAAGATGCAGTACTAGTGTTTACTATTAAGAATAGTACAATAGCCATACTTTGATTAGGTTTTTTATTACTGTCTTTATATTAAGATTTTTCTATCAGTGCCCAGATAATGGTCTGGGTCCCTGTGATTTTATCTACATATAGATTTAGATGTATAAACAACCAAAGGAAAGGATTACTGCAACAATTGAGATAGAACAAATAAAAAGAATAAAACAAAATTTTTCCACCAAAAATGTTGCTCATGTCGAATAAATGGTTTAAAAAAAAAGCAGTAATTTATTTTTTTCAGAATACTTTTGTAGTGGTTTGAACCTTGTTTTCCCCAGAGGCTGGGAGAAGTGGTAGACCCCAAGGGGTGGAAACCCCTGGAAGTTTTGAAGTTCTGCCCAATGGGCGCTCCTGCAGAAATGTAAACATACCACAACCAGACCGGAAAAGAAGAGTTGTAGTTTGGTTGTTGTAGGAGAGGTGGCCATGTTGTAGAGCCACGAGGTAGGGGCTCTGAGCCCCTTGGGGCCTCTGGCCCCCTCCCAGCCTCTGGCTGGGGGGCTGCAGGGACCTGGGACAGCATAAAGCTGGGCTAGGTGCCTGTAGTTATGCCGGGAGATGTTTTCTCCATGGGCACAGAGCAGCAGCCGACGCTGACCAGAGAAACAGTGGCAGAGAGCCAGAGATAAGACCTGAACTGAAGGAGCAGAGAAGCAACATGCAGCACCAGAGAAAAGACTCCTGGAAGGAGAGCCGAGGAAAGGAGAGCCAGCAACTGAGAGCTACAGAGTTCTTGGGGGTAAGACTGTACCACACTCCCCCAAAACTCCCTTGAGATCCCTCTTGGAGAAGAGGGACATGTACTCCTATTTTGGAGAGCAGTTTTAGACATGCAGCACTGGAGAGAGAGAGGAGCTGAGAAGCTCGGAGCGTCCCGCAGCTGGACCGGGACGGCCAGATGGAATGTGGGGGGGGCGACCTTGGCTTCCCCCCCTTGCACTGCTGCCACGGTGGCAGCCTGAGAGACAGGGCACAGAGGCCCTGCAAGGAGCTTGAATCTCCTGGAGATACCAGACCGTCACGAAGACTCCCCTGTGTCTTCGTGATATGACGTGGTGAAACGACCTTGTCTGGGGTTACGAAGTCCACGGAAGACCCCTCGGTTGTGAGGCGATGGGGCCGGGGGAGCTTGAATACCTCCCTCGTGGATGCTGGCAGAAAGCCAGCTATCAGCTGCTGCTGCATGAGATAAGAAGAAACCTGCTGCCTTAGAAGATGCTGCTGTTCAGAGACTGGAAGGGATCTGTCCTTCTTTCCCTCCTGGACTTTTATTTGGAGGGGAGAAGAGATCTGATCATTGTAAATACATATGTCATGGTAGAGATAGTTTGTGATCATGTGTATAATGTGATATGGTATTTATTTGTACAGTCATTGTAATATATTCCCTTTCCCCCACTTTGAGTCTGGTGTGTTTTGTCTGGAAAAACCTCTCTCACATTAGGTTGAGATGTGGGAGGGGGAATAGAGCTAGGGAATTGGATGTTGGGGCTATCTCAAACCATGACATAAATGGTAGCAGAGGATGGTTGCGAACCATCGAGGAGGATGGTTGCGAACCATCGAGAGGGATGGTTGCGAACCATCGAGGGAGAGAGATAAGAGCCATGATGCTTGTGGTAACAGAAAGAGTTTTCCAGACAAAACACAGACTGTACCATTGTAGAGTAAGTAATACTATAGTAATGTAAGTTAAGTATTAAGGGTAGAGTTAAGTTTGTGATGATGCTATATTGATATGTAGCAGAGAGATTTTGATTATATTTTAGTTTATTGAAGATTGCATGTTGATTAGAGTTTTTTTTCAGTTGGTGTGATATGTTGACATTTCGCAGGAGCGAGGGGTGGAGTGTTGTAGTGGTTTGAACCTTGTTTTCCCCAGAGGCTGGGAGAAGTGGTAGACCCCAAGGGGTGGAAACCCCTGGAAGTTTTGAAGTTCTGCCCAATGGGCGCTCCTGCAGAAATGTAAACATATCACAACCAGACCGGAAAAGAAGAGTTGTAGTTTTGGTTGTTGGTAGGAGAGGTGGCCATGTTGTAGAGCCACGAGGAAGGGGCTCTGAGCCCCTTGGGGCCTCTGGCCCCCTCCCAGCCCCTGGCTGGGGGCTGCAGGGACCTGGAACAGCATAAAGCTGGGCTAGGTGCCTGTAGTATGCCGGGAGATGTTTTCTCCATGGGCACAGAGCAGCAGCCGACACTGACCAGAGAAACGGTGGCAGAGAGCCAGAGATAAGACCTGAATGGAAGGAGCAGCAGGAGCAACATGCAGCACCAGAGAAAGGACTCCTGGAAGGAGAGCCGAGGAAAGGAGAGCCAGCAACTGAGAGCTACAGAGTTCTTGGGGGTAAGACTGTACCACACTCCCCCAAAACTCCCTTGAGACCCCTCTTGGAGAAGAGGGACATGGACTCCTATTTTGGAGAGCAGTTTTAGACATGCAGCACTGGAGAGAGAGGAGCTGAGAAGCTCACAGCGTCCCGCAGCTGGACCGGGACGGCCAGATGGAATGCGGGGGGAGTTGACCTTGGCTCTCCCCCCTCGCACTGCTGCCACGGTGGCAGTCTGAGAGACAGGGCACAGAGGCCCTGCAAGGAGCTTGAATCTCCTAGAGATACCAGACCGTCACGAAGACCCCCCTGTGTCTTCGTGATATGACGTGGTGAAACGACCTTGTCTGGGGTGACGAAGCCCACGGAAGACCCCTCGGTTGTGAGGCGATGGGGCCGGGGGAGCTTGAATACCTCCCTCGTGGACGCTGGCAGAAAGCCAGCTATCAGCTGCTGCATGAGATGAGAAGAAACCTGCTGCCTCAGAAGATGTTGCTGTTCAGAGACTGGAAGGGATCTGTCCTTCTTTCCCTCCTGGACTTTTATTTGGAGGGGAGAAGAGATCTGATCCATTGTAAATACTATATGTCATGGTAGAGATAGTTGTGATCATGTGTATAATGTGATATGGTATTTA
The DNA here is from genome assembly GCF_003945595.2 of Pipra filicauda. Lineage (NCBI taxonomy): Eukaryota > Metazoa > Chordata > Aves > Passeriformes > Pipridae > Pipra > Pipra filicauda. Next base: position 466,008 of record NW_024104592.1, on the reverse strand, counting down.
TTTGTACAGTCATTGTAATATATTCCCTTTTCCCCACTTTGGGTCTGGTGTGTTTTGTCTGGAAAAACCCATCTCACATTAGGTTGAGATGTGGGAGGGGGGATGGAGCTAGGGAATTGGATGTTGGGGCTATCTCAAACCATGACAACTTTCCTTTCCCCTAAGTGCTCTGAAAGTACAGAAAAAAACACAAGTGTTTGAACCTCATTTCTTAAGAAAAAATAAAATAAAATTCAGTTTGATTATAACCAGAGACAATAATCTAGATTTTTCCCTTTTTTCTATCTCTCTTCTGCTTTCACCCTGCCCTTGTAATTTCTTTAAAAATTTCAGATGTTTGACTCTGAGTTTGTTAGCAGTTGTGCTGATTTGTCTTTTGCCAGTGTGTCAGTGAGTTACCTTAAAAAATATGCTTTAAAGAAATCCCCCTTTATTAATTTTCTCTGCCTATTGCTTATTGCTTATTAGTAAAGCTAAGAAAATTATCCTTTCTGACAGTCATTATAGATTTCGACCTTCTTTTGGCAGCTTCCATAAGAGTATATCCACCTCCTTCACTGTGTAGCTCTCCATGGGCTCCAAGAGGACAACCTTATCACCATGGTCTTCCCCACATACTGCACAGCAATCTCTGTTCTGGCACGTGGAGCACCTCCTCCCGTGTATCTTTCTTGACCTGGTTTTCTTCAAGTCTGTCTATTAGCAGAATACACACGGCACACAGTACAGCTCTGGCTGTCATGGAAGTTACCTGGGCTGCAGCAAGGGATGAAGCTAAATGCTGAAGTGCCCCATCTGCTCAAGGCACCTCACACTTTTGCTGGTGAAGCAGCATCAGTCAAGCAGAAGGTTCAGCTGTGATCCCTGCACTCTACCCTTTCGCATTGCTGCAGAGCTGTCAGCTGCCACCAGCTCTAATGACAGGGGTGTTAGAAAAATAATTCAACAGTGCCTGAATGAAATATTTTGTTCTTTCCCTGTTAAAGATTTTATACTTTTTCATGCTCACGCTTTTCTTACTGAATCCCTGATCTACTAATGATCCCATTCAATGGAGTCTCTCATAGAATCACAGAATCATTAAGTTTGGAAAAGACCTCTAAGATCATAGAGTCCAATCATTGACTGAATACCACCATGTCAACTAAACCATAGCACTAAGTGCCATGTCCAGTTTTTTCTGGAACACTTCCAGGGCAGGCAACTCCCCCACCTCCCTCCATTCCAATGCTTAATCACCCTCTCAGTGAAGAACTTCTTCCTGAAGTCCAGCCTACACCTCCCCTCATGCAGCTTGAGGCCACGTCCTTTTATCCTGTTTCTAGGTGCTTGCAAGCTGTTGCCAACATCCACCTGACTACAACCTCCTTTCAGGTAGCTGTAGAGAGTGATAAGGTCTCCACTGAGCCTCCTTTTCTCCAGGCTAAAGAACCCCAGCTCCCTTAGCTTCTCCTCACAGCAATTACTTCCTAGACTCTTCACCAGCTTCTTTGTCCCGCTCTGGACATGCTCCAGCACTTCAAGTGTGGCCTAACTAACACTGAATAGAGGGGGACAATCACTGCCCTGGTCCTGACTGCTGCTGGTAACACTAAGGATACCTTTGGCCTTCTTGGCCACCTGGGCATACTGCTGGCTCATATCCAGCCAACTGTCAACCAACACTTTTCTTGGGCAGGTTTCCAGCCACTATTCCCCAGCCTGGAGTATTGCATGGGTTTGTTGTCATCAAAGTGCAGAACAGAGCACTTCATCTTATTGTATCTCATACCATTGGCCTTGGCCCATTGATTCAATCTATCCAGATTCCTCTGCTCCCTCCAGAGCCTTCCTTTCCTCCAGCAGATCAACACTCCTGTCCACCTTAGAGTCATCTGCGAAATTACTGAGAGTGCAAGTTGATCCCCTTGTACAGGTGATCCATACGGGTATTAAAAATTACTCTCTTCCATTTTATCTTTTTTAACCTTTCTGCAGACCTTCTGATGCCTATTTCTTATAAGTCTGCAATTTTATCAGCCGCCTGAGCCAAGGTTGCAGGCAAGTAGAGAAATTGAGACAGAACTATTAAAGAAAAATATTGAAACTAATCTCTGTTTTTTCCTAAATAGCATAAAGAAATAATTATATTTAGCATGTAAAATTAAGCAATTTGCATCTCTATGGTGACTGATTGCTACCCTCTGATTGATAACGGGTTTACTGTCACAGATATTTTTTAGTTTTACTTGTAACTAATTTTCTGAAACATAACAATTTCATTCAGACCTCTAATCACTTATTATGAATTTGTAGAGGTATAACTTGAAAATGAGTCTTTAAGAGTTTTCCCCTCATTTTAAATGCAGTTAATACAGTAGGTCTGAAAAACTGTTTTTTCTTCATTTCTACTGTTGATTGCAGTAATAATAAAACTAATTGCCTGTAATTCAGTAAAGTACAATTACACCTGACTTGATTTAGACAAAGATGTAGATATTTTATAATTGGATCACATGAAGCGTTTTATGAATAATTCATAAGAAAATATAATTAATGAGATCATTTTGTAGACTTAGTTTAAACAAATATTCCAACCAATTTATGGGCACACTGTGTGCGATTCACCTTAACTGACTTTAGCTGTCTAAAAATAGTTACTTAAGTCCAGGTTTGTATATTAAGAGTCTCTCCATAGCTAATGAAGAGTAGACAACAACACAAGAGGCAAGGGAAAATATTGGTCAGGTCTCTCGGTTGGCCTAAGATTCTGCATGTTAATTAATGCTATCTTAGTCAATTAAGTTAAATAATCATGAAGTAGTTACTAAATTTGAATCTACTAACTGATATTGGTGATAATAATTTAGACTCAAGCAGTTATTTTAAAAGGAGTCTTTGCTTTGAAGATACTTTTTATGTTATGCAGTATAGGATTATTTACTATAAAACTTACAAAACTCAATGGTTTAAGCACATGTTAATACCAAGCTTTCCTCTCTTCATGTTTAAAGTTCTAAAGAAAAACAGCTAGAGGATGTAAAGTTTTAAACTTTTATTTTCTACATAAAGTAGATGTTACTAAATGATTCTAAAGACAATTAATTTTAAAATTTGTCATCCATCGGTTGCATAGTGAATCAGTTTCTAAGGATGTCAGAAAGATGGCAGATGATATGTAAGTATACGAAGCCTGTGGAAGCATAATAAATGTAATATTAGGTGCAGATAAATTAGGAACAACATCTTATACAGGCAAATGGTTCAGCTGTAGTATTTTGCCTGTAAGTTTTGCTTTTAAACACATATATCTTTATCATTTCTTTTCTCTGTGAATATAAGACTTAAATCCCTTCCCCATCCCCACAATACATTCCTTTACTCTTTTTTGAATCAATTATTTTTATGCTTTGCTTCATTTAAAAAAAATAAATGAATTAATGCAGTTGAAAGAAAAACAGGTCTGTTTTTCAAATGTTGCTGAAAACATCTGGGGGAATAATATCACTTCTTATAGGAAAAAATACAAGGTTTTCTGCTGTTGTCATTAGCTATAGATAATCATAAATTCATTTTGTTTGGAAATTTTTCTTGTTTATTTTGCATGGATGTTCATCTGTTTAAAAAGCCTGAGCTAAAGTAGGTCTGTAAATTTCAAATGCAGGGAGAGTGAAGAAAATATGCTATTATCATTACAGAGCAGAAGGGAGAGGGGAAAACTTGCAACCTTTTTATGAACAGCCCTAGAGCTGAAATGGATGAGAACTTCAGATGAAATTTGGCATGGAAATAATTCTCATTTAAAAGAAGTACCTTTACTTTCAGACAAAATTGGTTTTGACTTTACCAAGGTATGAGCTTTTGAGTATTGAATACTGACTACAATAATAAGGTTTAAGCCTCTCTTTTTCCCTTCTTTCCATCAGTACCTAAACTTTTCCTTTCATATGAACATTAAAAGTATACAATATCTTTACAATAAACAGTGAAATAGCATATATTGCTGAAGATTGACAGTGTCTCTTCTTTATTTCATAGACAATAAATTGTTGAAACTGTTTTTGATATTTCTGGTTTTCTTGTTTATTTTGTTATAGCACTTATACTTGATACTCTGTTCACTGCCTTGCCCCTCATCAAGGAGTAACTGTCCTTTATCTGAAATGCCTCTTTAGTCTAATTCGTGGGAGTGTGAACATTCAGAAAATTGAAACTCATACCAGTATTATATGGTCTTAACTGTAAGACCTCTTTTCATAAGAGGCTTTTATTTCTCTCACATAATCTGTGATTGGATTCCAACTATCCTTCTAAATCAATATAGCTCTTGCAGCAAATTCCAGCAGCCTTTGTTAATCTCAGTCATTAGGAATAAAGCACTCCTATTAAGTGATTTTGTAACTGATAACAGTCTTGCCATACAACAGGGAGATAGACTGGATTCAAATTACAGTTTCAAATGTTTGAAAAAGTGACCTTTCCTGTTCATTCTTTATTCTATCAGGACTCCTCTATATGAATCAGATAGGAGAAGATAGCATTTACTTTAAGGTTCCCTTGCATGAGAAACTTTATACTAGAAGTATGAATGACTTTCCAATTTGAGAACCCAAGTTCACCTCATATTGACTGGACCTGTTGTTTTCCTTCTAAACAGGTTTACCCCTTCTCAAGAACTTTTGCCTTCATTTATTACTTCAGTTGAAGGCTTCAAGCATAACTTTTTTGTGAATGCAGTATTTTAACCGTTGAAACCAATAAGTTACCCATATTTTACACGTTTTGTGGAGTATTTGCTTTTTTCCTCACAATGTGCATTTTCCTTGGAGTAAACATATACTTTAATTCTTTTTAATTAGCTTAGCATAATGTGCATAAAGATTCAAGTGAAGGCTTTCAAATAGATAGAAACTAAATTAGATGGACTATACCACAGTGCAGAAATTAGACTCAGAATTTCTGCCAGTATAATATGATTTTTTAAATTAAAGTCATAATATAAAGTCAAACTCACACTTTTAGTTTTGTCTTTGAAAACCTTTAAGATATTAAATAAAGGTAGATATCAATATAATTTTTCAAAGGATCAAATGCCAATAAAGTCTAGGGGTGAACTTTTAGATTCTTCCAAATAAGCAGATGACTTTGGATCATTTAAATTTTCTCCAGCAGTTTTACACCCATAGTGTTTGTTCAAGATGTGTTAATTCAACTGCAAGACAATTAGTGTAGCCAATTAGAGAGCTTTTTCTAATAACCATATGTACTGATAGCAAAGAATAAATGGTAGCTGAACATCCCTCCTGTCATTGATTTATAATAGTCGTTTTGGTTTCCTCAGTCCAGTATATAATACTGAGGCAGAGAGAAGCAGTTCCACACCTGCTCCTTTCCTCGTCTCACTCATCAGGATAAAGAGATCATGCCTCTCTAGGAAGCATAGGCTCTTACTGGTCCACAAGGAATTCAAGGAGCAGCACAGGGAAACTAACAAATATTTGTCTACCCTTACTATGAAGCATCAAGATTCACATAAGTTTTGGTAACAATATTGATTATTTTTTTAAACTAAACTTATTTGCTATAAGAGCCTGATGAATATTCTCTTGGCAAATAGGAGAATTGACCCTACAGCTTCTTTCTCTACTTCTTTGTTAACACATGCTTTTTTAATTCTTTTTAACTCTAGCAATCTGTTAAGAACCAAATCTTCAAAAGCACGTAGGTGCTTAATTCACTTTGTTGGGTAAGAGAGACACCTAAATGTACCTGGAGGATCTGGTGCGATGTTTGTTTCTGTTCCCTGACTCCTACACTGCATTTCATGCTGTCACTCCAAAACCTTGTCCTCATGATAAAATTACACACATAACTGATACAAAAATTAATATTTAGATTTTTACATATAAAATTCCCATAATAGCTTCTATTCTGACATAAATAAATGTAATTTAATGATTTTAACAAGTTGGTGGAAAAAGGTAATACCTTTTATAAGACTATCATAGCTAGAAAGAAAAAAATTTACTCTGTTAAAATTAATGGACCTATTTTGGCTCAAAAAATATTTTTTTTAAGTTTTAGTGGCACTAAGAACTCTCATTAGTCACTACATTCACAATATGTCCTATTTAAATACCACATCTTTCATAATCATCAAAGATCTGAAGTTGACTTACAGACTTCTGAAAGAAGTCTCTGTAACTATTTTTGTAAATTTTCCTCTTTTAGCAAAGAGTGTACTCTGGAAATAATTGACAGATTTGTGCTGCTAATGCATTAACTAATAGCTGAGTACAGCAAAAAGTCATTTTGGATAGAGACTCATGTAGAAATTTTAAATTTTTCCTACCAACATCTAATACTAAGAAGTTATTCCTTTGTCTCAGTGTACTACCAACAGGTATGCTTAAAATAGCTCTGTCTAAATCGAGCTTTCTTTCCTACTTGAACCCAAACCACATAAAAAAGTATATAACCTCTTTTCTCTCATTTTAGCAGAAGTAAATTAAAGTGTTGTCACTACACTTATGGACAAGAAAAGATAATTTTTTTCATTTCTCTCTGTGATAACTGAGGAATTAAATAATACTCCCTCCCAATAAAATCTTGCTCTCAGTTACATCTATTCTGAAAAGGAATGTCATTCTTCAAGAAAGTTTAACATCCCAGACATTTTTGGGATGTTATACTTTCAATTTCTGATGATAATGAACTTCTTGTTACATTAAAGCATTCACTAACATAAAAAAAATAAATTTTTAAAACAGGAAGAAGGATAATCAGCATGTCCTACTTCTTATGCAATTATCCTAGAGAGTAACCCTTTGCTTTAGACGAAGTGGAGGAGCTGAGTCTGGTGGAATTCACAAAAGTCTCTTCCATATATAAATACCTATGTTTGGATATTGGCACCAAAGATGGTATTCGAGACAAGCAAAAGTTTTGAATCTCTCGTGGACAGCAGAGTATAGATGGGTCTTTGGTTTTCCTCAAAAAGTTGTGAAGTCTCTTCTTCCTGTGAATAGAACTATTTTGTTTATTTCTCTGGGTCTTCTACTGCCTCATGCAATTATATCAGCTGGGCTTTCCATAAAATCTTCTGTAATAAAGAAGGAAAAGTGGGACAAGATTTTCTAAAAGAAACATGAAAAAGGAGGCATACAGGGAAGCAAAGTTATGATGCCTGAAATGGAGAAAAACTTTAAAGGATAAGAGGGAGCTATCCTTTGAAGTATAAAGTTGTGACATGATCAAAAGCTCACTGTAGGTAATGGAAAGATTTCTATTGACTTCACTGGCCTTTGAATTCAGCATAATCTAGAGGAAAACAAGCAACTTTGCTCCCTTTTCCCATCAGCTCCTTAGTTGGGTTGTTTTCAGAATCAGTCATACTAAGTAAACAAGATAGAGAGTAAGGAATAGAGGCTAATCATAGAGGCCTAATCATAGTTGAAAGAAATAGACAAAAATTATTAATTTATTTTAAAACAGTAAAGTGTAACTTTTTGTAAAGGAATTTATGAAGGTAAATATAATGGATACTATCTCAGTACCAACATCTAGGCAAGAATAACCTACAGATAATTCTTTTCCATTTTAGATAATATCATTTTATATGCCCCTAGAATGACTTTATTACATGGAAAGGGATATTTGTACATCTGCACACCTACTGAAGATGACCACAATCCCCATGTGTGACTTGTTCCCAAGTTTTCCTTCATGGAAATCATGGTATTGTATAGTCAACATTTTTTAGTCTACAAAACAGGAAGCTTTGTCCTTACTCTTTTAGAAAAAGATATACAGGTGTGAAAAAAAATTTGAGATGAAACAAGTTATTTAACTTGTAAGTTATAAAAAATGAACAATCACCATGTTGGTTCATATTGTGATTAATCCCAGGAAAAATTAATCTGTTGTTTAGGCTTAGCAACACTTTGTCGAAGAGTGTGTAGTTTTGTTAAACTATTCTTTTACTCTAGCCATACCTGAATGATGGACCGGGGCTAATATTTCCTAGCTACAAGGGATTTTGTGGCTCTGTCTATCTATCTATCTATCTATCTATCTATCTATCTGTCTATCTATCTATCTTTATATATATATATATATATATATATATAAAGCAATTCCTCATTTTTAGTGCGATAATGAAAGTTCATTTTGGAATTTTGTTTCTGATGACAAAATAATTATTAATTTATATACCACAATCACTGATACCAAGAGAAAGTCTGCACCTGAACTTCTTTTCTGTTTTATTGGGATTGACTTGTATTTAATTTGTATTCTGTCTCTTTTAAAAATGCCTTTGATTCTGAAGCCCTTATACAGCTGCAAGAAGAATACATACAAATTTTTTAGTCTGTAAATTTTCCAAAGCTTCAAGTTTGAAAACAGTTGCTTTTTTATGCACTCTTTTTCCATACCTAAATGCAATGTAACAAAGAACCATCTCTCCCTCTCCCTCCTTTTACCTTGCATCTTATGGAAACATGACTCTGATCAAGTTGCTCTTAGCTGATGAGTTTCTTCTTCAGTATTTCATTAGCTCATTGACTATTTAAACAATACAAGAGTTAGTTGAGGTTTGTGTGTTTCTCAAGATATTTTGTAAAAAAAGACGTGTATGTAGTGAGAGGGCAGAGAACAGAAACCAGTTGGATGGAGTTAAAACCCTAGTCCCAAACTCACACCATGGTAGGCATTAGATAACTCAAATGAAAGAAAAATGTCTTAAGAGTCTCAACCATGAGAAAAAAAAGCTTCATTCAGAGTTTATATTTATTCTAAAGTAGGAAATACAAGGGAAAGTAAAATAAAAATGTGTAGCAAGAATCACTTGGGGCTTCTGAAGCATGAAGCATCAAACATGGCAGCTGTCAGTCCATGTCAGGTCTGGGCAATTGAGCTGAAGTCAGATGCCTGACAAGAGTCAATCAGGAGACCAAGAACCAGCCTGTTAGCCTGACTGGTGGTTTATTCTTTGTATATAAAATCCATCACTTCTTGACTTGGTGGTTTTCTTTTTCTGTGTGCCACTTGATGGCAGTTGCACTTCTAAGGGTCTCACTCCTATTCCTGTCTAAGCTGTTCTGATTTTGGTTTTTGGGGTGGTTTGTTTGTTTGTTTGTTTGCTTGGGTCTTTTGGGGCTTTTTACCTCATCCTTGCAAATTTCATCCATACTTTCTGACTCCTGTCTCTGCTTTTTTGTCAGTATCCTAGTCCTCCTTGCTCCTTTTCCTAGTTGGTACTTTCTTATTCCTTGTTCCAGGAATGCAGACAGTTACTCAAACAATGTTGTCTTGTTCTTCAGTTCAGTAAGCTTTTGTTGCTAGAATCTTGTAACAATATAGTTGTTAAGGATAATTAATAATAATCCAACACTGTTGAACTGACCAAATAATTTGATAACTCCTTGCTATACTTACTATACTTCTTGTATTGATGAGGGTTCTTTTTGTTTGGTTTTTTTTGTTTGTTGTTGTTGGGGTTTTTGGCAGGGTTTTTTTCCCCTTTAGGATTTTATATATTTCCAGGTTGGAGTTTTTTGGTTTTTCCTTTTGATGCTCTCAATTATTAATGATCACATGTCAAAAGTTCTTGTGGTGCCTGTAATTTTATTTTCTTTTTTTTTTGACAGATTTTCTTACAGTCCTTTTTCAGAATGTTCAGACAAAACTATGCACTCTTGGCATAGTAGAGGTGGGCCTTGTCTCCTCAGTACACAGGTGGCCAAGTGCTATGAAAACAAGGGTTTGCAGTGGGATTACGGAGAGAAAGAGCTTCATGGTTCTGCTGCATCCTGAGGTGAGCAGTACCAACGTTCATCCAAGTAGAGATAAAGTAAATTGTCTCATCAAGTCTTAAGCACCTTGAGTTTGCAGGGAGCAGTTTTGATCCTCATAGTGAGGCTTTTCCTACTTGCTCTTGAGTCTTAAAATTTGCTTAAAACATATTTGTTTGCAGATAAAAAGTTGCACACTAGCATACACAACATCAGATAGCTATTCTTTCTTATGCAACAACTGCTTAGGTTTGTTAGACCTTGAGCTAAAATAGGTTGAGCAACAGTCACTTGACTACTAGACCATTGCTAGGTAAAACTTTTTCAGACCAGTGTAAGTCCACATAAATTCCAAGATCTTGCGCTTTCAGGTCAGTATAAGAGACCTACAGTCTTTTAACAAGAATGGCAAAAAAAAAAAAAAAAGTATTTTTTGCTATGCTGCAAGGTCCAGGACTGGATTAAGAAAAAGAGATTTATTATATTGGTCATTTCCTCCCTCTTATATTTCTATTCAGTTATTGGCAAGAGAATATAATAACTATTTGTCTTTCAGATTATCTTCTTGCTTTCTAAAGTTTTTATAGCAGTAGCAAAAAAAAAAAAATACAAGGGAAAGTGAATTTGTTTGAAGAATTCAAAAAGAAGTTAAATGACACTACTAAACTTTATTCAAATGGTATTCTTACTGTATATAATAATAAGAAAAAAATTACATGGGGAATTAGGAGTTAGCGGTAAGCAAAAGTATTTTATATAAATTTAAATAATGTATTTGCAATAGTGAGTGTATATATGGATATGATATACACAACTCCTCAAAGATGGAAAATTTTGCCCTGTGCAGTAGAACATGAACTTGTCTGATTCAGACGAGATGGGATTACATGATAATCAATCATACTCAGGAAAAGACCAAGTACGTTCTTAACATTTAACCTTCAGTGCATACATATAAAGGTCACTGTATAATAGATATTTTCTCCTGCAATTCTGAATTCCAGTCAGATATTTTAATAACATTATTATGGCTAAATATTTAATAGCAAATCTAGAGCAATCATAGTAGGCAAGGACAGAGCTGATAGCGCTAATGGAACTAAACAAGATTTGGGAACAAGCAGCTTGTTGTGGACCATTTAAAATCCAAAATGGTAGTCTCAAATGAAGTATAGATCTTTGTAGGTTATTTCTGGGTTGGTCCTTTTTAAGGTAAGCATGTCATAGTTTAGGGAAAATATGTTTTTTAAGTGAGCTAATTTGTGGAGTGGTGAAATGAATGGTATTCAGTCCAACATAAAATAGCTGTCAGAATAAATGCAGAACTATTTCATTGATTACAATACATAATAAATACAATATTTCTCATGTGTTCAACATCTTTCTTATTTATCTCATATATATCATATGATTACAGGATATCCATGCAACACATTTTTAGTAAGGTGCAAGGAAATCTGTTTTGATTTATATGAGGAGCAGCTGAGGACTTTGAGCTTGTCCAATTAAGAGAGAAGCAGGCTCTCTGCAGCTTCCTGTGGAGATGAAGCAAAGATGTTGATGCTGAACTGTTCTCCCTGGGATCCAATGACAAGACATATGGGAAGGGTTCAAAGCTGCATGGGGGAGGTTTAGAGTGAATGTTAGAAAACATTACTTTACCCAGAGAGTGGTCAAACCCTGGAACTGGCTTCCCAGAGAGCTAGTCAATGTCCCAAGCCTGGTAGTATTTAAGAGGCATGTGGACAATGCCCCTAACAACACGCTTTAATTTTTTGTCAGCCCTGAATTGGTCAGGCAGCTGGACTGGGTGATTGTTGTAGGTCCCTTCTAGTTGAAATATTCTATTCTATTCTATTCTATTCTATTCTATTCTATTCTATTCTATTCTATTCTATTCTATTCTATTCTGTTCTGTTCTATTCTATTCTAATTCTATTCTATTCTATTCTATTCTATTCATTTTCTGTGTCCAAAGACAGACTCTAATTCATCCACCTTAATAACAATTTTATATTTTTTCATTCCCCCATTGTTTCATTTCCCAAACGGAAGAAATTAGTTCTTGTTTTAATTTGTAAGATACCCCCAATATTAGTACTGAATTGTTTATTCCTCTGACATGGAATTAATGTTACATCTGCCTGAATAAGAAAGTAGCCTTTTCAAAATTCAGAGAAATTCGTATTTACTTTTCAGTCAGTATCCTTAACATACTTCAGTGTTGCCATTTTAGAGTTTTACAGTGTTATAATCTACCTGACCTGAATGGAGAATTATATCGGTAAATTATTGGTCAGACTATTTCTAGTATTTAATTATTCGACTTAATATATCTTAGTCTTTATCTTAAAGAGCAGTTCTATCTTGTGAGACCATCATGCCTAGAACATTCCTATTCCTACCCTTCACTTTCTAATCCGCTAAAATATTGCATGGAGCTTGCCCAGATAATATTTTCCAGGAAAAAGGAAATATCTGGTATGTTTCTTTGCTATTATTTTCTTGCTTCCATTGGTGTCTTTACTGTCCAGTGTATTTCTGCTCTCTTAGCTAAAATGTCTGATAGGAATGAAAAAAGGGAGTGTTATGATTTTAGCATACTTGAAGAAATGTGCCAGTTTAACTTAAAATAATTACTCAGTAACAAATTTTCCAGGGAGTCTTAAACAGGCACTGAAACTCTCTCTCTAAGGACTTCAGAAGAGAACCCTCTAGAAACACAGAGAGATTCAACTACAGTGAAGAGTGAAAAACAGAAAGAAAGCGGTTTCTATGCTCATCATTTTCAAAGACCATCTTAAAAATGCTGTAATAGTTAATGATACACTTCAGTTTGTTCTTCCTATAAATATTGCTTAATTTATTATTTGACTGTCTTTGAGGTTTTTTTCTCCTAGTAGAGGACAGTTTACAGAAAACTTTATTTCCTTCTGTAAGGAAGCAATCTCATGTAATCAGTTTTTATGGTCCTATTTTTTAGCTAACATAATCTGGGGAAAGATTGCATTGTACTAACAATATTTAATCTCAGAAATTATGTATTTATATATATTTAGTAGGATAGCCATTCTGCAATACATCAATGGCTGGGACACATGCTAGAAAGAATGTAAGTTCTGCAAATACAGCATTGGCAGTGCAAATGACAGATCTGCACACAGTGCAAAAGCCCCTGGAGTTTGCAGTGCCACAGCTAATTTCCTTTCCCATTTTGCTTCACTTTCCACAGTAGCTTCCCTTTCTATTCTTTTTACTGTATTCACTGATCTCTCCCAGATACTTACAACATTTAATTTACATGCTAGTTTTTGACATTGTGTTAATAAAAGACAGTGTGTTTCTAATAAGTATATAGAATTTTAAGTGATATTTATTTAAATGTTGTCCTACCAAGTGATCCATATAACTGAATATTTTTCTTTTGAGGGTTTCGTGAATGAAAATTTTTACAGGTAGAAAACAAGACTTGAATATGCACTGTCAAAACCAAATAAACACATGACATATTTACTTTTGTAATATATATTTAATTGACAGCTTCAGTAGTAGATGTTGAATTTTAAATATGTTGACTAATTTCTCTTCTTATACAATTTTTTTACTATTTTCTTCCATTAGTGAAATAGTGAAATAAAAACATTTGGACTGATATTTGATTATTTTCATTAACTACACTTTGGCTTTTAATTCTACCTGGTTTTGTCCCTTGTAGGGACATGAGGTCTACCTATTGCCACTACAGAGTTGGAGTCTTTTTAAAAATTCTTCATCGTTCTCAGTCAAGATGATCAGCTATTTCCTATTATTCTTTATTCATTAAACAAGTTAAGAAAGATGTGGCAGTTGGACATGAGTTAAACAGATAAGAGAAACTCAAACCTCCCTCTGTTACCCCATCCCACAGAAAAGAAAGGAAACTGGCCCACTCTGCCCAGTAATAAGGCAAAGAGAGAAAAAAGGTAATAAGCGGACAAAAACTACTCTTGTAGCTTTTCATCCATCCACAATAAAAGACTCAGGAAGGTTATAATGATGTTGCAATGTCATATAAATACCTGAAATACTACAATTACATATTGTTGACTTACTAAGTTAAAACTATTAAATTAGTGCCTTAAATAAATTTAGGACATGTAATTTTTTTTTTCTGTGACTCTAAAGAAGTCTTTCATCTTCTTTTAGCTCATCTAAAAACTTACCATCTTAAGGCAGGATAGTTATTCAGTTTTCTTCTCTTTTCACATGATAGATGAAAGCTGCTTCAGAAAGTAATCTATCTTATCCTAAAAGTGCAACAAGGATACTCTTTAGTGTCTGTGGAGTCAATGTAGTTGAGGTGAGATCTTTAATTTTTAGATAACTGATGTTAAGTGAAATGAATTTCAATCTCAAATACCACATTCATACTTTCAACATTCTTTCAGTATTTCTAATATAATGTCACTAGCTCAAGCCAAATACATATTAAACGCCATGGAATCTATTCCACCACCTGAAACAAAATGAACAAGTTCAAGTAATATCCAGTCTGACTTTGAATTTGCAAAAAATTTTCCTCTGATTATTCCAAATATTTTTCAGTTTATAAATAATTTTAAAGATTTTATGCTTTTTATTTTCCTGGTTGCATTCATGGCCAGCAGCTTAATCAGTTAACAATAATCTGTTATCTTCTTCTAAGCTATTATACACCAGTAAAATAACTTTTATGATGTACCATTCACAAGAAATTAAAATTTCATTTGCCATGAAATTTTGTCACATTATTTAATTGCACATATGCCTGAACAGACAGTGCTACTGTACTTCCTATATGTTATTGATGATTATTAAGGTTAAATATTGATTTTATCATGTTTCATCTTTGAAATATTGTGCTTGTCTCAGAATAAGTATCCAAAAGAGTTGTCAAATTTAAATACATAATCAATTGTACTTTACCGTATGGTGCTCAATGCAATTATTTTGTGCCAAGAACAGCAGCAAATCTTTATACTGAAGTAAAAAAACCCATGAGCTACAGACACTTTGTAAAGCTGAAGAATTCAACATATCATGCTAAGAACTGATCTGAAGCTTTAAAAGATTCTTTAGAGGCTGTGGATCATGCTGATAGTTAGACATCAGAGTCATGAAAAATAGTAACAGAAAAGGTTATGGAATAGCTCCAACTCTAAAGAACTGGATGACTGAATATAAAATTACAAGTAATCACTATAAAGCCTATCTTGAAAAATGTATCTTTCAATCCTACAGAGGGTGTACCAGAAAAAAGGCCTGTTCCTATTATGGATTATCAGGGAACAGGTAGATTTATCCAAAAACCACTTGGAGAAAAAGAAATCATTCTATGGTCATATAACATTTACTAATGGATAAGGCATATAACCTTTAGTTATATATAATCATGCATCAGAAAAAAAAAAATCACTGTTAGAGTGGTCAGGCATTGGAATAGGTTGCCCAGGGAGGTGGGCAACCTATCGGAGTTCCGATCCCTGGAGGTGTTAAAAGGTGTCTGGATCTGGCACTGGGTAATACTGTTTACTGGTTTAGAGGTTGCAGTGGTGGTGCTGGGTTGACATTTGGACTTGATAATCTTAAAGGTCTCTTCCAACCTTGATGATTCCATGATTCTAACCCCAAATTGCTAAAAAATTTTTAGAAGATATTGTGTACATTGGCCTATCACTCCAGAGTTATATCAAGTTATCGAGCCAATTGTGTTAGCTGCCAGCAAATTGACAAGTAATAGAATTACAGTCTGGGAATAGAGGAAAAATGCCTTTCATCAGATACTAGCTATAAGAACCCAATGCTGTTATCTTCTCTGCAGAAAACTTTCAAGTTCAAATAATTACTGGGGAGAATAAAATAAATAAAATCCAGATTTCTTGTCTTGTTCTAAAACCTGGGCTTTTACAGAAAGAGAGAGACAATCTAATATAATTTGATTTGAACAAAACTACAATCAGTAAGTAAAAATGGTTGCTAGATCAGGTCTACAGAAATGTCCGAGTGATCGGTTATGATTAAACATGAAACCCTTCAGTGTATTTTTACTGACGAAAGCGTGTGGTAATGATGAAAGAAAACAGATCGAAAAGCATCTCCTAGATACAATTTTCATTTGTTGCTGGCCTGGCTGAAGGGGAAAATTCAGTACAATACCTACTAGGCCTGATAGCAAAATTTTAATATTAATTGCCTGCTCTGAGAAATAATATCTATCACATAAAAAGGAGTGCTAGAGTCACCAATGACAACTACAGCTGTAAAGAAAGACAGCAAGTAAACACAGAACATTGTAGTTTCACTGAGGAAGCCTGGACTCAAATGCAGTATTTTTCTAGATCTATTTTTGTAGTCAAACTGTGAAAGCATAACACTAAGCCCATAACCTCAAACTTAGACAAAAAGGGAGTAGATTCTCATGAAAATGGGCCAATATGAATTTCAAATTCCAGTATTATCTAGAATAAGGATATTCCAGCTACAATTCTTACAAAAATATCAGATATATAAAAAATAATTTTTTTATTTTGTATTTATAGAGCTGCATTTCAGAACTCCTTAATTTCTACTTTTTACATCCTTGTTTTATTTTTAAAGTGGCTTGAGCTCTAGTACCTTTATGTGTAGCTAATAATTATAATTTATTTATACTTCAGAATGCTACTGGCCTATTTAAAGGCACTTTCAATAAAAGAAAATACTTCTCAGACTTTCTATCAGAACCTAGATAATGAGTAAAAACAAGAAAATTTGGCTATGCATAAACATAAAGCAGAAAAAAATCAGAAATATAATAATGCTTTTCTTAATTCGTATGAAAGAAAATAACTTGATAAAAAATTGTGAAGATTAGTATTACATTGCTCAGCATATGTGCTCAACAGGCAGAAGTTATTCAAAATTTAAAGACATGATAAACTGCATTAAATGGATTATAATGTTATACTGAGAACATCTCATTCTACTTAGGCAGAAGTGAAGTGCAGAAAAATTAAGAAGAGACATGGACTATGATTATTAATCTGAAAAGATTCTCTCAGTAGAGAAGAATGAAAACAGTTGAAGTATTCAGTTCATAAAAATGATAATAGAAGCTTACACGAAAAAAAATTGCACAAATTACAAAAAAAATATTTCAGGGACTGTTATTTGCTAATTTCTATTCAAAAGGAAAGACAGAAATAATACTTAGATGGCAAGGATTTTGTTTACATTAAGTAGAATTAAAGAGCTTTCTTTACTCTTGCTTTATTCTCTTCTGGTTGCAACTTTCTGTGTTTATTCTTACTTGCATTTTCAGTCATTATATTTAATTTGACACTTCAATTTTTACTCCATAACTTCCTTTCAGTTCAATCTCAAAACTCTCAGAAGCTGTTGTGATACACAAGCCATGTTTTTATTTGATTACACATAAGTATATTATATTTATTTGTTTATATCCAAACTGAAAGTTTGGAAATTACAGGGAGAGGTGGAAAAGTAAATGCAAACCTAAACAAAAATACTGATTGAAATCAGAACTTCTTGGGAGACAGCAATAAGCAGGTGGTAACAAACAAATGGTAACTAATTTTCTTCTATTGTTAGAGATGATCATCAGAACCATGACTGATCAACCTGCAATTGCATAAAGTAGAAAAGGGGAAACCTTAGAACCCTACTGAATTAATTCCTTGGCAAACAGTGCTGTTATTTCTTCAAAATCACATACATCTAAATTCTTAATTATTGTAAAATAATTATAGATTATAGACTAGTACAAGATGCAATGAATCTTTATATGTCATCTAGTCCATCTACCTGCTTAAAGAAGGGCCAGTACAGATCAGGCTGCTCACAGCTCTGACCAGCTGACTTGTAAGCATCTTCAAGGATGGAGGTTCCACATCTCCAGCAGCTTCTCATGGTCTTTGACCACACTCACAGTAAAAACATCTCCAGATCTAATTAGAATTTCCCATATGGCAACTTGAGTGTTCATTGCCTCTTGTCCTATCCCTGTGCACCTTCAGGAGGACTCTGCATCTGAAAGGTGAGTCTTTCACCCTACCCTCTACAACTGCTTTTCAAGTCCTCTTATGGAACATTTTAATTCCTGCTGATAGGTGGCATGTTCTTTTAATGGACCGAGTGTCCATGCAGTGCAGCACTCCAGCCATGTGTACTATCTCACCAAAACTCTCTAATCCCACTGATATCATAGCTGAACTTCTAATTCCTCTTCTGTTTCCCATACTACCAGTTGATTCATTTGTGTTGCAACGCTTGAAATGGACCTCTAGTCATTCTGCTTTCACGTAAGGAGTGTGAGGGCCATTTCTTCAATGTGTCTCCATACCATCTTTTCTCTTTACCCACCCTCCTTTATCAAGTATCATTAAAAGCCCTGCTGTTCAGACCAGGAAATTTACTATCAGAGATAAAATCTCTCACTTTGTCAGATGAACTATTATCCAGCCATCCTCATTTCTTGCGAAGGGTTCTCTGGGTATAACAGCTAAAGATCTGGCTGCAGCACAAGTTTTACAGCCTTGAAAGGAATGTCTTCCCTTTTATCAGCAGCCTAGGAAAACATCACCTAGATTCCTGTTCCTAGAGCTTTCTCAAATCTTCGTTCGCAAAGCCCAGCCATGATGAATGAATGAATGATCATATTTTTCCACTTACTTCTTGATGTGGAGTTTTTTATTATCTTCCAAATATCATTGTTTCCACTAGACACAATTTGAATACCAAATTCTAATAGAATTTAGGGCTATGTGAGTCTTGATCTTAAGCAATAGGGCTGTCTACATTGCTAATTGAAAAAGATAAGATAAAATAACAGAAGGGACAAGCATGAAGATGTTCAATATGACACAGGTTATAAGTAACCTGATCCTAATTAATCATATCAAATTATTAAGGAATGTTACAGATATAACTGAAAGAAGTTCTATTTTTACTAAGGCATTTTACTGCTCACTTAAAAATTAGTCTCTCTTGTTGTTTTTATTTATTTATATGGTTATTTTTCAACAAGACTTCAGAAGGTTCTTAACTTATAGCACATATGTTTTTATTTTTAATTGGTGTTGAAAATCTGGTTATGCCCATGAGAGCATAATTGTTATTATCAGGAATAATGTCATCTGGATAGTCCATCAGATCAATTATTAATGGCATTAGAAAGGTATTGGCAATGATACCTAAAAAGAAACAATAAAAAATCTGTGTAGATACTACCCAGTGACGCCGTGACCCCTTCATTTTGTCTTCACTGTGAGCCAAACACCCCTCAGACCACCAGTTACCAGAAATCTCATACTTGCAGATAAATGCATATACACAAAATGAAGCAAAATCAGCACTAAAAGAAAACAACACTAAGGAAATGTATCTATTTCATTCAACACTTCAAATGTCTGTTAGGTGCCTGAATTTTACATGGTGGATAATACAGGCATCGTTAGTATTTCATTGCTCTTTCTTGATTTAGAGTTGAGAGCAAACAAATTAGTATTATGTAAAGAAGATAAAGAGAATTTGAATGTTTGGTTTATACACTCCAAGATACGGTACATTCTCAGATTTAAGCGATCTGTGACCTGAAGGACTGAAGGCAAACTGAAATGAACAAATTAAACAAATCTAATGAGGCTTAACACTGAGAGCACATTTGATTTGTTAGACTGGGCATGATGCTTCAATATTCAAAGTTGTTTGTATTTAAAGAGAGGCAGTGTGTCACAGTTAAGGTCAAGATTTTTCCTTCAGTAATTTTTAAAATATTGGAAAAAAAAAGAAAAAATCCTTATCCTTACATTTCATAAGAACTGATGTATTTCTGATGTAGAAGTGAAATAATTAATAGAAGGTTACACATAATATGAAATGCACTACAGAAATACTTTCAATATATTTCAGTTTTCTGCTGGACTTTTTCAGTGAACAGTGTCGGATTGGATGATCCCTTATGGCCTTCCTTTTCTGTCTTAATTACATTTCATTTCTGTACCCCATAAAATGGCAAATCCATATGAATGTACAACCTAAATCAAAGACTTATAAATACTTAACATTTAAAAAAATGTATGAATATATTAATGTGCTGGTTTACAGGGAACTACTCTTTTCAAAAAGAAAAGTACATGCTCTTATAATTATTCTGTTTATAAAAGGCCTGATTTCATAAGAACAGAAGACTTCACTTTTTCTGAAAATTGGAATCTTTTTAAAATATTTAACCTTGAGCATCCAATACTTAAGTTACTTAATACTGACACTTATAAATAATGTTATCTTCACATGAAAAATACTGATTATTAGCAATATTTTCTTTCTACCAATTTTAGTAGGATTTTAGCCAAAAAATAACCAAATTCAACTTGTAGCCATGATTCAGTTAGTATCCCAGAACACATTTCACTGTGGTCTAATTGCACCAAAATGTTTATAAAGTACCACTAGACATACATATATTCTTCATTATACATGTCGCTACACATTTACTATCTTATAAGAACAGACTAATATAGAAGAATAACCAAGAATAACTGCAACCCTGTACACCTTGTCAGGCACTATTTCAATTAGGATTTCTCTTTGAACTTCAACTAGATCGACCCAGGCTTGTAGTAAAATGTTTCTGTTCTACTCTGGAATGTCTAGTCTCTCTTGTTCATTTGTTACTTGAGTCCTGAATTTCAAGAAAGATTTGATACAACCCATCACCAAATTAATAAACAGCAACATGAAATTAACTTCTACAACTCTACATTAATATTATGAGCATTTAAAAAATGTTTTACCCTTCACTTAAAACAAATACAGTTCAAACTACACTCTTCACATCAACTAGACCCACAGCAGTATAATAATTTGTTAGTATGGATATCTATGTTAAACTACAGAATATATGCAGATACTTAAAAGCAGTGTGACTTTCAAATTCCTTGTGTTCTCTATGAACTACATTTATGCACTTCATCATCACAATATTGCAATGCACACATTAGATTAAGTTATTTTGCTGAAAAAAATTTAACATTAAGACTAGCTTCAGAATCTGTTAATATCATTGCACAACTTTTATTTTCTTCCTTGAGCAAGTAAAAGCCTAGGTCTCAGCAAGTTTTACTCTTGCTTTTCAGAAATCTGTAGATGTTCCATATACACTTAGTACCACTGAAGAAGCACATCTAAAATCTGTCAAAATAAGTCAGCAGTTTAAGCACTTATTATATATCAAGTTGCAACTCTATTTTTATTGCCCTGAAGAACTTTTCCTTTCAGGGACTTTATAGTAAGTAGAAGGGGGAAATAGAAGTCTTTAAGGAGCCTATAGAGAGAGTTTGTGCCTCCCAGAAAAGTTCGTGGAGCCACGATAGAGAAATTAGGAAGACCCAAAACAGAATTTAAAAATTAAATGAAATCAACAAACCAAATAAACAAACAAATAAACCAAAAACTCCCAAACTTCAAACACCAGTATCTAAGGCAGAAATAATGCAGCGGATAGTGAGGAATAAAAAGAAGTTCACACTTTTCTGCCGAAAAGAGATTACTAGTTATAAGTTGACCACAGTCATGACACAGATTTATGTAAAAATAATTTGTCAGATAGGTTCCCTACATGTCTTGAAACATGAAGGGTCAAAAATATAACCAGAATTTTGCTTTGAAACTTTCAGTATAACTTTGATATTTCTTTACGGAACACCTGAATAATATACAATATATACCTGGCATTTTTTTCTCTGTCCTCAAAAGTAAAAAGAAAAGAAATGTTAATGTTAAAATTTAATTGTTACTAGGATTACTTTTTAATTATTACAATTTACTTTTTCTTGTTATACATGTGATTACTTATGATATTGAATAATTGTTCTTTAGAATGGATTATGATTTTAAGTAACTGGTGAGGTGCCAGGCATTGAAATAGAGATTTATTTTTCTGTTAAATAGAAGTATATAAGTGTGTATTGACAGACTGTGAAGACTATACCTTACCAGTTATGCAACAGATTTAACTCCTGGACTGAACTGCACTGATATGTTGAACCAGACTACTGCTGTTATGAACGATGATTGTGTTGAATAATGATCAGAGGGCTGGAGCACTCTTCTGTGATAAAAGGCTGAGAGAATGGGGATTATTTAACCTGAGAAGAGAAGGCTTTAGGGAGACCTTTTTGCTCATTTCAGTGCTTGGAGGGGGCCTACGAGAAAGCTGGGGAGGGACTTTTTGCAAGGTTTTGTAGAGATAGGACAAGGCGTAATGGCTTTAAACTGAAAGAGGGCAGGTATAGAGTAGATATTAGGAAGAAATCCTTTACTGTGAGGGTCATGATGCAAAGGAAAAAGTTTACCAGAGGAGTTGTGGACTCTGCATCCCTGGAAGTTTTCAAGGCAAGGTTGGATGGGGCTTAGAGCAACCTGGCTTAATAGAAGCTATGCCTGCCCATGGTAGGGGATTGGAACTAGATAATTTTGAGGGTCTGTGATTCAGTGATTCTATGAGGTATCTGAGAGCTAGTAAGCCAAATTTGGGCAGGGTTTACAACTGTAAATTACCACCTGACTACTGTTCTAAGAGCTTTTAATAATTATTTGACACAAAGAAGCAATAAGACAAATCAAAAAGGTATTCTGGATTAAATCTGAAATTGGAAAGAACCCACTGAGAAGAAAATGTGATGTCATGAAATGATGAAGTCCATAAATCAAGGGAAAGGAAGGAAATAGAAAGAAAAACATAATAAAACCATGATCTTTTTAAGAATGTTATGTAATCTTTGGTTTTGGAAGTGTAAGAAAAATGTAGGCAACACAATGCTGTTGCATAACCAACCTTTCAGACAGAGTCCCCTTCTAATCTTATTCACTGATCATAAATTTATGACTTCTGCAAAGAAATAGTGTAGCCTCAACTAGTAGTCATATGGGCAATATTACTTCAAGATTATGAGGTTTCATAAATTAAGATCAACTTGACACTAAACATTGGAGGTGGTCACATACTTTTTCTGTGAATTATATCCTGAGAGTAGAAGATGTACTTGATCATCCCAAACAAGCTGACACCTAATTTTGTTGTAGTGATTTTGCATAAAGCTTTTTAGACTTAAAATTACCTTCTTTTTCCATATTTCTATATAATTTTGTTAACTGAAGATAGAACTGTTAAAAAGATAAATATAATTTGATCACATTTCAGTCAAGAACACTATATTTGAAAGCTGATTTTTCAGTTACAGTAAGGAGAAGTGTATAATGTTCAAATCTATTATCTGAAGTAGAGCATTCCACACCAAGGTAGAACTGTTAACATTATTGCTTGCTGTTTGACAAAAATATGCTATTACACTTCTGTATGGCTGACTCTACAAAATAAATTTCTCAGCAAAACAGAAGCCTTTAATCTTGTTCCTGTAGAGTTTGCAAAGCTTTCCCAAGAGATGCCAAACTTTACTGGTTAATGGCACAGAGTGTACTTACTTGAGCTGATTACATTCTGGTTTATAGTTACCTACTAGAAAAACTAATTACAGCTCCAAACTGTGACAACAGTGTTTGACCTAATTTGATGCCAGTTAATCAGTTACATAAACAAATTCTGTTTATAGGACAAATTGAATTTGAGTTAGAGAATATACAATGTAAGCTCTAGACTTTACTTTAGACATAAAAAATGTAATCAAGTGTATTATTTAGAGTGATTTTATTGAAATGTAAAGGACACCCTTGGAAAGAAAGCACTCTTGGAGAATCATGTGGCTTACTACAGTAGCTACTGTCTTATAATTTGCTGAGAATCTTTAGCATTGAGCTGTTTTGTAAGAAATAGTGAAGTACCACTTCAGCTCTTTCATTTTTTAATCTGAAAGAATCTATTCTTATAGATTTAATAGTATTTCAAAAGCTGATTGTAGCATTAGAACTAGTATGTGTACGGGTACCCATCCGCCAAACGTGTGAGGTATCAGACAACTTCTTAATTTTTGCATT
Organism: Pipra filicauda; assembly: GCF_003945595.2. Taxonomy (NCBI): domain Eukaryota; kingdom Metazoa; phylum Chordata; class Aves; order Passeriformes; family Pipridae; genus Pipra; species Pipra filicauda. The sequence goes on along the minus strand of NW_024104592.1, from coordinate 442,225 downwards.
TTAAGAGCATTATGTTGTGATTGGCATAATTACATTTTGGAAATCATGGCAGCTGAAGACATTCATAAATACCTTAAGTTCAGGGTAATACATAAAAGATAAAAAATCCACATACATTGGTTTCTCTTGGATGTCAAATGTCAGATATCAACTCATAAAAAACTGATCAGAAAAGGCAAAAAAAAGATATCTATCACTTTCAGACATCAATGGAATCACAGATTATGAACAGGTGATAGAAGCTATGAAATCAGATTGTTGAGCTTGGATGTGTGCTCCAGAAAGAAAACAGACTGTGGATAAAAAATATCTTGCAGAAAGCTTATAGAAAGTGGACATTTCTAAGGTATGATAAAATACAGTGACTGTAGAAACAGAGGGAAAAGAAGGTTAATAAAAAAACAGAACTAGTGAAAAACAATCTAGTCTACAGCAACTGTATATATGTGAGAAATATCCCGGTGTCAGATAAGGGTTATTCCTGCAGTTATCTCATCTGGGGATGGGGGAAAATACCAGTTGGAGAGAACAGTCTTCTAATTACAGTGTAATCTGACTCAAGTTAGAAGGAATTGATCTGCTTTGCCTATAGGGTGACTTAAGTTACCTCATTTATCAACTCAATGGTCCTAGGTATGAGTAGCATCAATTTGTTTCAGTGGAAAGCATCTCTTTGAAGAAGACTGAATGAAAAATATCAGTTTTAATCAGTAAGAACTCATTCATAATAATAATTTTTTTCATTAATTCTATCATGTTTATTAGATACTTCTGCAGTCCTCAGAGTATTCTGCTGCAAGAGAAAACATTAAAGCTCTCTACAACTTTTACAAAAATTAGAAGTTTTGGGTTATGAATTTTTGATGAGCAATAAATACATATCTATCAGCATTATTAGGTAAATAAATAGTATGACATACTAGATGTCAATGAATAAATGGTCACGCACCCGCTACAATTTTAAGAGGAAGACAAATGATTTTGCTAAATACTATTGTGCAGTCTTTCTCTTTTATAATAACTTTTTCCTGAAGGTAGGTAATGAACTGAACATTATATTATAATACAACTTGGAACAAATGTACTACAGAACAATGAACAGCAAGTTAAAGTCTTAGTGCAATTTTCAAAGAATTATTTAAGTCTGCAAATATATACTTTACTGATGAATCTGTATATAGCCAAGGCACACTACCTCTACATTGCATAGGTATTGTACAATGGCTTTTTTGCCTTAAGATACTGCAGAGAAAAAAGACTCCAGGCCAATTTAGTGTATAAAATAAGATGAAGAGAGTAGGTTCTTTAATCTCAGGCCTGAGGCCTGGGGAATACCCGACGTGCGTGTCAGACAGTGGTTCTATGATTTTATAATAAAGTCTATCCAATCCTAGATTTGTCCACTCCTCAGTTCTGCCCCCCAACACACCCCTTCAGGAATTGAGTCTGGGGGCGTTTGGGACCCCTTCTTCTTCATCTTCATCTTCCTCACAGCATGCACAGTCCTTGGAGCTCCTCCGAAGTTCTGAGCTTGAAGATGTGATATCTTCTGGTCCAGGCCTTGGGGTGTTTTTCTACAATTCTACCTTGAAAAGAAGACTAAACATGCTAATGGAATTTAAAGGGATTGATAAGGAATGAGGTATATGTAACTACTATGTTAAGGGTAAGAGATATAGTACAGCTACATTAAAATCTACATTCACTACACAACTACTTCTAAAATCTACAAAAGTCAAAAAAACCAAAAAGCTCTGAGGCATCAGCTTATAGAGTAATTGTCACATATATTTCCCAGATTCTGGATATTTAGTCTTTGCTAATTAATATATTTTATATTTCAGTGTTTTCATAGTAATTTATCCCCTCCCCAATGCTTTTTATTTTAAGTTCTGTGACTTTAATAGGACGAAGGATATAGGTGTGAGACACACACACACACCACACACACACACCACACACACACACAACACACACACAATTTAAAAAAAATAAAACCCCTCAGTCTCTTTTCCAAGGCCTGAGCTAAAATCATTGCATTTGATGGAAAACTCCTATGACACTTAAAGATTTTGATTCCAGTGTCAAATGAGTTCTTAGCTGCATGGCTAGCACAAGTACTCTCTGAGTCATTTAATGTTTCATCATCCTGCTCACTTACTTAGCGTAAAGCATTATTGATCACATTCCCCATGTAGTGGCAAAACTATCCTTCTGAACTGATATTAGAGGATGAGAAGTCAAGACATTTGAACAAGGAATTTCTTGTATTGTAGTACCAGTGCCATTTACCTCTGAAGACAACATAAATATTTCCACTTGTTTCAAGGACTTTGCAAGGAGCTCTCCCTTTCTTTATCCTTCTGAAGTTCCACTGACTGGGATATATTACTTTATACTGCCATCAGTGAGAAAAATATCATAAGCTTATTTGTCACAACAGTAAAGTCAATAAACAAAAACAAGTTATTAAAGGATAGGTCTGATTTGGTTTCCTTTCAGTCCAATCAGGAGAAAACAATAAGATATATTTTCATGAAAATTCAAGATTCACATGTGTAATGATAGTGGAATTTATGCTTTCCCTGAATGCAACAAAACTTTTTTACTCATCTAGAGTTTTCTGCTGGTTTTGGCTATGATAGAGCTAATTTTCTACATAGTAGCTGGTATGAGGCTGTGTTTTAGATCTGTGCTGGAAACAGTATTGATAATGCAGGGATCTTTTCGTTATCGCTGAGCAGTGCTCACATAGACTCAAGGTCTTTTCTGCCTCTCTCCCCACCCCACCAATGTGGAGGCTGGGAGTGCACAAGGAACTGGGAGGGGACACAGCTGGCACAGATGAGCCCAGCTGTCCAGGGGGATAAGCCACACCCTATGGTGTCATGCTCAGCATATAGAGCTGGAGGAAGCAGGAGAAAAGGGAGTTGTTCAGAGTAATTGTGTTTGTCTTCCCAAGCACTGTCAGGTGCGATGGAGCCTGACTTTCCTGGAGATGGCGGAACCTGCCTGCCCATGGGAAGTAGTGAATGAATTCCTTGTTATCCTTTGTTTGCATGTATGGATTTTGCTTTACCTATTAAACTGCGTTTCATCCCACAAGTTTTCTCACTTTTACCCTTCTGATACTCTCCTCCATCCCACTGAGGGGGAAATAATTGAGCAACTGGGTGGGGCTTAGTTGCTGGCTGGAGTTAAACAGTGACAAAATTAAAAGGATGCTGTAAGAAAAAACAGTGTAACAAAGTGATCTCTTGGAAAGGATTAGGCTAATCTCTAAGTGCAAACAAGTTGGTTAGACAAATAATGTTGGATCAGAGTTGAAATAAAGTGAATAACCAGACAATCTATACAGATGGAAAATGGGATAAAATAGGTGGAACTTCAGGTGAGATATCTAAATAGTTGCAAATACTACCCTATACTTCAAAATAAGTTTCTTTGTCTATTTGCCAACTGTCCTGCTCTTGTCTTCTCTCTGACCGTCATAATTAGACAATTCACAAGAACCTTTGAGAATCTTTAAGTCATTTCGACCATGGTTAAACAAGACACTGGGGATTTCAAAAGTGTACAAGATATGAAAGTACCTTGTATTGTGCTCATATTCCTAAATTATGTGGGTAGAATTTACTTAATGTAAATACAGCTAATGAAGAAACTACACATATAGTATGTAGATACCTTCCTGAAAGAACATGAAACATTAAAAGACTGTGACTTAACCATATTTTTTTTTACCCTAAGAGCTATAATCACCTATGAAGGTAATAAAAGGGAATTCTTCTTCCTGTGTTGCCTCGTGGTTCAAGAAAGATGTGCGAACTCCAATTTTCTAATCATTCAAAACTTAATTACATGCTTTGTTTCAGCACAGCTAGAGTGCCTTTCATTTGATAAAATGTTTCCTATCATTTTGAGAATCACTGTTGTGGCTTGAGGGAAACCTTGTACATCTTAAAATAGTATGATATATAAACTATCAGTGTTTCATGCATTACACTCGAAGAAATATCATTATAAGAAACAAATCCTCAAGACAATATACCAAATGTTCATAACCTTCTCCCATAAAAAGGTTGCTTTCATTATAATGTCTTATTAAGAGCATTAAACTATTACATAAGGTGGAAAAAGACATGTTTTTAGCCATTTTCCTCGAGATATCACAGCTGAGCTTTCCAAAGATGCAGTTATTTCCTCTTAGTTTCCTTGTCCTTTACGGATAAAGTATATCTTATATTAGATTTTTCTGGACCATTAATAATTTAGGGACTTGTACATTGCATTATATATAATATTGCTTTTGTTAATAAAAACCAATTAAAGAACAAAGATTTTATGTGTGCATACCATTAAATTCTTTGCTGGACAGAGCCTTGATTTCTGGATTTAGGTACTGCATGTTATCTACTCTGGGTTTCCCTTTCCCCACCCACGACGTGGGGGAGCCCAGCTCTAGTTCCTTCTCCGTCTGAAGAACCATTTCCGACGTCTTGTGGGACGGGGAAAGGGGACTCCAGCGACAGGGTTTTTCAGGCCCCGAGCCTGGAGGGGAGAGGTGCCCTCCCCTCCCCCCAGCACCCACGTGGCTCCATGGCAGGCACAGAGACAGCACACCGGCGTGGAGAGGAGGCAAGAGAGAGTTTATTGTTGGGAAGGGGTTTATAAGGCTTTTAGGAGGGTCAAAGGGGAACCAATCACGAGTTCAGGGTCACACAAAAGAAACCATCAGGTAAAGGGTCAACAGCCAATAGGAAGGGGTTAAACAAAGGACCAATGGGACGCCTCAGGACACCTTTCCCAGGACATTCCTGCATGGGAGATAACAGTTGCTGTGGGGGGTGTTGGGAAGAAGAAACACGTGTTTGCAAAGGGACCACAAAGAGCCATTTTAAGACATGTTTAAACAAGTTTCTCATCAGATATAGTGCTACAATCTACAACTTTGAAACAACTCCAGTAATCAAGGATATGTCCATCAAAGAGTGAAAGTATGGGCACACTTATAATGCAAAAAAAAATAAAAAAACCCAATACTATTTACTGTGTCATTCTTACCTCTTTGTGTCTCAATATGATACCATTCCCTTTTACAACATTTTTTCTCTCCAGTTTCAGTCTGATTTCATATTAAAGAACATGGATATACAGGGTTACAAACATTTTCATATTAAAGTAGAAATTAAGAAATTAATTCTATCATTTATGACTCTCCATCTCTCCCTTTTTTCTAATATGCACTCTGGTCACTGTTGGTTCTTATTTTAAAGATGGAAAAAATATTTATAAAAATGCACACTAGTAATACATAAAATGTATATTCATCTATGTAAAGAAATGTGTATTAATTTAGTTTTGTTTCAGAAAAAACACATTATTGTCATGTGACCTAAAAGTCATTGTTATTCTAATGAGCATTTAACATTTGAGGAAGGAAATTGTAAAACCAATAACATGAAATATTGATGATTTCTAAAATTATTAAAAGTATTCTGTTCAACTTTGATTTTTTATAAGAGTTTTTACATATCAATAACAGAACCTTGAGCTTGACCCATGAAGCTGCAATCAGAATAATTTAGACATATTCAGTCTGGACATAATCAAAATATATATTTGAAGACTAATACCTAGTTAGGACTAATAAGATAAATTCTACAAATTTCCTTAAGTATTGTCTACCCTTGTATTTTTTTATTGTTCTATAATTCACATTCCTGATAGCAGGAAAAATTTTGCTACAAAGTGAGGACTAAATTTATCTAACTTGATTTATTTAACTATCCTGTGTGACTACAGGATCATAATAAATGTGGGGTTTGGTGTCAAGACACCATCTCCAGTGGTGACATTTCCAGATATCTTTGTCTTGATGGGACAACATATCTGGCTTTTTATGCTCAGTCTATCTGCACTAGGAAAGTTGGATCAAATTGTCACACTTAAGTTACTGAAACTAGATAAAACCAGAGTGAGTGAAATTACTGTGCAAAAAATTACATAGCATATACAGAGTGAGTAGCTTTGCTGTAGTCCCCTATGTATTATTACCTTGAGAATCAGCAACATTTGCTCAACTCTGAAGGATCCCTTAAATTTAACAGGGATTTTGGTGTGTGGATTGGAGTAATAATAAAGACAAAATATACAACAAAGTCAAATGCTCAATTGCAATGTTTTGCAGTTATTTTTGAAAGAGACCAGTTAAGGATTCATGGTAAGAATTACAGTAATCTTGATTTATTTGGTGTAGTTTTACATAAGTTTCTATAGACAGTAAACCTCAGTTTTCAGAGTATAAGGCAGTTAAGAGTAACAGCTTGCAAGTGTTAAAGATTTTGTACTGTTCTCTCTCTGCTAAAGAGAATGCTGAACCTAGTTTCTATGCCAACCTACGATTGAATTGCATAGTGTACACCAGATGATTTAATAACTGATATTTTTTTGAAAGATGGGTCATGTAAATTTGTGCCTCAATATGCTGTCGGATAAGGATTTATCTAGTATATCTGCAACCTCAGGTTTTAGAATTATATGTTAAATTTTCAATGATAAGAACTTTTATATTTCAAAGGATTTCAACCAGATACAAATTTGTATACTTTGCAAAAGTGTGTGATTCACTTATGTATGCATGAAATTTGCTAAGGTATGTAACTGACATAGGCAACATTTGATGGAGCAGCTGATCGTGAAAATCATTTCCAGACACATGAATGACCAGAAAACCATCAAGATAAGTCAGCATGACCTCACCAAGGGGAAGTCATCCATGACTAGTTTGATAAAATTCTGTAAGGAGATAATTGGTTTGATAGATGAGGAGAGAGCAGTGGCTGTTGTCTGCCTGGACTTCGGTAAGGGCTTTGACACTCTCACACATATGATCCTTATAGAAGAGCTCTTGATACACGGCCTGGATGGGTAGACAGTGAGGGGGGTTGAAACCTGGCTGAATGGCCAGGCTCGGAGGGTGGTGGTACAGTCTAGTCAGAGGATAGTGACTAACAATGTACCCTAGCGGCCAATATTAGGTCCAGTCCAGTTTAACATCCTCTTTAATCATCTGGATGATGTGGCAGAGCGTTAACCCCCAGCAAGTTTGAAGAAATGCAAAATGAAGGAGTGGCTAAAAAACCAGAGGATCATGCTGTCATTCACTGGGACCTTGAGAGGCTGAAGAAATGGGCTGACAGTTCAACAAGGAGATGTGCCAAACCCTGCACCTGAGGAGGAACAACCCCATGGTGGGGACTGCCCAGTTGGAAGGCAGTTTAGCAGAAAAAGTGTCCTGGTGGGCATGAAATTGAACATGAACCGCAATATGCTCTTCCTGTAAAGAAGGCCCTCTACTTAGCACTGGTGAGGCCACACCCGGAAGATCACTTCTGGCCTCCCCCAGAACAAGAGAAACATGGAGCTACTGTACAGAGTCCAGCAAAGGGACATAAAGATGATTAAGAGTCTGGATAATCTGTTTTAAGATGAAAGGTTTAGTGAGCTGGAATTGTTCAGCCTGGAGAAAAGTGGGCCCAAGTGGGACCTTGGCAATGTAGGTAGAGTGCAAAGAAGACAGAGCCATTCTCTTTTTGATGGTGCACAGGGATAGAACGAGAGAGAGTGAGCACAGCCTTAGTGAAAACTGAGTAGAGTCCATCTGAACAGCAGGAAATACTTTTTTTTTTTTTTACTGCAAGGATGACCAAGCACTGGCACAGGTGGCCCAGAGATGATGTGTAGTCTCCATCCCTGGAGATATTGAAAAGCTGTGTGGAAATAGTCCTGGGCGACTCACTCTAGGAAGCTCTACCTGAGCAGGTGGTTTGGACCAGATGATCTCCTGAGGTCCCTTCTAATCTCAACTATTCTGTGATACCGTGACTTTCTTACTGTCTTCTCAGCTAGTGAAGTATGCAGTTTTACTTCTGTAAAATTGCTGATATCTGTTCACTCTCTCAAAGATGAAGAGGTAGAAAACCATTATTATTATGTGTTGCCAAAATTAGCATGTTAACTATTGCTGTGCTCAAAACCTCATCATGGCAAATTTAGGATGGTTATTTAAATTAATTATAAGCATATATAGCTTGAAATTGATCTGAGCAGTGGCTTGCAGGAATGGAGGTTAGTGATTTCTGTTGAATGCTAGAGCTTGCAAGCTTTTTGAAAATTTTGGTAGCTTACTCCTTTCAGCAACATACCATTCTGAATGTAAATTATATTTTTTAAGATAAATGTTGTAGACCATCATCATCATCATGGCTGGGCTTCGCGAACGAAGATTTGGGAAGGTTCTATCCACATTTGCTACAGGCACGTTGGTGGTTTATGAGGTCAATACGTGACAGACATATCCGATTGCAAAAGGCACAGCAGAAAGACTCCTTAGATGTTGTATTCTGAAATACACGGTTCTTTCTGCGTTGCCTTTTCTCCTCGAGAGTGATCCTGCGTGTGTTCTCGAAGGAGACAGCTGCGTTATAGATGGTGTGTCTCCAGGCCTCCCGATTTGAGGCCAGAGTAGACCAGTTATGGTGATCAATATGGCCAAGGCTGAGATGTTGTTTCAGGGAGTCCTTGTATCTTTTCTTCGGGGCTCCTCTCATGTGGCAGCCAGTGGCAAGTTCACCGTAAAGCAGGATCTTAGGGAGGCGGTGGTCCTTCATCCTGGAGACATGCCCTGCCCATCGCAGCTGCGTTCTCATCAACATGGCACCAGTGACATGGAAATAGCACTAGACAACTTTATATGGGCATATAAATCAAATCTCAAGGATTGGATTCAGATACTTGAACAGAGGCACATTTTTCCAGTATTTTACACACCTTTTTTGACACTTCACTCCTTGTCCAATTCTGAAAATCTGTTGGTCACCACAATAAAAGAAAGACATTAAGCTGTTAGAGAGTGTCCAAAGGAGGGCAACAAAGATGATGAAGGGCTTGAGGGGAAGCTGTGTGAGGAGGAGTGGCTGAGGTCACTTGGTCTCTTCAGCCTGGAGAAGACTGAGGGGACACTTCATTGCAGTTACAACTTCCTCATGAGGAGAAGATGAGAGTCAGGCACTGATCCCTTCTCTGTGGTGACCAGTGACAGGACCTAAGGAAATGGCTTGAAGTTGTGCAGGGGAGGTTTAGGTTGGATATTAGGAAGAGGTTCTTCACCCAGAGGGTGGTTGGGCACTGGAACAGGCTCCCCAGGGAAGTGATCACAGCACTAAGCCTGAGAGAGTTTAAGGATCGTTTGGATGATACTCTCAGGTACATGGTGTGACTCTTGCGTATGGTCCTGTGCAGGGTCAAGAGTTGGACTTGATGATCCTTGTGCATCCCTTCCAATTCAGCACATTCTGTGATTTTAATTTGTTATAATTGTGAACAAAGTTTGAAAAAACACCACTGGTTTTAGCATACATACCTATATCTAACCAGAATACGCATGTAAGATTTTGCTAACTTTTTCAACCAGTTTTAGAGGACAGAAAATACTTTATTTACAATTGGCTTGTGAAAATACTGTATCATCAATGAAAACAAGTACTGCTTAAAAGCAGCCTGCTTTATAACACTTATTTCTATTTTTTTGAACACAGCAGGAAGATAGTTTTCAGTCTTAAAGTAAATAAATTTGCAGATTTATGTTTATCTCCAGAACAGAATATTTAGTTGCTTATTTATGGTTCTTTTCTAATTAAACAACAAAAAACCCCCTCAACTAATAGGAAATAATTTCAATTTTTTCTCACATCTCACATAAAAGGTGTATTTTACTAGTCCAAGCTTGACACTTTTCACAAAATCATATAATCTTAGAATATGTTACATTGAAGTGGAGAACATCTGTTCCATCCACCTGCTCAAAAAAGGGCCAGTATAGATCAGGCTGCTCACATCTCTGGCCAGCGGAGTTGTGAGCATCTTCAAGGATGGAGATTCCACAACTTCTCCAGCAGACCACCCTCATCGTAGAAACATCTCCAGATCTAATTGGAATTTCCTATATGGCAACTCGAATGTCCACTGCCTCTTGTCCTATCACTGTGCACCTTCAGGAGGATTCTGTACCTTCAAGATGAGTCTTTCTCCCCTACACTCTTCTGAATATTTGAAGCACAATTATACCTCCCCTTACTTTAGACCCAGCACTCAGCTTGTCCCCACACATCATGTACCCCAGCCTCTGAGTATCCTGGTGACCCTCGGTTGGATTTGCTCCAGTACATCAGTACGCTTCTTGTACTGGAGACCCCAAAACTACTCTCCCAAGTGCCAAATGGAGAGGAGCAATCACTACCTGGACCTGATGGCATTACTCTAGTTGATTCATCTCAGGATGCCCAGGCTGAATTTCTCCCATATAAAACCACAATGCAGATTCATGTTTAACTTGTCCACTGGCATCCCAGGTCCTTTTCTGCAAAGAACAAAACAGATAATGAAGAGTCAGCTTGACTTCATAGAACTAAATACAACCATCTGAGCTCTGCAACCTGTCTAATTTTTCACCTAACTAGAGTTCTTTCAAAACAATCAATTATTATTTTGATTTTAAGGATAGTGTGGGATACAATCTCATTGTGAGTTTGCACCATTAACAAAAATACTATTAACTTCATTTGGACAATCTGTATTACTAAGTACTGTTCATTGTGAGCAACAAATAGAAATGAGAAACTTCCAGTTTTATTGGAGCTATGCAGAGTTATGCAGATATTCACAAAGATGTGTCAGTAAGAAAAACATGAGGAAGAGGGCAATAGTTGCATTCACATCTTCATGCCTGTCTACCACAGAGCTCTTCATAGCAATTTAGATGTCTGAAATTACCTCAGGCTCATCTTGCTTCAGCCTGAAGTTGCTGAGAATCATAAAAACAAAAGCATTTTTCCAGCAGGGAATAGCAGTGACACCGAACTATGTATATTAAGCTTACATAAGCTCATTGCATTACACCTATACCAGGGCTAAAGCAAGAAGTGAAAATGTTACCCGCTGTCTTTACGCATCTTTAAGGTCTGGATAATGCTGTAATCTGGATACCTTTGCAGTACTTGAATAATATAAACCATTGTAACAACCATTAGAAGAAGCCCTCAAGGACAGATTATCATGTTTTTTCTTTGGCTAAATCTTTCCTGTCATTATTTCAGAAAGAGGGAAGTGAATGGATCCCCTGACACCTGAATAGTGTCAGATAGCAATATATAGAACACAAATCTCAGCATACACTACAGATAAGCCCACTGCTCAAGCAATCTCAGGATTACAATATGGTTTTATATCCCCATCCCTGTACTGAGTACTCTTGAAATACAGCAAAGGATGTAGAAATTTGCCATGTACAAAAAGAATAAATGAGACCTAAATACAGCTTTTACTCCCTTTGATGAATATGTAGCTCCCTTTGATGGTGATAACAATTGCTTGTATATATGAAGAGACTATCTCCATAGCTAGAAAAATTTTAGCTAGGCTTTGTGAATAGGCATTTTGAATGCAAAAGAGAACTAGAAAACTGAATCTAAGAGCAGAATAACATGGAATTACCAACAACTTTATATGTGATGTTATAGTAAAATGGATTTCTGCTTCGAGGTTCCCTTCCCTTCCCTTCCCAAACCTTCCCAAACCTTCCCAAACCTTCCCTTCCCAAACATTCCCTTCCCAAACCTTCCCTTCCCAAACCTTCCCTTCCCAAACCTTCCCAAACCTTCCCAAACCTTCCCTTCCTTTCCCTTCTCCTTCTCAACTGTGATGTTCTGTTGTGTTAATAAATGTGGATACAGGTTGAAAATTACAATGCGAACATTTCTTTTTACTGCACACCAAGCAAAAGAAGTCAGCAATCACAGTTCATTAAATATTGATGTAGGTGATATTTTCAGACCTTGTATGTCACTTTGCTGCTACTGTCAGAGTGAAAAAATCTTACTGTAGAAAGAAGTTTCCACTATCATAAGTTTTCACCTAAGGCTTTGTTTTTCTGACAATGAAGAAGATTTACAGAAAAACTAGGAGGATTGTAGGTTAGATATACAGCTTTAATTTAGTTACTATATTGACATATACAGATTTTTTTAAAGTGAATTTATATGTGCAAGTAGGCAACTGTTCATACATTTTTTAAATACATTCCTGATTTATTTGGCAAGTTAATGAATGTACTTTATGAAAGTTTTACATTTATGGGCCTATAAAATATGTATCATTTTTATTTTACCAAAGAAACTGAAGCAAATATTATAGCAATAGGAAAATTTAGTGTGCTTTGCACACATCTGGCATTGTATAAGAAGTAGGATTGTGTAAGCTCAGAATAACTTACCTTTTCCTTTAATTAACACCATTAAATTGCTCTCCTTACGACACCAGACTGCAGTCATCCTCCTGTCTGTCCAATTCTATTTCCAAAACATTGACAAGGTACGCTTCATCATCATCATGGTCAGTCTTCGCGGACGAAGATCTGGGAAAGGTCTTTACCCTTCGAGCCTGCACAGTGGATTTTTAGGTGAGACACAGTGTGCGCTGAACTGAGCCCACCCTTTAATCCTGAGGTTCACCTGCTGGGGCCAAGCAAGCTCGGACGGTGGTAGCGAGGTCCTCAGGACATAGGTTTGTTTAGAGTGACCTTCTCTTAGATGGATGGCCTTACAGGGCTGATGAGCTCCATCTGCCCAGAGAAGTCCCCTGGTGGTTAGGATGTAGCGCTCTCCCCACCGTGGCCTGGGTTCAATTCCCCGTCAGGGGACAAGGTACACTGACAAACTAAAGGAATTGCCAAAGTATAACAATGAGCATTTGAATTGTAAAAGTCTTCTGCTGTGACTCAGAAATTTAGTATGGAGTTTCTAACAAACTTTTAAATACATAGACTAGTCTTGACAAGATAGGAGATTCTTTTCCACTTCATAACCTTCAAATAACAGTGTTTTTGTGAAATGTGGGAATTTCACCTGAAAAGTTATGATGAATGGAGTTAAATCCTCTTGGTGGCTGGTCACAAGTGGAGTCCCTTGGGGCTCAGCCAGTCCTGTTAAACATCTTTATCAATGGTTCGAATGAGGGGATAGAAGGCACTCACAGACATTTTTCCCAAGACAACAAGTTGAATGGGAATATTGATCTGCTTGAGGGCAGGAAGGCTCTGCAAAGGGATCTAGACAGTGGATCAATGGGCTGAGGCCAATAGTATGAAGTTTAATAAGGTCAAGTGCCAGGTCCTGTACTTTCATCACAAAAACTCCAAGCAGCACTACAGGCTGGAAAGAAGAGTGGTTGGAAAGCTGCCAGGTGAAAAGGACCTGGGGATGCTGGTCAATAGTTGGCTAGACATGAGCCAGCAATGTACCCAGATGGCCAAGAAAGCCAATGGCATCCTGGCTTGTATCAGAAATAGTGTGGCCAGCAGGGCAAGGGTAGTGATTGTCCCCCTGTACTTGGCACTGGTGAGGCTGCACCTCGAGTCCTGTGTTCAGTTTTGGACCCCTCACTGCAAAAAAGACATTGAGGCTCTGGATTGTATTGAAAGAAGAGCAATAAAAGTTGGGAAAGGTGTGGAGCACAAGTCCTGTGAGGAGTGGCTGAGGGAGGTGGGGTTGTTTAGCCAGGAGAATAGGAGACTCAGGGTAGCCCTTAATTGCTCTCTGCAACTGCCTGAAATGAGGTTATACTGAGGTGGGGGTCAGTCTCTTCTCCCAGATAACAAGTGACAGGACAAGAGGAAATGGTCTTAAATTGTACTGTGGAGGTTTAGATTATATATTAGAAAAATTTCTTCTCCCCTAAGGTTATCATTCACTGGAAAAGGCTGTTCAGAGAAATGGTTGAGTCACCACTCCTGGATGTATTTAACATATGTGTAGCTGTGACACTCAGGGACATGTTTATTGGTGGATCTGAAAGTGCTGGATTGGTGGTTGGACTTGACGGTCTTAGAGGGCTTTTCTAACCTAAATGATTCAATGATTATAAGTGTGTGCCACTTGCTTCAGTCACAAGAAATAACTAAATGTGGACAAGAGTTGTAACCAGAACTTTGTTACACAAAAGGAAGAATAACAGGAGGGAGAAGTTATTCCTTGAAGGGAAAGGAGAAGAGAGGGAAGAAGTGAGCACAGGAGGAAGGAAGGAAGGAAGGAGGGAAGGAAGGAGGGAAGGAAGGAAGGAAGGAAAGGCCTTCTGAATTGCTTTAAAACATAAGATTCTAGATTGTAGTTATAGATTTTTTATCCTTGGTAAAAAGTGATAACTTGCAGAGCAAGGTCCTTGGGACTTTTATTAACACTATATTAAAACTTCATCACGTGCTTACAATAGTGCCAAGTCACTAGAAAGTAAGTTTAGACTAATTCATTTCTCAAATAAACCAAAAATCATAATCACATTTAAATACCATTAAGGTTGAGAATTTCTGCATTAATTTCAAAACCTATATTTAGAATCTGAAGTGTTTCATATCATAAATATAGATACCTAAATTAATAACCTCTGCTGTAATCAGTGAAGAAAGAGATTTGTTTTCTAAATTGATCTCTGTTAGAGAGTAAATTAGACTATTGCTATATTGGAGTCTAAACTGCGTATTGAAAACACTCATCTGTTTCTGTATAAGGTACAAATTTATCAAAAACATAGTTGAACTTCTGTTTGAAACATGCTGGCAAGGAGTACTGCACAAATCATACTAAGAGCTCCTGGGTTTGTAGTACTTCCTGTGATTCAGGCTCCAGAGTGGAAATGTATCTCCCCAAATTTGAGAAGTCAGACTTATCTAGTGATATTATTTCGTGGCCAACTCTAAAGTCACTGAGAATAATGGATGAGTGCTTGGCTATTATAAACTGGTGCAATTCTTTTACTTTTTCTGGAGGTTGGAGCTGGGCATGTAGCAGTAAGAGGGTAACAAGAACACTGAAATATAACATGGTAATTCAGTGAGTTTGATATTGTAAAAACAAAATAAGCACCAAATAAGCACTGTTCTACAGATAAAGTAGAATGAATATTTTCCTTCATGTCATTTTATCAGAAATATGTTTACCTGAAATACATTTTTAATCTGCTTTTCTACATGCTGCATCCACTAGATTGGGTGGAAGTCTTGGTCTGCTGGAGGGTAGGAAGGCTCTGCAGAGGGTTCTGGACAGGCTGGATCAATGAGCCAAGACCAGTGGCATGAATTTCAACAAGACCAAATGCTGGGTCCTGCATTTGCATTGCAACAACCCCGTGCAGCACTACAGGCTGGAGGAGAAGTGTCTGGAAATCTGCCCAGTGGAA
This sequence comes from Pipra filicauda, assembly GCF_003945595.2. NCBI lineage: Eukaryota > Metazoa > Chordata > Aves > Passeriformes > Pipridae > Pipra > Pipra filicauda. The sequence continues at coordinate 426,937 of NW_024104592.1, read as the reverse complement.
AAGGACCTGGAGCTGGACATGAGCCAACAGTGTGCCTAAATGGCTAAGAAGGTCAATGGCATCCTAGTTTGTATCAGAAATATTGTGGCCAGCAGGACAGGTCAGTGACTGTCCCCCTATACTCGGCACCGGTGAGGCAATACCTCGAGTCCTGTGCTGTTTTGGGCCCCTCACTGCAGGAAAGACATTGAGAATCTGGATCATGTCTAAAGAAGAGCAACAAAGCTAGTGAAAGGTCTAGAGAGTAAGTCTTATGAGGAGCGGTTGAGGGAGCTGGAGTTATTTAGTCTGGAGGAAAGGAGGCTCAGGGGAGACCTTATTCCTCTCTGCAACTACCCAAAAGGAGGCTGTAGTAAGCTGGATGCCAGTGTCTTCTCCCAGGTAACAAGTGATAGAATAAGAGGAAATGTCCTCAAGTAGGGTAGGTTTAGATTAGATATTAGGAAGAATTTTTTCACTGAAAAGGTGGTTAAGCATTTTAATGGGCCACCAAGGAAGGTGGTGGAGTCACTGTTTCTGGAAAGTGTTTGAGATACAACCAGAGGTGGCACTTCATTCTGTGGTTTAGTAGACAAAGTGGTGTTCAGTGAAAGGTTGGACTTGATGATCCTTTTATTCAGTCTTAATGATTCTATGATACTGTGGTTCTATATCTGCATGAAATATAACTGACTTGTTTTTGAAAAGTATGTCATATTAAATCCCTGGAATCTAAGAGGTTGTATGACAACACCAGGAGACTGTTTATTCAAAGCAAACTAAAATCACATATTATCACAGATAACACTAAATTTTGAAAAAGCAATGATCAGATTATTCCCAAATTCACTTCCAGTTGAGAGATCCCTTAATTTATTTTATTAAAAACACCCCCCTGAAAAACAAAAACAAAAAAACAAAGACCAACCCCAACCTATTTTGTTGCAATAAAAGAAATCCTTACAAAAGTCTCCTTTGACACTGACAAAGACTGTGCTGCAGAATACAATATTTTGATAGAGATATTCATTCTCATTGGTGCAAACAATCATTTCTGCAGGGTGCAGCATAACACCCAGCATGTTTTTATGATTCAGTCCCAGTAACACTATATGCCTGTTAGTATGATTAATCAGCCCAAACAGAATACAGCTTGGGTTTAGCTCTCCTGCTGCTTGCTGCAGAGCTGAATCAGTCAGGGCCAGTTAAGGAAGTGCACTTCCCTCTATTCACAGTATGGGCATGACCTGTGACTCTCTGCTATGATGATATAATATTATTTCCAATCCACTCTCTAATTACCTTTCACACATACTATTTATTTGTTCACAGTGGAGGCATTGCACTGTAAGAATTGATCATGAACTTCACAGTGTCGTAGTTTTTCAGTAAGAAATGCCTGTTTGTTAAGGAATAAAACCCCCCACATATTATCTCAAGGACTTATCCTTAATATTTTGTCTTCAATTAAACCACTGAAAAAGAAAGTTCAAGATTCTCAACATATAATTTCAGAAACTATTGAACAAAAGATTGTTATTTCCTGCTTAAGTATAATGCATTTGTTATTGCTCCAGATCACCAAACAAGGTCTTGAAGCTTTTAATGATAATCATTTTCTCTCTTTCTCCCTGTCCAGACAAGCAACAGAAGTAGACAGACAGAGTTTTGGGGTCTTTTGGCATTGCATAACATCTGAGAGTAATGATTTCAAATGTAATATTTAAGTATATCACTGTAGGCCTAACACAATAAAGGGCTGTTGGTTTTGTCTTTTCTTGGTTTTTTTTTTGAGTTTGGTTGTGGTTTTTGTTTTTGTTTGCTTGTTTGTTTTTGTTTTGGTTTGGTTTGGTTTGGTTTTTTTGTTAGGGTAAATCAAAAAGGAATAAACACGGGAACAAGTCAGGAAAATTAAACTTGGGATTTGCACTTTCTCCAATGCAAACATGGCGAATTTAGGTGATCAAGACTGATATCCCTGTTTTAATCAACAGAAACAATTAAATAACTCTGGATGATTATCCATCTCATCCTAAAACAGGCCCACAAGATAAGGCACATGCATGTCACTGTAGGTGTTGAGGCTGATTATGACAGTTGCACATCAACTGGCTAAACAGAAGGGCTTTATCAGCCTAGATAAATGGGAGCAATGTGAGATGCCCTAGTACATAGAATCTTAGAATCCTAGAATCATAAAATGATTTGGGATAGTTTCAAACTTCCTGACACAGGCAGGGATACCTTCCACTAAACCAGGTTGTTCAAAGTCCCATCCAACCTGCCCTTGAATACTTCCAGGGATGGGGCATGCACAACTTCTCTGGGCAACATGTTCCAGTGCCTCATGACCCTCACAATAAAAATTTTCTTCCTAATATCTAATCTAAACCTGCTCTTGTTCCATTTAAAGCCATTAACCCTTACAAAGCCTTGTAAAAAGTCCATCTCCATCTCTCTTTGTAGCCCCCTTTAGGTACTGGAAGATGCTATAAGCTCTCCCAAGAGTATTCTCTTCTCCAGGCTGAACAACTCCAACTCTCTCAACCTGTCTTCATAGAGGTCCTCCAGCCCTCCAGTCATCTTTGTGGCCCTCCTTTGAATTTGCTCCAACAGGTTCACATCTTTCTTGTTGTATTGAGGCCCCCAGAACTGGATGCAGCCCCATCCCCCCAGGTAGGGCAACACAAGGGCAGAGCAGAGGGACAGAAGTACCACTCTCAACCTGCTGGCCAGACTTCTTTTGAGGCAGGTCAGGATATGGTTGGCATTCTGGGCTACAAGCACACATTGCCAGGTCATATTGAGCTTCTTTTCAACGAACACACCCAAATCTTTCTCCTCAAGACTGCTTTGAATCCATTTTCTGTCCAGCCTGTGTTTGTGCTTGGATCACCCAGACCTATGTGCAGGACCTTCCACTTGGCCTTTTTGAACTTCATGAGGTTTGCAAAGATTCACCTCTCAAGTCAGTCCAGAACCTTCCAGATGCCATCCATTCCCTCCAGGGTGTCAATCCCACCACACAGCTGGGTGCTGCTGACAAACTTGTTAATCCCACTGTCCACATGCTGACAAAGATGTTTAACAGTGCTGATACCAAGGCCAGCCCTCGTTTTAATAGTAATGTAGCCTGTGTAACCCTATGTTGTTGCGAGCTATGCTGATGGTACATGCCGTTGGCAGGGTCTCCCATGCCAGACAGGTCAAAACCAAAGGGTCAGATATAATATGTCCATGGGCAGGATGGGCTCACTAGCCCTCTGGCAACCATCCTAGGAGAAGGACAACTCTAATTCCCAAACCTGGGCAAATGGACCTCACTTAGCTCTGTAAGGCCATCCGTCTAAGAGAAGGTCACTCTAATTAAACCTACGTCCTGAGGACCTCGCTACCACCCTGTTCGCTCGGCCCTGGCAGATGAACCTCAGGATTAAAGGGTGGGCCCAGTTCCGCGCATACTGCATCTCACCTAAAAAATCCACTGCACAGGCTTGAAGGCTCTACCCACATTCACAAAGCCCTGTAGCGACGGGCAAGAGCCGAAACGGCAGGTAAAAGGTGCACTGGAAGCCGCAGACCCAACCCTGCATGCAGGCGGTTCAAGATATTGGTCATTTGAGACTGACCGGAGATGACAGTCTCTTGGGGCAGCACCCTGAACGACCAAGCAGCCTTTTCAAGGACAGCACTGCTTGCTCCACTCAGAGAGGGGCCTAGAAAAGGTGGCCTAAAAAAAGCTCATCTCCACCTTCACCCGGTTGGTTAACCGCAGACCAACGGGCATCTTCTTCCAATACGGTCGCACAAAGATCAAAAGACAAAGGCACGCACCTGCCTCCAAAGGTGTAACCAAACTGACTCTAGCATGCTGGGAGAATATACCACCTAAGGAATCTTTCTGTTGTGCCCTTTGCAATCGGACATGTCTATCTCGTATTGGCCTTATTAGCCACCAGCGTGCTTGTAACAAATGTGGATAGAGCGTTCCTAAATCTTTGTTCGCAAAGCCTAGCCATGATACCCATGCCAGCCCCAGAGGAACACCACTCAGCGTTAGTCTCTACTCAGCTTTTTCTCAAGCTGTGTCTGGTTTACCCATGACCATAATTCTCTGCTTTTATCTTGACCCAAGAGCTTTTTCAACTTATTCTCTCCCTCTGTGTTTTGGGGAGTGGGAGTGAGAGAGCAGCTGGGTGGAGCTTGGCACTTAGGCAAGGTCAACCCATCACATTTATACATGATGACAAAAGTCAGCATTATAAACTATATGAGTTTCAGCATGTCTCATCGGACACAGACAGTTTCATATACATTTTGTGCTATTAACCGTTTACAGAGAGAATACAATACCTGTGAAAGGATTATGATATCTGATGTGGTCTACGAAGCATTGTTAATGAACCTTACAGGAAAATATCAGGAGTAATATTTATTTAATTATTTGAGAATTTCATCTTTGTTTGTTTCCTAAACTGATTTTCCAGAAGCATAGACCAAATGAGAGAAAATTGTGAAATTAGAAAAAAAAAAGTAAATAAATAGTTATGCAAATAACATGCTTACAATTTCTAAGCTTCAGGCAGATTCTTTAGTGCAGTTTTGTAAAACTGAGCTTTCAGAAGTAAAGGCTTGGGGAATCCTCCCTTGACTGACAGAGCAAGTCAGTCAGGAAGACCCACGAGACCAGAAACAGTGTCTGAGGTTTTAGTAGCACAATACTCATAAAATTGTAATCATACTCTGGAGGCAAGGAACAAAGTCTGACTCTGTTTCTCTTACTAAGGGATACTACGGATGTTTTGTTGAGATCTGGAGGTCTCGTTAAAAACAGGAAGTATATCACCAAATACTTTGGGGGTTGTTGGGATATCCCTAGACAGTTGATTTGATCCTGAAGAATGAAAAAATACAAGACGTTAAAAAATTCTAAAAAACCACCAGATTTTCTTTTTTTTTTTTTTTTAGATCGGTCTTTAAACATAAAAATACATTTTTTAGCAAATATTTTGACTGCCTGTGCTACTGAAACTTTTGGTTTGATCTCCAAAATTCAAACAAATGAAACTTTCTCATGAACTGAAACAGTTATTTTCAGTGCCAAACAGATATGTAACTGACATAACATTTCCTTCGTCAGAAAAGCATGCCAAAATCTGGAGTTGTAACATGTGGCCGTCCTCAGTGTGACACATTGTGAAACATATCCATGTTGAGCACAATATGCTAAAAATGTGATTTCTTTGTAGCTACAATTCACCATAGGATTTCCTTAAATATTAGTCCTCTCATACCGCACGAAATCTGTGATCAGCTCAGTTGTAGGTTGGTTTTGATTAGGCAGCACCAAGCAGTTATCACCTTTCTTTTCTCAGTCATTTTCCAGTGAACAAGAAAGAAGTGGAACATCATTTTGTGATGAGTTGGGAGACTGCCGGAATCTAGGGAAGTAAATTTTCATTTTAAAAGGCAGAAAAGAACAAGAATACACGTGGAGCAGCTTTCAATCTGTTCTCAGTTGGAACTGTATTATCAACTAAAGCAAAGTAAATAGCAAAAAGGACAAGAAACCATTAATATTTAGAGCTGACATTTTCAACTTTCTTGGCAGCAAATAGGAGTCCTGCTTCATTAAAACTCAAGTACTTTTAACAGGTCTTATGTTGTCACAGTTACACTCAGAGGTAAATAGACTGTTACATAAAATCTCAAAATCTTTGTTGAATCGTATTAATTTTCCCTTCCAGAAACCCTACTCTTTACCAGGTTTAAGGAGACTAAGTACTAGGTCACTACATAATATCATGTTTGCTCTCCAGTTAGGAGGTGGCTTTACTTGACCATATGCAGAAGAGATTCTGTGTAGTAAAACTCAATATGTCCTTAGAAGTGTCAAAAATGGATAGCTCTGTTAAGCATCAGATATATGAATAGCATAAATCATTTGGGGAAAAATTTCGTCTTGTGTGGTTGTCAGAGACTGAAATGGTTAATGATTTACATATTCTAGGATCACCAGGGGACTTTTGCAGGCTGGGAAGAGGCAGCTGCTCACCCAGCAGAGCCCACCCCCCTGCCAGTGTTGCTGAGGGGTCAAGTCCAGAAAAGGCAGGAAGAACTGCTTTTGCCATGCCCCTCACATGAACTCTACACGTCTGACCTGGGCTGTCGGAGACATTGGAGGCTAGTGGCATGGCTCGTCAAAGCCCATCCCCCGTTTATCCTGAAAGGCGGGAAAAACCTTTTACCATGCACTTCACAGGAACTGTGCTCATGCCCAGGAGGCTTTGGAGGCTCATGACACTATCCATGGAAAAACTCCCTGCCCTGAGAAGATACAAGGCATTCTGGAAGTATATAATAAATCATAATTTCTTTGCGTGTGTGGGCTTCCCTCCTCCACTCCCAGTGGATCAAGACCACCACTTCAACTAATAGACAAGGAGGCTGCAACTACCAAGTTTCATCGCTGGACCCTGTGGGCTGTGACAATATATATCTTTCCACCTTTATGCTTTCTTTCCCTTTCTCTCCCTTATGTATTTTCTTAAGTGTTATCCTAATGATTGCTATATTGTTATAGATGATAGATATAGGTGATAACACCCAAAATGGCAACATACCTGTTTACCTTTGGAACAAAATTGTTCTAAGATAAACTACATATATATGTTTCCAAACATCAATTATTCAGTGTCGTTTCACTCTAATCCACCCCAAGGGATTATTAATAAGAACCTGGGTTACCCTCCCCTTTGTGGGGTGGGTCACAACAGTGGTGGTCTCACAAGCCTTAAGAAAAATCTCATCCCCTGTGCAGAAGTATATTTAAAGAGAGAATATTTTGCAGTAACTGAGACTATACAAGCCACGAAACAGCTTCTTAGCTTGTTGAACTAGGTGGATCAGAACCAAAGTATGTGTACCTTTAAGAACTATGTTCTTTTGGTTTTAGATAACTAGCTCTGGTATCAAAGTCCTCTATACATTATCTTCATATTACAAATTTGAAATTAATGTTTATTCAACATGTGATCTCAGGATATCTGGGGTCACGTTCCATGGGAACCAGGAGACCTTGTTCCTCCTCAAAGGGCCTAGAGCTCCAACAAAAAATTGTAGAGGCAGTGGAATGAACCAGGAGATCTTGTTCCTCCTCAAAGGGCCTAGAGCTCCAAAAAATTGTAGAGGTAGTGGAATGTTCCTAGCTGTACAGCATAGGGTAATCTTAGGAGGAAATATGTGATGCTGTTTAGACAATTGTTTCCTTACAATAAATATTATCATGATATCTTTGATATGTAGAACAAAGAGGAAAGGAATGCCTAAAATTAAATTAAATTCTTCTAAATTTTATAACCATATGCTTTCCTAATTCAGTTGCTTAGACAAGATATCTTTTGTGTGTGTGTGCTGTTCAATGGCTCATAATTCTTTAACTTTGCCCCCAAATGGTAAAGTAGTGCCTCTTTGTAAATTGTGAATTCTCTGAGTGCAGCTTCAGTGAATATGTATTCTTTCTAAAGGAAGGAATTTCTGATAATGAATCCCACAGTTTACTGTATTTTGTCAGTGGGCTGGTCTAGCCGTTTCCTATGAAAATTTCTACTGTTGAAGGTCAGATTTTATTTTGGAAGACATATAGAATTTTACTATAATTTTACACTGATTACAGACTATAGTACAGGCCATTCTACTGCACAGTCTCTCCAAACATAACGTGCCTGTGGGACGGGGAAACAGACTGTCTCATTTACAATATGCTGGGTCTTCTGATGATTTTATATAAATTCCCTGTAGTTCATACAGCAGTTTAAAGGAATGACAGGAGTATGTGACATATAATACTTGATTTTTTAATATTTTTTCCAGAAAGCACTGTAAGTATTCTGTAAATCACATTGAATTTCACAGATATCACAGAAGCAAAAATATTTTGATTAGAATATATCAGATGTGGTTTCACAAACATAAGAGTAAGAGACATTACACTGATTACAGGTTGTAAGGCTACACTTACATAGTAAGGATATCATGAGTTGTGATTAAAAATGTCAGCCAGTGGTCTATTACTGATAACAATCTTATTTAAAATACAACAATAATTTAGGCAAATTATACCTTCTGCCTCCATTTTAAGCCTCTCTGTGTCACATCCCCATGGCTTCAACTATCCTATAAATGACGTGTACTCTTAATATGGATACCAAGACTTACCAAAAGCCCGCTGATAATTTTTTGCCCCTTTACTTCTAGCATGATATACTCTCAACTATTTTCTATATGCCAGCTGTGCTGGTTTTGACTGGGCTGGAGTGAATTTTCTTCACAGTGGATAGTATGGGGCTGTGTTTTGGATTTGTGCTGAAGACAGGGTTGATAATATAGAGATATTTTTGTTATTGTTGAGCAGGGCTAACACAGAACCAAAGCCTTTTCGCTTTTCATACTGCCGCATGGGCAAGGATATGGAGGGTGCATGGGAGGCTGGGAGGAGACACAACTGGGACAGGTGACCCAAACTGGCCAACGGGTTATTCCAGACCATATGACATCATGCTCAGTATATAAAGTGGATGGAAGAAAGAGGAAGTGGAGGATATTTGGAGTGATGGTGTTTGTCATCCCAAGTAATTGTTGTGTGTGATGGGGTCCTGCTCTCCTGGAGATGGTTAAATTCATGCCTGCCCATGGGAAGCAGTGAATAATTATTTATTTTGATAGTGTGCACAGCTTTTGCTTTCCCTATTAAACTGTCTTTTTCTCAACACATAAGTTTTCTAGTTTTTATTCTTCCGTTTTTTTCCCCAGCCCTGCTGGTGGGGGAGTGAGCTGTGTGGCGCTTGGTGGCTTGATGTTGTGACATCAGCCTATTCATAACAAGTAAAATTTCCAAGGCTATTCACTCCAGGAACTTTCTGTCCCCAGAGAGGTCCACGAGGTTTCATACTACACCATTTACAAATTATGCCATTACACTGGTATTTATATTCACTGAGGATAATGCTTTCAAAACCTTTCTGGAGTGCCCATGATAGGCATAATGTACATCCAAACACTTATGTACCATTAGTATTCTCTGAAAAATAATCCTGTTCATGGAATAGAAAATAGGAGGGAAGGATTCACTTTAGTTGACAGATTCCCATAACTAGCAGTCTGAAACAGTAGGAAAACTGAAAGTCAGCAAAACTGATGTGGATGGTATCAACTTGTTTCATGGCCAAAGCACTGTTGATTCTCAGCAGAACTCTGTAGCCACCTCATGTATTGTACACCCTTTTATGCATGAATATTACTAAGTCAAGGACGGAAAACAAATTATTTGTTCTGTCCTTAAGAAATAGTCAGATATTATGTTTGGGACCTGAATATCTGAGTCAACCACTATTCCCATACCATATTTCTTGCAGATACAAAAGCAACACTATTGTGTTAATTCAACCCTCAGTGATCTCTCACACATAAAATCAAAATGATGGTGAGCAAAAGAGAAGAGAAGGGAAGACAAATTTGTGTCTCATAATGGTGAAAATGTGACATTGGAGTTGCCATTAGTTTTAACACTTTTAAATGTTTCCTTTCCAAGGAACAGAAAATAATAATATGGGAATTACAGAAACTGGGAATTTGAACAAAATATTGTAATCAATGCATATACAATATGACATAATTTTCTTATGTCCTAAGGAAATTTATCAAAGAGTAAACTTTGTACCAACTTAAAATAACGATCTAAATGATCTGATTGAGAATGCCAGATCTAATGACAAATGTAGGGCTTAAGCAGAAAAAACTTTTAGTTCGTTAAATTTACAATACTAGAAAAAAAGTAATTTAGTTCCTTTTATACCAGGACAGTTGTTTTCAGGGAACCAGTATTTGCAATTTGCTTTTAAAATAAAAATGCCCCACACAGTGTCAGACATAAACTACTACTGTAACTATTAGTACTAACAGGACTAATTAATCTATGTAGGTATCTCTATCTATTTGTTCTGTGTAGACCATGTAGGGAACCTAGATGTTCTTTTACTTGTTCTTAAAATTTTAAAGTCAACATTATGAATTGCAACAAAACATGTTCAAAAACCACATTGCCTGAAAGTCACTGAAGCACTTTCTTAATACAAAACTGAGTACAAACTACATTTCACTTTCAGGAATGACTCAACTTTATTGCATTACTTTTTCTATATCATGGCTAGGCTTCGCGAACGAAGATTTGGGAAGGCTCTATCCACATTTGCTGCAGGCACGCTGGTGGCTTATGAGGCCAATACGTGACAGACAAATCCGATTGCAAAAGGCACAGCAGAAAGACTCCTTAGATGGTGTATTCTGCAATACACGGTTCTTTCTGCGTTGCCTTTTTTCCTCGAGGGTGATCCTGCGTGTGTTCTCAAAGGAGACAACTGCGTTATAGATGGTGTGTCTCCAGGCCTCCCGATTGGAGGCCAGAGTAGACCAGTTATGGTGATCAATATGGCCAAGGCTGAGATGTTGTTTCAGGGAGTCCTTGTATCTTTTCTTCGGGGCTCCTCTCATGCGGCAGCCAGTGGCAAGTTCACCATAAAGCATGATCTTAGGGAGGCGGTGGTCCTTCATCCTGGAGACATGACCTGCCCAACGCAGCTGTGTTCTCATCAGCATGGCCTCGATACTTGTGATAGCTGCTTGCTCTAGAACAGATGTATTGGTCACATAGTCTGACCAGTGGATGTTTAGAATTGTACGGAGGCAGCGTTGATGGAAGCTTTCTAAGAGACGCAGGTGGTGGCGGTAGATGACCCATGATTCAGATCCATATAAGAGAGTAGACAACACTATGGCTCTGTAAACACTGATCTTGGTGCTTTTCTTCAAGTGTTTATTACGCCATACTCTTTTATGGAGTTTTCCAAAAGCACTATATGCCTTTGCTAATCTGTTGTCTATCTCTCCGTCAATCTTACCATCTGAGGAGATGAGGCTACCGAGGTAATTAAAATGTTGGACTGATTTGAGCTCTGATTGACCAATGGTGATGTGGGGATGATGGGGGACATCCTGAGGTGCAGGCTGATGGAGGACCTCTGTCTTCTTTAGGCTGACCTCCAGACCAAAGAGCTCAGCAGCATCTGCAAAGCAGGATGTTAAACGCTGCAGAGCTGCTTCTGTGTGGGTAACAAGGGCAGCGTCATCAGCATAAAGCAGCTCCCGGACAAGATGGTTTAAGGTCTTAGTGTGGGCCTTCAGTCGCCTTAGATTGAATAGACTTCCATCAGTACGGTATCGAATGTAGATACCGTCCTGATCATTGAGGTCTGCTGTGGCCCTTTGGAGCATCATGCTAAAGAAGACGGTGAATAGGGTAGGAGCGAGAACGCAGCCTTGTTTCACACCATTCTTAATTAAAAAGGGCTCAGAAAGTGCATTGCCATATCTGACTTGGCCATGCTGATCCTCATGGAGTGAGATAATCATTTTGAGGAATTTAGGGGGACAACCTAAACGTTCCAAAATCTGCCACAGACCTTTTCTGCTCACAGTGTCAAAAGCCTTGGTGAGGTCGACAAAGGTTACATAGAGACCTTTGTTCTGTTCCCTACACTTCTCTTGCAGTTGTCTGAGGACAAATACCATGTCTGTGGTGCTCCTGTTGGCTCTGAAACCACACTGACTTTCAGGAAGGATACCTTCTGCTATAGTGGGTATTAGTCTGTTCAAGAGTATTCTTGCCAGGATTTTGCCAGCAATGGAGAGCAGAGTAATACCACGATAGTTTGAGCAGTCAGATTTAATTCCTTTCTTCTTATACAAGGTGATGATGACTGCATCACGAAGGTCAGATGGTAGTTCGCCGAGTTCCCAACAGCGCACCACGAACTCATGGAATTTGGTGTGGAGTGCAGGGCCCCCATGTTTCCAGATTTCAGGTGGAATTCCATCAATCCCAGCTGCCTTGCCGATTTTCACCTGCTGTATGGCCTTGAGGGTTTCTCCTAAAGTGGGGGCAGTATCCAATTCATACTTTACTGGTTGTTGTGTGATGGACTGAATTGCTGAGTCTTGGACTGTGCGGTTGGTACTGAATAGAGTCTGAAAGTGTTCAGACCATCGATTCAGAATGGAGGTTTTATCTGTCAGAAGTGTTTGACCATCAGCGCTGAGTAGAGGGCTTTGTACCTGGTATGTAGGCCCGTATGCTGTTTTCAAGGCCTCATAGAAACCTTCTGTGATCACCTGTATCTGCGCATAATTGAGTTTTTTCAGCTAGATCAATCCACCATTTGTTCTGGATGTCACGGAGTTTCTGTTGGAGTTTGCTGCATGCAAGACGAAAGGCTGTTTTTCTTGCGTGACAGGATGGCAGTGCAAGGTGTGCTTGGTGGGCGGTTCTCTTCTTCCTCAACAAGTCTTGGATTTCTTGGTTGTTTTCGTCAAACCAATCCTTGTTCTTCTTGAGGGAGAACCCTAAGGATTCTTCGGAGGATTGCAGGATGCTGTTTTTAATATGATGCCAGATTGTTTCAGGAGAGGAATCTGCAGAAACTGTGGGAATGTTATCGAGCTTAGTTTGAAGGTTTGCCTGGAAACTGTCTCTTACTGTGGCTGATTGGAGATTGTTAACTTGGAGTTTTCTCCTTGGGATGCTGCCCCTTTTTGGTTTGATTTTGATCTTGAAATTGAGTTTACAGCGCACCAGCCGATGGTCTGTTTGGCATTCTGCGCTGGGCATCACGCGGGTATGGTGGACATCGCGGACATCTCTCCGTCGCACCAGGACATAATCGATGAGGTGCCAATGCTTAGAACGGGGGTGCATCCAGGTTGTCTTCAGACTATCTTTCTGCTGAAAGATAGTATTAGTGATGGTGAGTTGTTGCTCTGCACAGAATTCTAGCAGAAGTCGACCATTATCATTGCAGTTTCCAACACCATGCTTGCCTAATACACCTTTCCAAACTTCAAAATTCTTGCCTACTCTGGCGTTGAAATCACCAAGGATAATGATCTTATCGTCTGCAGGGACCTTTTGGGTAAGGAGGCGCAGGTCAGTGTAAAATTTATCTTTTTCAGCAGGGTCAGCTTGGAGAGTTGGGGCATATATACTAAAGATGACAACATGTTGCTTGTTGTTTAGTGGAAGGCGTAGGGAGATAATGCGGTCAGAGTGACCTGTCGGCAGATTTTCGAGTTTAGGAACAATAGAGTTTTTGATCATGAAGCCGACTCCTGAGAGGTGTTTTTCGGTTCTGGGCTTGCCTGACCAAAAGAGTGTGTAACCGGCACCATGTTCTCTGAGGCTGCCTTCTTCATGAAGGCGAACTTCACTGAGAGCGGCAATGTCGATGTTGAGACGAGCCAGCTCATGGGCAATTAGGGCAGACCGACGCTCAGGACGTCCGCTATCTGCAGAATCGAGCATGGTTCTGATGTTCCAACATGCTAGAGTTAATTTAGGTACACCTTTGGAGGCAGGTGCGTGCCTTTGACTTTTCTTTGTGCGACCGCATTGGAGGAAGATGCCCGTTGGCCTGCGGTTAACCAACCGGGTGAAAGTGGAGATGAGCTTTGTTTAGGCCACCTTTTCTAGGCCCCTCTCCGAGTGGAGCAAGCAGTGCTGTCCTTGGAAAGGCTGCTTGGTCGTTCAGGGTGCTGCCCCAAGAGACTGTCATCTCCGGTCAGTCTCAAATGACCAATATCCTGAACCGCCTGCATGCAGGGTTGGGTCTGCGGCGCCCAGTGCACCTTTCACCTGCCGTTTCGACCCTCGCCCGTCGCTACAGGACTTTTTGCATGTGGGTAAAGCCTTCAAGCCTGTGCAATGGATTTTTTAGGTGAGATGCAGTATGCGCGGAACTGAACCCACCCTTTAATCCTGAGGTTCATCTGCCAGGGCCGAGCGAGCTTGGACGGTGGCAGTGAGGTCCTCAGGATGTAGGTTTGATTAGAGTGACCTTCTCTTAGATGGATGGCCTTACAGGGCTAAGCGAGCTCCATCTGCCCGGGTTTGGAATTAGAGTTGACCTTCTCCTAGGATGACTGCCAGAAGGCTAATGAGCTCATCCTGCCCACAGATTTATTGTATCCGACCCTGTAGTTTTGACCTGTCTGGCATGGGTGACCCTACTGAAGGCATGTACCATCGCCAGCGTAGCTCGCAACCACATAGGGGTATACAGGTTGCATTCTTACTATTAAAAATGATTAGGCCAAGTCTTACACTACCTAGGTTTCTGCCATCTGTCTATATTCAATCCCAGGGAAGCACCCAGGAACAGCCCTTTGTCCTGACCAACCTTACAGTATGTAACAGATAAATCCAGGACATACCAAACCTGGGCAGTAGCCACGGGTGAACCAAAAACAAACAAACGAGCGAAACTGTTCTGGCCACCGTACCCATCTAGGGCTCGAGGCCCTCTCTAGGCCCCAGTCCGACCAAGAACTCCAAGCCCCAGAGGAAACTATTAACCACTCTGATCTTGTCCTCCCCCCACCGTGTTTCCTCATATCTTCCCACGCACTACTTACCTGACCACCCTCCAGTCCGAGGACCCCCACAGCCTGCCTGGTACCCCACCCCCCTCCCCAAACCAGACCGGCAAACCTCTGTGTATTCCGAGGCTTCAATTCTCCTCTCTCTCCTTTCTCACGAGGGCATAAGGTCACGCCGGCGAAGCTCCCTCTATCCTTTCCCGCTGGGGGGGGAGGGGACCGGGGGCGGCCCCGCGCGGGACCCCGGGGCGGCCCCGCGCGGGACCCCGGGGCGGCCCCGAGGCCGCCTTTTTCTATATAATTAATGAATAATCCTATTTTACAGCTCCACCAAAGCCAACTCCTCAAATACAAGGAAATAGATAAAAATGTATTCATTCAGAAACTGAAATTTTGAAATAATGAGTGAAATAATAACCATTGAAAAACAGTTATCATTTAAAAAAAAAAGGTTTTCAACATTTATGACTTTGCTGTATGAGGTCTAATGAAAGGAGAAGACAGCATAGTATTTAAAGTCTACACAGAATAAAGCTGTTCATAAGGAGTCCATATAAATAACTTATCAGTATCTTACAAATGCTAAAAAAAGTATTACCATTCATCTAAGGAAGTAAGACTGATGAATGGTTTCCAGTGCACCATGTGGCAAGTTCCTTTGTCTGAGTTACAACAAGGCCAATTCTAAGAATGTTCATATTAGCATATTTTTTGGCCTGTTCAGTGATTATTTTTGGCTTGAGGACAAAAAAAGACATGTGTTTGTGTAGTAATTTTATAGATTCTTTGGGGAACCAAGAAAAATAATTTACCTGCCCCGGGAATTATTTCTAATCAATTTTCAAGAACCTGTGATCAGCAATGAATACTGTAATACTTCTTTGAAAAAAAAAGGATTTTTTTATGTATTAAGGAAATAAATATCAAGAACATTGCCAACTTTTCTACACTGTTAGGCAACTGTTCTATATATTTATTGAATATATAGGAAGTATATATTGGTGTGAGAGAGAGAGAATCATCTATTTCTTCTGACAGGTTAATGGGAATATGCGAGCAAAGGTAGAATACAATTTGTTTTGCTCAGTCATGTTTGAATAATGTAGGTGGTCAACAACTTGCATCTCACATCTTCTACTAAAGCAGAAATGTAAAAAGTCTGGAGAAGAGTGATAAGATTGGTCAAAAAACAGATTTAATGAAGGGAACAACTGAAAGAATTTTCTCCAAAGAAGAAAACAATTGAGTGGTGGAAATCTTAGATATCCATGGAGGTGGCGGGTATCTTAGGTGTCCATGGACTTGAGCATCCCAGAAAAATAATAGGCAACAATTATTCAACACTTATTCCTATACTGGAAGTGTGAACGTCTCAAGAAACTAACAGAAGGTAATTTCAAAACTTGTGAATGAAAATTACCTTTCATGTGACACATAGCTGATCTATGGGTTCCTAGCTATGGAAAGCTGTGAACACTAAACACTAGCGTAAATTCAGAAGAGGACAGAAAAAAAATCATTCATTCATTCATTTGTTCATTCATTTATTCAACTAGTTCAGGAAATTCTTGAGGTGTAAATTGCCAAAGGGTCTTTCTGCTGTGCCTTTTGCAACCGGATGTGTCTATCTCGTATTGGCCTCTTTAGCCACCAGCGGGCTTGTAACAAACGTGGGTAGAGCCTTCCCCAAATCTTCATTCGCAAAGCCTAGCTGTGATGACATAAAAGCAAATCAAGGGAAGTGATTGTCCTGGTCTGCTCTGCACTGGTGCAGCCTCACCTTGAATATTGTGTGCAGCTTTGAGCACCACAATAAAAGAAAGATATTAAGCTATTAGAGAGTGTCCAAAAGAGGGCAAGAAAGATGGTGAAGGGCCTTGAGGGAAAGCTGTATGAAGAGTGGCTGAGGTCACTTGGTCTGTTCAGCCTGGAGAAGAGGAGACTGAGAGGAGACCTCACGGCAACCTACAACTTCCTCATGAGGGGAAGAGGAGGAGCAGGCACTGATTTCTTCTCTATGGCGACCAGTGACAGAACCCAAGGGAATGGCCTGAAATTGTATCAGGGGAGGTTTAGGTTGGATATTAGAAAAAGGTTCTTCACCCAAAGGGTGTTTGAGCACTGGAACAGGCTCCCGAGGGAAGAGTTCACAGCACCAAGCCTGACAGAGTTCAAGAAGCATTTTGACAATACTCTCAGGCACATGGTGTGACTCTTGGGTATGGTCCTGTGTAGGGCTAAGGGTTGGACTCATCAACCTTTATGGGTCCCTTCCAATTCACCATATTCTGTGATTCTGTGAAATGTTAATGGCATTAATTCACAAATTTAACAGGAACAAAATCTTGTAGCATAAGAAGCTGGTCAAAGGTCTGACACCAGATGTCTGGCATACCTCAGCAGGACACCAACAGCATGAAAGCAGTCATCATATCTGTCAGAACTGCTTACTGCAGTATATTGGTACAAAATGGCGAGTTTTCAAATGCTATTATTATAAAATATTTATCGTACAAAATATAGCACCTGTACCTTTTTCTGCCAGTTACATCCTTTATAACACTAAGTTCAGGAAGATAGTTGAGGGTAATTTACATTTATCAATAGGGTGATATTACCCAGAATGAATTCAATATTATCTTTGTGTCCACATGTCGAAAAATTAATCATTATTAAAAGGACAAAGTTATTATTCAGAGACCATGGAAATGATCTGAAGTTTATCCAAACGACAAAGGGAATGTATATTGATTTTAATTAAGTTAAGGAAAGGAAATTAACAATGGACCAAAGATCCAATGAGGGTATTGTCTTCAATAGTAGCTAATAGTGAAGCTCAGTGAAAATTTACAGAGGACAAATAAACTAGCTCCCCCACTGTGTTCTCACTGAGGGAGCAGGGAGAGTGACTGACTGACTGACTGTGCTGTGTGGGGTGCTTAGCTGCTGAATGGAATCCCCCCAAAATAATTCATAGAAGTTCTAAAATTTTTGATATTTCTTCTTTGTAGGAAAGCAGTTATCTAATAACTTTATCTGAGTGGTCTTGTCCTGATCTATCTTTGATATATTGCATTTTATTTATTTTTTCCTTTTATCTCCAAATATTTGTTTGTTCTTATTTGAGATCAAGTGCTCAGTTTTGTATTGTCGTGAGTTGTTCTTTCCTTCTCTTCTTACACAGTCTTAATTCTTAGTCCATCTCTAGTAATACATATCTAAAAAATATTTGTCAGTGTACCTGGAATTTAAGTGTAATGTCCTTTAGAACATGCATACATGTGTTCTTTTAAGAGAAATGAGGAAAAATTTGTTCCCACAAGAAAAAATAAAAAAAACAGTACAACACTGGACTAACAAGGTTCCTGATTTACCTTAATACATTTGCAAAAACAACATAAATTAGTAGTAGTTTATGTATTATTATCATCTACTTAGCTATTTAATTATTATTATATTATCCAGTTATTTCTTTGAATGAATTGGTAGAAATGCTTTTGATACAGGCAATAAAGAGCAACAGACACTTCATTTGATTCTGACAAGAGGGAATAATTCCTCTGTGTCAAAGGCAAGGTATGTGACTGTAAACATAGAATAAAAGAGTTCTTTATTCTTGGGAAGGGAAAGAAGCATCACAGACTTGCAGTAGCTGTAGATTTGAACAGCACATTTTTCATTAGAAAAAAAATTTACAAAGAATCTATATGAAACCCTTTGGGAATAAATTATAGAGAAGACGGTATTTGGGTAAATGACATCTTTTAAAATGGTATCTTTTAAAATAATGCTATTATTAAGGGCACAGTTGTTGATTAATGAAGCTGAAAAGAAAGCAGAGAAGTGAAGGAAAAGGACAATAGCTAACTCATGTGCTCTTAACTAACCTGAAACTTGACATGGAGCTGTATAAAATGTGAAATGATTTCATATTACTAGAGGTTACTGTATAAGAAGTTTTATAACTTGTGGAAGAAAAGTAAGAAAGGACAAGATTCAAAGAGTTACAATGAATGGAATGTCGAGCAGTAAAAGAAAAACATTCTTGAAGTACAGTTTTATGAGTAGAAGGCATCACTGGTTTAATAAATACTAAAAGATAAAAATGACCAATATGAAGTTTTCAATGTTATTTAGCATCAGTATTCACTGTACAAAAAATACCCATAGAACAACAAAAGCTCTTGATTTTCTAAGTAACAAAATTAATGTTGCTGAAATTTTTACATGAGGTTAACCTGGAATGAGAAAAAGAATCAGTTTAAAAAAATTGTTACATACATGTCTACAGTTCAGTAAGCCTAATCAAGATCATTCTTGTGTAGTGAGAGATTTGTCTAAACCAAATTAGAGCCACTTGACTCTTAAGTTTAAGGATCCATGGAAATCAGGGGGATTATTAAGCATAGGTAAAGCATGAAAATACTGTCCAACTTCAAATGAAGGTGAAACAGGACCAAAGAAAATGCAGAGCAGACATTTGATTTTCCTGCACATGGGAAATGCCAAGAAAAAAAGATATTCAAATAAGCTAATTTGCTTTACTTATTTGCTAAGATAATTTACTCATTTACAACACATACAGTTTCTCATATGTGCAATAAAGTATATATTAAAATATAGTATTCTTATATGTAATAAAGGGAAACATAGACTATAAGAAATTGTGGAAGGGATAGTGGAGATCTCATTAAAATGTTCCCAGAAAGGAAGGTTTTACAAAGGTCAACATTCTAACTATTCAGTGGGTACTTTTGGGAGCTCTTTTGGATCTCTTATTCTTTAATGTTCTCATTAATGACTTGATGCAGTACAGAGTATCCATATTCAAAGCTAGATATGATACTCTGGGAAAAGAACAGGAGAAAAGGAAAGGAGAACGGGAGGACTACAAGTACTCTTACCATTAAAACAATTTGCTAAAGTAAGTAAATATTCTAAATAAATATATAAATACTACTAAGGATTTGTTCAGAATCTGGAGTTGCAGTTGATAGCAAAAATGCCTCATAGAAAAAAGATTGAGTAAGCATCAGCATCATATAAAATCTTGTGCCTATACTGAAGTGTAGGCTGAATATCAGTCACCAATTAACAATGTTTCTAACAAAAAATTAACTTAAAGAAAAAATAGCTAGTTGGGAATAAGTTTTTAAGACTGTTAAAGTAATCTTCTATTCTGCTCCACAAACCTCTCAAGTGGAGTACTGACCTCATATTCTGAACAATATGTCAACAAAGATACAGATCAACTAAAAAAATATGAAGTAGTTCAGCAACTATGATCAGAAATCAAGAAGAAAATCTGATAAACAGAAAGAGTTGGTGTGACTTAACTTTGAAAACAGAAGGCTGAGGAGAGAAAATAATGTCTTTAAATATGAAAAAGATTGCCAGAAAAGAAGGCAACAATTTTTTGGCCATGATCTTTCAAAACAGGACAAGAAACAATGAGCTTGAACTTCAGGAAAGGAGATTATGGGCAGAATTGTGTAGTACATTGATTAAAAGGCTTTACTACCTGTATTGCAGGTCTCTAAAGAAGGTCTATACCTTGTTGATCTAACTTAAGAACACGGAAATAAGTGAGTTTCTGATGTGCTTCTACTACTCCAGTAGTCTAATAATGTGATAATGATATCCAGTTGCAAGCACACTAAGAGAGGGAAAAATATTCCTGTTTAAAAATCAATAAGTACTTTGTCCCAGCACTAATTTATATCAAATCAAATTCAGAAAGCATGGACCCCTGACTAAAGTTGGGTCAATTAGAAGTCTAGGGAGAGCATGAACTAACATTTCTATTAACTTGGATTACATATTAACACACAAGTTAATAAGGAAGTTAGTCTTTACTCTGTTAAGATTTCTAATGCATGCACCTTTGTCCTTTGCCACATAAAATAAACACAGGTCTTCTGTAAAGACAAGTTTTCTTGATTTTCTATTCTAAATATTTTTTAATAAGGATTTTTTCCTTTGCATTTAGAAAATATTAGCATTTACAGTAAAATTCCTTCGAAATAAAATTTCAGTGAATTCACTTTACAGCATCTAATCAGATGACTTTAAACTTCAATTAAGTTCCAATTTTAAAATTTATGGGACCTTACATTTTGACAAATGTTTGGTTGGTTTTTTTGGTTGCTTGTTTTTTTTCTGTACAGAATCAAATATTAAGGGATAGTAACTATTTAAAGAAAGAAAGTACAAAAAGATACTTGCCTTTTAAGAAAACATTAGAATATCCTCATTATATGCTCCAAAATTGAATATAATGAAAAGAAATCATGTCGTCTTCCTGTGTTAGGAAGCAGCATTGCACTATTAGGTATTAATCAGTTCACTTTGCTTCTAAACGCATGGTGCACTCCCTTTATTCTACTAGTTTAATAAAATTGCTTTAGACCTGAAAAATATGGGACAGTGTTCATTAGCTTAATTCATCATTCAAATGACATTCAAGATATCCCTTTTTTGATTAAATTTAGTTAAACCTTTTCAGTAGTAAGTATGGAGTTCCTCTCACTTGTAGGAAATACTTATAGAACATATTTTATTCTTTTTTTGAAATCTACATCCTAATCCCCGAGGCTCTTCCTGCCCTTACTCCATCTTTAACTCCCTTCTAATTTCTTAGAAAAGCAGGACAAGGCAAAGCAGAAGGAATGAAGTTCCAAGAGTCAGGCAGGAAGGCAGAGAAAGAAGGTAGTATGGTTTTAGAATAACTTATCTGGAATTAAACTGAATCAATAATACAGCTATATCTATGAAACAGAATTTGGAGAAGAGATTACTCGTGAAAATAGCTGATCAGAAAGGCCACGTATACAAAACATACTTAAACCTAAAGTACATATAGTCCTATTTACTTCAGCGATGACATTTGGTTTAATTCAATGAGGCACATAACTTTTTAAAATGAAATTCAAGTGGGATGTATTTTAAAGTGATATTTCCAAATTTATGGGGTTTTGGTTTTGTCTTCTGTATTTTCTAATCTTCAAATACTTCTTTGATATTGCAAGCAAAATACTGTCCTCCTACACAGTATAGCTATGCATACTTACATCTTAACAATGAAAAGTGTGCTTCTTTGATGAGCATTTAAATTTAGCCAGGCCTGAGACTCAGCTGTATTCAGCAACAGAACGTTGGAGGATAATGATATATTTTCTTAACAAAATTCCTCCCTTTTGTGCTGTGCATGTTTTACCATATTTCTTTACAAGAAAAGCACTTTGCTGCTGGCAAATGGCACACATTGGGAATGGATTCTGGACATTTTTTTTCAGTTTTCAGCAATTCATCTTATATTTTACATTTTAGCAGGAGATGTGGCATGTTTCAGTATTCCCCTGATCCAGATTAGAGTGGAGAAGGCAACAACGTGTTGTAGATGCTAAATCTAGATGGAGGGAACATGTCTCCCTTTCCTAGCATTGCAGTTATCTGGACCAGTGCTGAAGTCATCCTTTAGAGACAGAACATACAGCTTCTCCACACAGTAATCTTATATTTTCATTTGAGCAAGATTCATTTGATGTCTGCTTTTTCGCAGAGAATACCAAAACAGACATAAGGATTAAGATAATTATTTTAATTTAAACCAATACTTTCTGTTAGTTTGTTTACCCAAAACTGCTTCATATCATATATATGGTGATGGCAAACTCACTCACAGAACTGGACCAGGTAATCAAAATGTACTCTAAATTTTCTTTAGCAGGAAGCACCTCAGTTAAGGTCAATGTGGCATGCCGAGTTTTAACTTTTAATCTAAAAGACGTCAAAACTTTTTATACATTTAAACTGTGTCTATCCCATGTCTAGAGGCTTCTTATTAAAATCTAAAGAAGGTGAAATTTCAGGTATGTCCTTTGCAAGTCTGTTTGTCTGTTATACAGATAATTAGTAAATGTTTCATCATCCAAAAGGAGATGGATTCCTTTTCTGAGGGAATAGAAGATGTTTTATTTTTCACTTAAAACTCTTTATTTCCTGCAAATAAGCTAAATCCTAAGAAAATTTGTTTACTTCAGACCTAAGTGTTTTTACTTCTATGATGTGTTCCTGAAAAGGAAAATTTAAAATTTGATTAAACATAAAACAGATCTGAATAAAAGCTTTGCTCATGCGGGGCTAGTATGCCTAGGAAGATTTGTGAGTCACTAGACCATGTGGTTTTATTCATCAGTTAACTGATAAAGGGTCTGAGTTAAGAAGAATATCATAAGAGTCACAGGAAAGCATGTGACTCCAACACAGGTGAAGTGACCGGGAGTCACTTTAACTCCATTAATCTCCCCAATGCAGCCTCTCAAGAGAAAATTGTAGAGATGCTGAAAACCACTGCATGAAAGCCAGAATGAAGCAATATGGGTTGATTTGATATTCCCATTCTGCATGAATGTGTTTTTAAGCATTAATAACATTTAATTTCTTTGCCCATTGCTACAAACAAAGAAATATAAAATCCTTTTATAATTAAGCAATTTTAAATATTTTATCAGCACACTTTAAAATATACCTCTTTTCACTCTCAGCCCCAAAATGCTATGAGTCAATAATTTCCATATGAACTTTCTGGCCCTATTTTATTATATTATATTATGTTATACTATATTATATTATGCTATATTATATATTATGTAATACCAGAGAATAAGGTTTTCCTTGCTGTTCCTAAGATGATTTAAGTTCAGGGTTAAACCCCAGAGATTATGAAATCAGAAAAAATAAATATGTACTCTTCAGTGGTTTCTCAATTTTATTCCACTATTGTTTTAGTAGCAGTTATTGCACTTTGTATGTTATCTTTCCTTTTTTTTTTCTATCATACTTTTCATAAATGAAAAAAAATATTATTAACTCTCAAAACTCTAGAGGCTTGTATATTGCATTTAGTACAGGGACAGGGTGTAGAGACTTTGATGGATCTTGGTGCTTTTGTTTTAAAATGTCATCTGCTGTTTTTAAGTTACCATTGCACAAATGAACTACATTGTATACTCCACAGTCAAACTAATTGAAAGTATTGGAGATTACCATAGAAACAACATCATGATAAGCCTGTGATATTGTTAAAAGAAAGCAATGGTTGCAAAATCATCAGTGCTTGAGTCACAAAAATCAGATGAGACGCTAAAGAATCCCTTCGCTTGACAAAGGGCAAGTGTTTAAGGATCAGTCAGAGAGCTGCTCATCAGTGATTCACAATGTAACAAATAGGACTCTTGCAAAGCTTCCAAGTACAGGCCAAAATTTATCTGTAAAGTACACAAAGGTCTAGACTTAAAAAGAAAGAAATGCGTTTCAAGGTATTGATTCTGCATGGTAGAGCCAGTTAATCAACGAGAGAAAGCAAGTTCACAATCCCCTGGGTTGTGACTGAAAAATATTTAAGAATGGAGTATGAAAAGAGAGAAAAGGAACAGTGAGGCCAATGAAATTTAACAGGAGAACAAAAATTGAATATAGTTATGGGAAATACTCAGAGAAGAAAATGAAGCAAGACTGCTGGCCAAAAATTAAATAGTATTCCTTCTTCAGAAGATATTGGGTAGGAATGATGGAGTTGTCTTCTCCATAAAAGTATGCCCTAAGGAGAGTAAATGAGTAGTCAGGCAAAAGCCTAGCATAGCATAACAACCAAAGGGAAATGGAAGGGGAAAGAGAAAGGGGAAATGGGAAAAGTAAAAATTATTTTTTCTATGCCTAGTAGTCTTCAAAAGGAAGCATCATTAGAATTATTAACTACTTCTCATTTTCTTTTCTAAGTACAAGTTCATCCACTTTCACCATAAACTGTGCTAATATTAATCAAAACAGAAAAGAGATAAGCATAATGGGGAAAGCCTGAGACTGTGTTCAGTAAATTATTACTAATGACTGGTTTCCTTTTATGACAAGGTAACCTACCTAGTGGATCAAAGGAAGCCAGCTGATGTAATCTTTTTGGATTTCAGTGAATCTTTCAATACTGTCTCTCACAGGATCCTTCTGAACAAAATGTCCAGCACACAGCTGGATAAACACATCATGCGGTAGGTGAGCAATTGGTTCACAGGTCAAGCACAGAGGGTAATAGCAAATGGGATAACATCAGACTGGTGACCTGTCATTAGTGGGGTTCCACAGGGCGAGGTTGCAAACTTTTAAGGTTTTTTAGTGAAAGAATTTTGGGGTCCAATACATATTTGCCCATTTCACAGTAACAGACATAGTATGACAGTAATAGTGAGGTGATAGTTGAAAACCTTATTGCAAACCTGTGTTGTTTTTCTCTATGGTCTGTCACTTACAGAAAATGAAGCCGTAGGTTTTATCTTTTGAGAAGTAAAACAAAAGTGAAATAAAAAAAGCATAAAAGATCCATAGAAACAGAAACATCTCTTCACTCCAATTTCTAGTTCAGAGTAGGTGTTCTTTTAAATGATACCTTTGCTGAGGTCACTGACTAGCTATATTTTAAAATTTGCTGAAATAAAGAATATATTATCTAATAAAAAAACTTGAATCTTTAAAGCAGAATGTAGTAATTTACACTATTTTAATACATAAATTTAATACATTTAATTCTTAAATGAAAGCATCTGTTTCCACTTCAGTTAAAATTAAATGTTTAGAATTAATTTGTTAAAAGTAAGTAGAACTTTAAGTGTCTCATCATCAAGAATTTGATTAATATTCTTATAGCACTGATAATAAAAGACACACTTGTGATTCCTGTGGGGTTCTCATTTATTACTGCAGTTTCTCATCAAAATACCTTCTAAAGTGTTTCTAAAAGCACCCATGTTGGATTATTTATTTGCAATTTGGACCATTATTTAATAACTCAGTTTCATAATACTAGCTCTATTCCCTGACTTCCTTTACTTTCTGCAGTTTATAAAGTTGTGTTGTCTATGCATCAGATTCTTGTCTGTAAAATGAAAGGTTTATTTTAAGCTATTATTATTATTATATTATTATTATTAGCTAAAGATCTAGTTAGGTAATTTCATTAGTCTGAAAACTTTATGTCATTCACATGAAACAATGAAAATAAAGCTTTAATTATTGGAAAATGAAAAAAAAATGGGTTATTGAAACACATGCTTTTATACTGCAGTCCAAATTTAGCATTGCAGTGAAGTAGAGAACATGCCTGTTGTAACTTGGTGTATGTGTATGATAGACTCCATACAATTAAAAAAAACCAAACAGGTCTTAGGAGTACAAGGCACAAGCAATAGTCATAGACGTCCCCTTAATGATAATACAGCAGTACTTCTAGAGACAGTGATGCAGCACAAAATTTATGAGTGATCATTTCTGTCTGCCTTTGAGATAATCTGTCAACTCCATTCAGAAGAAAAGGGGAAATTGCACAGATCAGCAAGGTTAGATACAGCCTTATGTGATACAGCTGTCTGAGGCAGCTCCATCGATGTCATTAACTTAGTCAGCTTTGTTGCTCCCCTACACTGACAAAATGAGAGATCCCTGTATGAAGTTAACTTCTACAAAAGACATGGTTTTTCTTTAGTTTGTTAACATACCCGTTCTGTTAACATGTGTCTTCTCTGTTAACTTGTACGTTTCTGGACCACATTTTGTGTAGCTAGCTTGTTTATCTGTGAACTATTGAAATTATCAGTCTTTTAAGACGTAGTAAGAAATGGACTGATATTTTTTCAAGTATGTTTCAACACAGCCTTAATACATTTTTGACTACATTGTAACTTTACATTCTTATTTTAATAGTTCTGAATTTCTCAAGAGACTTTGAGAATCAACTTGCATATCTGATAGTAAAAAAGAAAAGAAACACCTACAAAGCACATCACAGGTGATCAATGTAATCACAGTAAAGTCTAACTTTCTATGTCCAAGTCTCTGACCTTTTACAGGCTCCTTGAAGGTGTATACAATTCTCCATTTCTTAGTTTCAAAGCCATAGGCCCACTCTGTGTGACTGTTCTGAAAAACAACCAAAACAAATGCCTTAGAAAATTTTGTAGATACAATATTCTTTTTTATAGAGATTTCTATACAGGTTTCAATGGATAGTAAAGACATTATTTTAAGCCTAAAACCTTTCTGAATTCTCTACAGTAAATTGATCCACTCTTTTTGTATCTGATATGTTTCTTAAACTGCATTATTTTCTTTTATGTATTCTACTTTTTTTTTTCTTTGCATTTCGTGGTAAAAAGACTCCGTTAATTGTTGTTATATTTTAAGAATCACAGAATTACAGAATCAGTAAGGTTGGAAAAGACCTTTGAGATTTCAAGTCCAACCTGTGATTGAACATCACCATGTCAACTAGACTACGGCACTAAGTGCCATAGTCTTTCCTTAAACACCTCCAAGGATGGTGACTCCATCACTTCCCTGGGCAGTCCATTCCAAGGCTTAACTACACTTTCTGTGAAGAAATTGCTCCTAATGTCCAACCAAAATCTCCCCTAGTACAGCTTAAGACTATGTCCTCTTGTCCTGTCACTAGCTGCCTGGGAGAAGAGGCCAACTCCCATCTGCTTACAACCTCCTTTCAAGGAGTGGTTGAGAGTGATAAGGTGGCTCCTGAGCGTCCTTTTCTCCAGGCTAAACAATCTCAGCTTCCTTCTCTACTCCTCATAAGACTTGTGCTCCAGATCCTTCACCAGCTTTGTTGCACTTCTCCAGACTCACTCCAGCACCTCTGTGTCCTTCCTGAACTGAGGGGCCCAGAACTGTACACAGGACTCAAGGTGTGGCCTCACCAGTGCTGAGTACAGGGGAAGAATCACTTCCATAGTGATGTTGGCTACACTATTCCTGCTACAGGACAGGATGCCATTGGCCTTCTTGGCCACCTGCTGAGTCATGTCCAGCTGGTTGTCAACCAGTGCCCCAGGGTCTTTTTTCACTAGGATGTTTTCCAGCCGCTCTGCCCTGAGCCTGTAGTGCTGATGGGGTTATTGTGGCCAAAGTGTAAGATCCAGCACTTCATCTTGTTGGACCTCATACTGTTGGTCTTGGCCTATCTATCCAGCCTGTCCACATCACTTTGCAGAGCCTTCCTACCCTCCTCCAGATCAACACTCTCACTCTCAACTTGGTGTCGTTTATGAATTTACTAAGGGTAGACTCAATCCCCTCATCCAGATCATCAATACAGATATTAAACAGAACTGGCCCCAATATTTATTCCTAGGGGACACCACTAGTGACCGAATGCCAACTGGATGCAGCACCATTCACCACCACTCTCTGGGCCTGGCCCTCCAACCAGTTCTTAACCCAGTGAAGAGTACAACTGTCCAAGCCGTGAGCTACCAGCTTTTCCAGAAGTATGCTGTGGGAAACAGTGTCAAAGACTTTGCTGAAGTCCCAGTAGACTACATTCACCACCTTCCCCTCATCTACTAGTGGGTCACCTGGTCATGAAAGGAGATCAAGTTGGTCAGGCAGGACCTACCCTTCCTAATCTCATGTTTGCTGAGTCTGATCCCTTGGTTGCCCTGTGTGTTCCGTGTGATCATACTCAAGATGATCTGCTCCGTAACCTTGCTGGGCACCCAGGTCAGGCTGACAGCTCTGTAATTCCTCAGATCCTCCTTCTGGTCCTTCTTGTGGATCACAATGGGGGCATCACAATGATCAATCTCCAGTCATCTGAGACCTCCCTGGTGATCCAGGACTGATGATAAATGATGGAAAGCAGCTTAGCAAACTCTTCTGCCAGCTCCCTCATCACCCTAGGATGAATCTCATCTGGTCCCACAGACTTGTGAACATCTAAGTGGCTCATCAGGTTGCTTACTGCTTCCTCCTGGAGGGTCCATTCTGCTCCTTGTCTACCAGCCTAGGGGGCCAGTTGTCCTGAGGATAACCAGTCTCACTGTTGAAGACTGAGGTGAAGAAGTTAAGTACCTCAGCCTTTTCCTCATCTTTGGTGACTATGTTCCCTGCTGCGTCCGATAAAGAGTGGAGGTTTTCCTTGGGTACTCTTTTGTTATTAATGCATTTATAAAAACACTTTTTATTATCCTTTACAGAAGTGGCCAGATTAAGTATCAACTGGGCTTTCGGCTTTCTAATTCTCTTTCTACATGACCTAACAACATCCTTAAACACTTCCTGATTTGCCTATCCCTTTTTCCAAAGGTGATACACCCTCTTTTTTTCCCTAAGAACCTAAAGTTTTTCTGCAGCATTTAAACCTGCAATTGCTACTATGTTTCTTCCTGGCAGGAAGGAAATGGTTGTTGGATCTGTGCTGCATTTTGATCTAGAGAAACACTAGGTAGGAGTTTAATCAAAGACTTAATCTTCTATGTCAACAGTTTGTGCATGGATACCTCTCAGCGTTTACTACATACATTCTGTGTTGACATTTATGCTCCAAGCAAACTCCAGCAATATTAATTTGTCTTTGGATTACCTCATAGGGTCTGTGAGTGTTGGCTTATCTGAAGTAAAACTGTGTTCTTTGATTTTGCTTGAATATGTAGATAGTTGATTCTGCTTTATAGCTGCATAAATGATTTTTCATGGACCCAGGATTCTTAAATGCTGCAATGAGTTAAAATTCAATCCCATTAACATTTGCCTTTGAGAAAACATCTTTTGCAGTCAACTCATTCAATATAATATCCACAGGAATACCATTGGAAAAAGTGTATAAACAATGTTTGCCTTTTTGTGTGTGTGTTTTCAAAGCCTCAATTCTTTTCACAAAGACCAAATTTATCTTTCTACAAAGGTATGAAAATATCAGCGATGTTCAGTGACTGACTTACACTGACTCTCTCAGCTCCACTTTCTCTCACACATTCCAGAGCATTCCTGAACCCCCGTTTTTACACATATCATTATTCCTTCATTTGCTTTGTTCTATTTTGTCCTCCACTAAAACTATTCAGGAGTTAATATATCTTTAGTTCCCCATGTAGTGAAATTTAGTCTCTATTCTTTTAAAGGATTTGATTTACCCAATAGGCACTAGACAAATCAGTGACATTATTTTAAATACATGGTTTTATCAGGGAACCAAAAAGGCTTACATCTTCCTCTTACCACTGTCTTCTGTGTTTCAGATTCATTTTGATTTTTTGCCTTTGCAGA
This sequence comes from Pipra filicauda, assembly GCF_003945595.2. Taxonomy (NCBI): domain Eukaryota; kingdom Metazoa; phylum Chordata; class Aves; order Passeriformes; family Pipridae; genus Pipra; species Pipra filicauda. The sequence goes on along the minus strand of NW_024104592.1, from coordinate 397,372 downwards.
TGATATGGGAATGGATCATTTATCTAGGATTTTGGGATTCTGCCTACTTCTGTTGGGACAGGAATTCCAGCTGTCTGCCTGCTGCTCAGAAAGCCCAGACAACCACTAGTACACAAGCACAGTTCCTGTTCAGTGGCTCTAAACTATCCAGAATACACTCTGCACACACTGACCATCTGCTTTCATTCTGTGATCAGAGTTGCAGTGGGCATCAAGGGTAGGCAGCAGGTGTTACAGCTTTGTTCAGAATAAATACAAGGGCCACAGTATTGTGCAGAGTATATTCCTGGACTTACTGCAGGTGGATCAATGTAAACCAGCAACCTCTACAGGTACTATTTGGCTGTTGAAGAACCAAAATGGTGCCTATCAGCCATAGGTTGTTAATTTTGTCAAAGTCTCTGTGATACTTTCTGTACTTAATCATTCATCTTTACAGCATTTCAAAGGACTATAAAACCATTGCTTTAGACAGGAAAAGGGTAGTGTTCTAGATAAAAAATGAGTAGGATTTGGACAAAACTCAGAAAAAAAAATTCAAATTCTGCTCTTCCAAATGTGACCAGCAGCCATCTCTTTCGCAAGGCTCTTGAACTTAATTATGTCTCTTAAAGTTGCTTGCTTTCTGTCCCTGGGAATATATAAGAATGTCTCAGACTTTGTAGGGCTGAGAACTTACAGATGTTCATAAGCACAGAAAGAGTCTAGAAAATAGTCATGTTTACAGCTATATTTTCTCAGTTGGTATTTTCATAGGATATTCAGTCTTGCATTTCTCACCAAAATGTGGATATACCTCCCAATTTCTTGTAAATAAGAGAGAAAAGGAGAAGAAAATAGTGAACATATTATCAAGATATGTATACAGTAAATTGGTAGTGTAACACAATGCAGTAACAGTAAGAACATTTGTCAAGTACATGTCTGCAGTCCTGTTGTCTGCTCAATGGCACTTAAAATGATCCCTCTCCCTCCTGTGAAGGAATGCTTTACTTCCCTCACTCTATACATGTAGACTATACTAAGTAGAGGGACACTCTGTCCCTCATGTTGAAACCTGTTTCGCTTGGCAAAAAGATATTCTTGTGAATGAAGACTAGGTAAAGAAAGAAAGCAAACACAAGCCTCATCATGGTTCTCTAGATGAGGAATTTCCTCACTTCTTCAAACCAGATGAACTGAACTATATTGCTTAGAGACTTTTATCTAAATTAGTACATTAAAAAACAGAAAACAAAAAACAAACATCTTGGAGAAAGAAATGGGATTCAGGATTCCTTCCTTCACTACAACTTCCCTCAGTATTAGGTATCACTTTAAGTCTTCTGGTGTTTATATTTTTGAGTGTTGTCATTTTCATTATTTACAGAAATGTTAAAACATATATGGAATACTTTGAGAATGTGGAACTCATCCACAAGTACAAAGATTGCAAAGTACTCATTTGAGTATGGGGGCTTTTTTTCCTCTGGTTTTGTTGGGGGTTTTTTGTCTTACTTTTTTTTTTTCTCTCCTAAGAATAAGAAATGTACACAAGTTCTTACAGTTGTCTGCATATCTCAAACCAATGCTTTAATTACTATATAAGAAGTCTTTCCTCATTCTGTAGTGGCAAGAGAACAAGAGTAGACATAGACATCTAACTGCAGGAGACAGTTCTGGACTAGGAGCTCTAAGAAGTTTTCCAGTCTTGAAACATATTTGAGTAGTCTTGAACTGCACTAGGAAAATGGTAGCTATATTTTTGTCTTGTTTTCTAACTTTTGTTTGTGTATGTGAGAATTTATGACCAGTATAAGGGTCATCATCAACAAATGCTAGAGTAGATGCATGATTGCTGTAGGTGACCCCAACCAATTCTGACTAGGAAGCCTGAAACAACTTCACCATGAAAACTCTTGGCTTCCCAGATGTGTCATAAGGCTGAAGCAAAAGATATTTTTAGCTATACATGCTGTAGTTTCAGCAGAAAAATATAGTCTTGACAAGGGAATATGGCCTTGGATTACAAAGGAACACATATTGTTTATTTAAGTATGCAAAAACATGTATATTTTAACAGTGCCAGAGAAAGTAGTGTAAATCTCTCCCTGCTACTTCTCTGAAAAATCCATACTATTATATAATATATATTAAATTCTTTATAATGCATATGATATAATGTATACATATGCTATAGTGTATTACACAATTTTTCAACTTTCATTCAAGAAAGATGATTTCCATACCTCAGAAAATGACTGTATCCCTTTAAAATATATTTCCAACAATCAGTTTCATCTGCTACACAAAATTCCTGAGAAAGAATCTCTCATTAGCTAAGATAATAACTGCATTGATGTAATGAAGGGGCTTTGGGTTGCTCCTCTGGAAAACTGAGATGCTCTATTTATTAAATTCCATAAGCTCAAACACTTTCTAATGACCCTGATATGTTATTTGCAATTTGGATCTTATTGGGATAAAAGTAGTTCATTGTTGCACCATTTATTTAAGTCTTAATAGAAAACTACCTTGTGAACATTGAAATTTTGTAAATAATATTAAACTAAGGTAACTGCCTGAGGACTGGTATGAATTATAATTCTTAGCATAATTTAATTGAAAAAAAATACAGGGCAGAATGAACAGAATACTTTTAGTTGCATCACTTCAGACCTCACTGGCTACATAAAAAGAATCTAACTTGAATTAATTGATCAGAATCCATTATAACAGGTACATAGATAAGTCAGAAATTTTGACCTTTACATTTTGTATCTCTCTTTATAATATCAAAGAACCTTGTCAGTCTGACACCGAGGGGGAGACATGTTATAGAATGCAAGTGCTAATAGATTTCCCAGAAGTACATCATGCTTTAGATATCTGCCAAAACATTAAGGAGTTAGTGATAATATAGTTTACAGAGATACAAATAGACAAAACTGAATAACCAAACCAGCTCCATTCAGCTAGAATACTTAATTATTTAACAAAGAGAATACCAAAGGAACTTAATTTTAGAATTGCAGGTAGTCACTATGACATCCAAAGAGTTGGGAGATTATAGATAGCTTCCCATTCAAAGTAAAAAGCGCAGAACTACTAATTATTTGACTTCAGATTCCTCATGAATGTAATACAAGTAATCTTTTATAAAAACTATTCAGAAATTTACTATCTGTTTAAATAAAAATGTATAAAATTTTAAAATGAGGTTTTTTGAAAGTTCCACAAGTTTGGGCTCACACTGGTAGGAATAAAAATCCTGGCAAGATAAAAATACAGAGAATATCTAAAAGTAAGTGGTAGTTCACTCACAAATGGAAGACAGAACAATTTATTAGAGACCTCCTCTACATATGTCTTTTTCGTGTAAAATAAAATGAACACAAATAAATTGAGACGCCTCAAACAGTGAGCTGTAGACTAACAAAGCCAACAGTGCGGTCTTTAAAGCAACAACAAAATTTAGAATCAGATGAAACAAAGATGAGAAGGCCTCCAGTAATTCTTCACTGTAGTGAGTCCAGACATTATAAAATAACCAAAATTTAACTCTTTAACAATTGACTCATTACCACAATATTCAGTGAACAAATCCTGATGGTCCCCTCTATTTTTTGACCTTAAGTTAGATGCCTAAATATCAGTCATTGACCCAAGATTCCTATCAGAAGATGAGTAGAGAAACACATCAAGTGATGATGTCTCCTCTACTCTTAGGATTGGCACCTGAAACAAGTCAGGTCAACCACTCAGGTCACACCAGATGTCTAATCTTCAGACGTAAAGCAGGGCAAGTCAGCTGATTGTTTTCATCTGTTTTTAATACCACTGCAATTAAGAAAAGTGTTAATTTTGTAGCAAAATGTCTGATCAGTAACAATGAAATGGAAAATCTGAGAGGAAACCAATATGAGTAGAATAAGAGAAGGAAACCTTGACAGAGAGGTCAGACTGCATCTGTAAAAGGTGAGTTTCATAATCATATAAGGTTAATTTTTAAAAATAACATTTGAGAACTATACAGAAGGTATATTGAACAGATAGATGTGAAAAACTGAAATAATCTTCAGTATTAAACTAAATAATATAATAGAAAGAAAGCAGAAAAGCTACATTCCTGAGATAAAAACCCAGTATTTTATATAAAATGACATTGTAGATGTTAACCTAGGCAAACAAGAGGAGTATTTAAATTGATAAGCAGATTATTAAGATGAGTTTAAAAGTTATGAATGCAAAACAGAAAAAAAAGAAGGTAGTTTGTTTGAAAGTAGTAGGGCAGTGACAGACTGAATAATGAAATAAAGCCAATAGTAGTCTTTTCCCCCAAAAAAATATTATCAGAAGTTTTCTAAAGCTGATATTGATGATATTACTATAGAAGAAGCTGCAAGCTACCCCTCATTTCACAGAAAAAGATACTTGGAAAACAAGCACACTCATGATTAGCAGAGGTAGTTTCTGCTCAAGTAAAACTACCAGGAAGGAAATGCTATTTCAGTAACAAAAGATGGCACTTGGTTATTATGCAAATTATTTTTAAAGGAATTATTAATTTGCCTTTCAAAGATTGTTATTTTTTTTCTGCCAAATTGGCCTTATTAAGGGTCTTGCTACCACAAGCTCCAGGTCCAGAAGCAGGAATTGTAACTACTCACCTAGCTGGCCTGACCACATTAGAATATGAATGACTAGAACTTGTCACCTTGATGCGGCTCTGAGATATCAGATGTTATTTTTCCTCAGTCTCATCATCATGTCCTATTTAAGGCACTAAATCCTCTAAAATGGATGTAGGGGAGAGGAGAGAGAAAAGTGTTAAGAAACATTTAGAACTTTGTCTTCCTTGTTCAGTCTATGTCGTGTGCATGGCAAGGGAGCTGGGGGCTGTCTATTTTGGGTTTAGTTTTAGAAACTCTGTGATGAGAATTAGCAAGCAAATTTGGGGCATGAGGATGACAATTTATGTGACACTTCTGAAAGTCTGATAGATACATGCATAATGTGAAGTGTTTTAGGATTAATGAGGTGATGAAGAAGAGGTAAAATTAAGAAGAGTTGCGAGTTCTCTTGGAACACACGTGCATTTCAATTCTGAAAGTTGCCAAATATTGTGGAATGACAAGCATAAGTGACTAGAATTACTGTAATGGTGTGAAAACCAGACAAGAAAAAGACATTATTTTCTTTCAAGGCTTGAATTTTAAGCACGTGTGTAGCATAAAAGTACTGTGTCTATTGTATTTTTACAGTATCCACTGATGTTTTGAAGAATGCTAATTTATATGATTTAGTAAATTAGGCATAATTAGGCATTTACTCTTTTGTTATTTTTTTCACAACAAGAGACTTTAATTACCATGGAATTGTAATTTAGATATTCACAATTTTCTTGTTTATTTTTGCTATATGAATGATAATTTTAAAAATAGCTTTATTTTCCAATTTAGGCAAAATCATTTAGCTTTTTCCTGTATTATACAGAAATATATGTTATATATTATCCTTATATTATGCTTTGAACCTCAGTATATTTTAAAAAAGTATATATCTCCAAACCCTTTCAGATTTTAAATAATTATATAATAATTTTATGTGCCATTTATGCTTTTAACAAAACACTGTATTATTTGCTTGGAAATTGAACTGAAAAAGTTTTGACTGTTTACAAATCGTGCATCGAGACTTTTGTTTTCTAAAATAGTGATATAAACATGTACTCTGTGTACTAAGTCTGTCTGTACAAATATTACCTTATTTAAATTCACGAAGAAAGAACTGTGTAACAGCAAGATCTCGTGATTCTATTTCTCTATAAAAGTTACATGTAAAAATTTTAAAGTATGATTTGAGGGTATCTGATATTATATATTGGGTTTGCATGGCAACCTTTTGGTAGCACGGGTGCTACAGGGGGGATTTCTGTGACAAGCTGCTAGAAGCTTGTCTCATGTCCAACAGAGCCAAAGGCAACTGGATCCAACATGGACTCACTGCTGGCCAACTCTGAGCCCATTAGCAATGGCAGAAGCATCTCTAGGGTAATAGATTTAAGAAAGGGAAAAAGCTGTTTTGTGATAACAATTGTAACCAGAGAGAGGAGTGAGAATATGTGAGAGCAACAGCCCTTCAGACACCCAGGTCACTGAAGGAGGGGGAGGAGGTGCTATAGGAGTGGGAGCAGAGGTTCTCTTGCAGCCCATGGTGCAGGTCATGGTGATCAGCTCTGCCTCTGCAGCCCATGGAGGTCCACGGTAGAGCAAACATCCATCAGCAGCCCCTGGAGGACCTGGTGCCAGATCAGATAGATGTCTAAAGGAGGCTGTTACCCTGTGGGAAGCCCGTGCAGAAGCTGACAGCATGTGTGGCCCTGTGGGGAGAGGAGCCCACACTAGAGCAGGTTTCTTGGTGGGACTTGTGACCTTCCAGGGGACCCACGCCGGAGCAGTTCTTTGAGGACTGCATCCTGTGGATGGGACCCCATGCTGGAGCAGGAAAGAGTGTGAGGAGTTGTCCCCCCAAAAAGGAAGGAGCAACAGAGATGGTGAACTGACCTTAGCCCCCATTTCCCATCCTCCTCTACCACTGATGGGGAGTAGTTAGAGAATTCAGGAGTAAAGCTGAGGCTGGCAAGAATGGTGGAGGGAGGGAAAAGTGTTTCATGATTTGTTTTCATTTCTCATTATGCTAATCTGATTTAATTTGTAATAAATTAAATTAATTTTCCTCAAGTCAAGTCTGTTTTGCCTGTGAAAGTAACTGCTGACTTTACCTGTCCTTGTCTCAAACCACAAGCTTTTTGTTGTTTTCTCTCCCCTGTCCATTTGAGGAGGGGAGTAACAAAGCAGCTTTGGTAAGCACCTGTCATCCAGACAATCAAGCCACCACAGATCTGTGTGTGCTTTATAAACCTCAATCCAATTAATTTGCTAAGATTGCTAAGTCTTCAATAAAACCAAATCAAGTTTCTATAAGTCTTCATTTCCCATGTAGTTGTTGCATCTCAGCTTGAACTGAATCTTACCTGGAGACATTTTGCTTATTTTAATTCATCCAAAGTTCAAGATGAACTCATGACATGCAAAGCTATGGCAAAAGAAATGGCTACATATTGAATAGATATTTCACACTATTTTTTATATTGAATTATTTTATTTTGGTTTAACACAAAAAGTGAAACCTTAACATTGACCCTGTTCAGTAACTAATTTTGAGCAAATTTCAGTTTTTGCAATGTCTCTTTTGAAGAAATGGTATTCCAAATACCAGCTCTTGGTAACAAAAAAAAAAAAAAAAAAAAAAAAAAAAGGAATATAAACACATAACCTAGTACAGAAATAAACTGCCCTAAACATAAGTTCAGGGTTTATGACTGCAGGAAGCATGAAATACTCACTTCATGAGAAGATTGTAAAGGTTTTCTACCTATGCTTTTACTTACCTGTCACGGTGCACACTAAAACATTATGATCTTGGTATGTTGGGAAAATGCTAGAACAGAGAACTCTGATTACTACAGCTTACACTATTTGCTACAGTGTAGCTAATCATTAGAAGTCCTAGTTCTATCAGTAATAATATCCCCCATAAGTGGAACACAGACCTATTATATTCAGGATAGCATTTGCAATGTGAGAAAACTGAACCCAAAGAAAAAAAACAAACTAAACAAAAACTCTACGAACCCCAAATGCATGGTCTCCCCAAAACCCTTCTACTTCCTCAAAGCCTCAAAGTTTGCAAATGGCATGGGTCTCGTTTCTACATATCTATTTCTTTATTCTGTTCTCAAATTCCCCTCAGACATATTCTGTCTAAATCACTTGAAAACATACAAATGAAACTGCTGTAAGCTGTTTCTGAAATGTTTTTATTTAATGCACTGAAGTCTGTTCAGAGTTTCTGTTCAAGTTTGGTGCAGCAGTAATTTTTCTTTTTTAACAGTTTTGCTTCTTTTCCATCTGTAATAGTATCTTAAATTTGAAGAATAACATTAAAAATGTTTTAAATGTTATCAATGTGTTGCAATTCAGCAGCACTCTAATATTTGATTTTTTTTGAAAAAGCAAACCTGCAACAATAAAAAGCTATTTTTATCTTGATCTACGAAGACCAACAGCACCACCAACACTTGTTATTGAATTAAACCAGAAGAGTTAACAATAAGAACTGTCTACAAAAAGAATGTCCAGAGTAGGAAATTTTTAGACCTTTGTTAAAATACATGTAACCAGTGATCAAATTCTCAGAAGATACAATTACAGTTTAGATCATTACCATGTTGACTGTGAACTTTTCATAGTTCCTAATACAAAACTCAATAAATACTATGCGCTTATCATAAATTCTCTGAGAAATATGTCTTTTATGAATATGAATATCAACACCTACATTTTCAACCATTTGCAAATTCATATATGTTACTTTGACCAAATCTATAAGAAAAATAATACTTATTTTATGTAGTAGGTACTTGACTCTGAATTTTCTTGGTCTGTTCTGTACAATCATAAAACCCCAGAAATTCAAATTCTTGATTTGTAACTTTCAATTGGCTTTTATTATAGAGTTACTCAAGTAGTATTTTTTAGAAAAGATTTTCTTTATTTTTTTTTTCACTTGTCCATTGGTTGCTTAACGTAACTTTTGTTTTTTCTTTCTTCTTCTGGATATCTACCTTTTGGACAAAGCACAGAATTACTGCAAAATACCTATGCCACCAAACCTATGTCACCTAACTTAGATGTGTCTATATGCAAAGTAAGCTTGAGAGAAATAACTTCTTGGATATTTTATAGTCAAGTTTTAAATCTGACTTAATAATTCTCTAGTAAATTAGTTTTCATCTGCCTTTGTAGACAGATGTGTAAATCCAGATCTGATCTTCCACTGTAGGCATTCAACATGTCTTACTGAGACAAAATGTGTGGCAGATACTCTTGATAGAATGTTAAGTACCTGGCTTGGTTTTTAAAGCTCATTTTAATATATGATTAATTTAGTCAAAAAATACTTGTATCCAGCCTTACACTTTTTATCACTTCCAGCAAAAACAATATTTTCTCTTTGAGTTTAATAGGAGACACTGGAAGCCTCTAATAAAAAGCAGTGATGTTTTGTTTACAGCTTTATTCATACAATTTTCAAGCTCACTCCACCATTCATGACCTCATGGACTTGAATATATATTCACTGAAAACAAAATTCCAATTTCTCAGCATTAATCTATGCCCACGGTGTTGTCTAACAGCTCTCCACACACCCCCCACACCACTCTAAAAATTGTACTCTTTTTAACAGCAGGCTGATACCTTTGAGGGTAATGTGTTTTTGTCCTTTATATGTCATAATAAGCATATATAGTTGTTAACCCAGGCTTTCACAGACCTTAGAAATTTGTTGGGAAAAGCCCTTTTAACGGCAATATTCCAAGATGTGCCAGATAACTCTAGAGTGCTCTGAAAGACAGATTCCAGATATGACTATAATAAGAATGTATTTTCCATCCCTCTGGCTTTTTATATGTGTATTGTATTTGTGTGTAGACATAGATATCTCTAGTTAATAAAATTCTATTTGCCATGCATCAATGTTTGATAATTTGTATAATGATTATTTTAAATTCTTGCCTATTTCTACTCTCCCATGTGTCTATCTATCTATCTATTTATGAAATTCATATATCGCTTTGTATGTATGAGGCGAGTTACCCTATAAACTCTTATTTCCAAAGAATCAGTAAATACTTTTGTATTTAATATAAATACATAATACAAATACATATGTATAAGTGCATATTTATAAACATCTCTGTCTTACTTGCTGAAAAAAAGCCCAGATGTTAGGAGAAGGAACACTGAGTACCTCAATCCTTTAATTGTCAAAACTGGAAAGCTTTTGCAATTTTTTTTTGTCTGACAATAAGACAGTACTGAGATAATCCAAAAACCCACGGGTATTTGTCATGTAAAGATTTTTCGAATTCCTTCCTCAAGCCCTAGCATGCTTTACCACTATCCCAGAGATGTTATTGTGTCTAAAACTCTTCTTTTCCATTGCTATTTCTTTAGTTCGTAATAGCCTTTGTCTTCTGACAGTTATTCTCCCTCTTATCCCCTCTCTTCATACCTATCTTTCAGTACTGTGTTAATAACCTAAGGATGGTAGTTTGTCAGTTTACAAATTAATTTGAGATTACAGGCTCTTCATGCTCAGTCATGTCATAAAGCCAAACTGTGGCTATGTTAAGTATTTAGTGCTAGGTTTACAACACCACACTCTGAGCTGACTATTGATTATGTCTTTCAAGTTCTTGTATGTTCTTCTTTAAGTATTACTGTTACCTCTCTTGTTTTATGTTGTTTTGCAGGCAGTTGACAACGTATTCTAGAAGATGCATATACGATTCATAGCCAGCCCTAGGGATGGAACATTTACTGCCATCCCATTACAGTCTGTTCACATAAGAACTCTTCACTTGTTCCAGTCATCAAAGAAATCTCATGAATAACTGCACAAGTTGTCAAATATAATAAATAATTTGAAAGGAGACAGATAGCTGTATAAATGTAATAAAAGTATTTAATGGCAAGTATTTAGTGTGTTTAAACAAGCTTACTAACATTTTATTTACTGTCGCTTCATATCATTACTAATATTTAAGCTTTAAGACCTTTATTTCCTTTGGAATGTGTTACAAATTATAAATAGGTATCTTACTGGATAAACATGATTTCAGCAGCAAGTGGTTTCCCTTTTCCTACATTCAAGTGAATACAAGACACCCACCTTGAACAAACAGCTTTATTTTCCAGTACAGAATTGGTTTGTGTCTCAACAGATAGAAATGAGGCCTGTGCTGGTATTACTGTCTGTGGATCTACCCATGTATAAACTGAATCTGGGGGAACATTAGTCTAAGGCCTGGCACTCTCAAATTTTGTATTTAAAATCCCTATCTCTGGGCAAAATCTTCATCTGAGCCAAGAACACACCTCTCTTCTCCCTCTTCAGGCCTGTGAAATAATTTGTGTGAATCACCTTTCACATTGAGTTGTTGGTCCTGCTTAGGAATCCCCCCTTAGCTCCTCAGATCATAGTTTTATATACAGATGATGCGTCTAACAAGACTTTAACATTGCAGGAGCATGACACATGGCAATTGTCGGTACATATGTGTTGTCTGGTACCAGACAGCTCCTTAAATTGAGAATATATTGTTTTCTCAGTATCTGTACTGCAGTTCAATATTTATCCACCGCTGTGATCAACCTTTTTCTTTAGTGATAAAAATGCAAAACACTATCAACCTGTGGCCCCGTAATATAGTATTGTCATTGTTAGTACCGTGCTTTATACTGACTTTCCAAAGCCTTGGGACTGGTTTTTCGACCAGGTGTCTATAGCTCATTTTTTTCTTACTTTCACAGAATCACAGAATGGGTAAAGTTGGAAGGCACCACAGTGGGTTATCTGGCCCAACTTCCCCACTCAGCCAGAGTCATCCTGGAGCACATTGCACAGGATTGCTTACAGACGGTTCTTGGATATCTCCAGTGAGGGAGACTTCATTACCTCTCTGGGCAGCCTTTTCCAGTGCTCAGTCACCCATACAGTAAAGTTCTTCCTCATGTTCAGATGGAGCATCCTCAGTTCATCTTTATGTCATACAACCATAGTTTATATGGATAGTAGTAATAAGCAGTTATTCTATGTAAAGACATTTATGACTGATGTGATTTAGACAATAGCATGTCTGGTAAGTATGACAAAAAATCAGAAGCAGCATGAAGCATAGAGCAGTACCTGCATGGGAAGATTAAGACAGGGAGCAGGCTTGGATCTAAAGACCACAAACTGTGAGAATCAGTAATCATCACTTAAACAAATGCAGACCTGGAAGTGGGCAAAACTCAGTTTTGAGTAGCAAAAGAAATGAAGGGAAAATACATAACACACATAAATGGCACCTGATATAGTACATTTGAATGTAACAAGGAGAAGCAGATGAATAGAGAATACATCACATGTCAACATGTGTCCAAAAAAACCACCAAAACCTGTAAAAAGACTTTGAAAGTGTATCCTATAATAAGGAAGAAGAAACCCTTGACACGAACATCACATTACTCCTAGTGAAGAACATGTTGCACATCCCCACTCCACCACCAGAATAAAATGTAAAGAGCCGTAGCTGAATGGAAAGGATGAGCGTAAAAGCAAGAAAAGGGATAGAAACTAAGAACTGTGTATGTTACATTTTTATTTATACTAGTAGTATAACTGAGGTTTTTTCCATCTAAAAGGATTCTGACTGTGCTATTATTCTTTCATATATTTTCTGTAAAAAATAGGACTATACTATTAGACTAGACTCTTAAGATATTTGTTCTTCTAAACATTTGGGTTTTTATATATACACATATTTATATATGCACACATACCATATGCATACATATGCATATACATGTGCACATAAGGCACACTTATTTTCTACCTATAAAAGAGATTTTGAGTATAACAACACAAACTCACAGAGGAAACGTACATATAACATTTTGTTCTAGTGAAGTTATTTTGATCAGATTTTCTTTTGATGCACACATGACAGTACACATTGCTTCTATTACATTTCTATCACTATATCCAGGAAATATGCTTGAGAAGAAAGTTCCGTTCTTTAATGCTCCTTCAGTAAAATGTCAGTTTCACAGCAATTTGACATAGTACTTAAATTTTGTCCAAGTTTCTCCATCTCTTTCATATTCCACTATGTTTATTGGCATTTGCTTTCATATAGCATCTATCTGTCCCATGAGCATGCATAGGTTAGCGTATTTGCCTCTGTCATGGGAGATAATATCTCTATAATACATTCTTTTAGGATATTCTTCCTCAAATGCTTCAATTTTCATAGATCAAATAGCTTTTCTAGCAAGAAATATTATGGCTGGAGTAGATTGATCAGTACACAATGACTAACCTTCATGACCTTTTACTGTGCCCTTATCTACTCAGCAAAGGTAATTTGCCACGTACTTTTCTCACTGCAGGAGATATCAGTTCTTACATATTCCTGAAAATACTTGACTTGATATATAGTAGTATTGGTTTTACCTCTTTCACAGAGATACCACATTGGCTGTTTACTTGTTAACACATTCAAGTTCTTTTCGCTATTAAAATTTTAAGTTCTTGACTCTGTAGCTTACAGCTGACGCTTCAGAAAAATTTTTCTTATCTCTTACCAACAATAGCTTAGCCTAATAAGTATCACTTTGTGTAAAACTGGATCTACAGTGCTTACATATCTCAATATACCAACAATTGTTCCTTTATTCAGTAAAATTCCTCTTAGTTTGAGCTGTTTTCTGAATACCAAGATACACCTGCCAAGAAAGACCTAATTTTTTTTTTCCTAATAATTTGCAACCAACAGTAATGGCATTTGGGAAGTGTTGGGGACCAGGGAGTGGTGTTTCCCGTTTCTTTTTTATCTGTTCTTTTTTTCCTCTTGTATTTCTAAAAAGACTGTCCTTACTCCACTAAATTATGATTACAGAGATACTGAGTCCTTGTGGAATATTGCAACTCTACTGAAAGGAATGGGATCAAATTGGTCATAGGATTATCTTACTGTCTTCTCTAATACTCAGTTTTAATCTCAAGATTCATTTGATGTTTCCTTAGGTTTGATAAAATTACACTTAAAAATATAATGAATCAAAAGTATCTTTTTGCTTACGTATAGCTACACTTAACAGGATAACTTTGTTCACCAAAATGATACCAAATGTGCAATCTGAATTTATAATTATGGCCTCTTGGTGCACTAAAGAAATTAGTCAATCTATTTTCTTTAGCAAAATCACAGAACGTAATGTAATAGGTCACATTTTCATAAATTAGTCCATTGACTCACAGAAAAATTTGACCCTGAAGGGATTTACATAGTAAATATTTTAAATAAATATTTATTTATTTATTAAATAAAAAATTACGAAGTAGTATTCTACCTGAAAGTTAACAGGGATTTGTAAACATCTGTCTGCAATAGTGTGGTAAGTGGTCAGAACTCTACAGTGTTGCTTTAAGAAGGTCAAGAATTGATGAGGTTAGTTGAGAAAAATAAGAGCTGGGCCCCTTGCTTATCTTGCACCTGGCTCAAGCAAAGCCTAACAATCGAATATTTGAAGACAATATCTCACCACCAGATGTTCTTTCAGTGAGGCACAGAAGAACACCACACCTCTGTACCAGCCAACAATCACACTCCCTTCACCATGGAAAACAACCTTGTTATAAATCTGGTTCATTAAGGAGATAAGGATATACACAAAGACCGGATGATGAAGGTCAGAGAGCCTTTACTGTTTCCTCAGTATGTGAAGGAAGAGCAAAGTGTTTATCGAACCTCTTCTGTCAACTACAAATTCTGAAATGGATCCTCATTAAACCTCATTAACATATTAATTTACACAACCCTTAGGATGCAAATGAAGGGGGTTATTTTCTGCTGAATTCCAGTACCCTTACTGCAACAGTAAACTATTAATACTAGAAATCAGGAATGTTAGAGGCATGAATCTTCCAAATAACATGTGAGTATCTTCCACTAGTATTGACAAATAATTAAGCTCAAAATGGCTTTTTATTGTCAAAAGAAAATGTTTGCAACCAATGTCATATGATTACCATATAACATTACTGATAAATGGCATATAGGAAAATAAATTCAAATATCAAACCTTTTCAGCATGTATAGTGTACATGCACATGTAAGTGTGTATACATATACTTCCTTTGTAAGATTTTTTTTGGTACAAAACACCTTGTCTGGAGTCTGAATCTGAAAAAAAGAGATTATGAAACGGCACTGAAACAAGGGAATAATTTACCAACCATATTCTTATTCCAGGAATCCATAATGAGAAACAGTAATTTCAACAATGGATGGCAAATTTACCTTGTTATCAAGATATTTTCCTTTTCTTTCTTTCAGATCCTCTTATATTTATTCTTATCTATATTTAAAAGGCAATGGTGGCCCATAGGCACCTATTCAGTAGATTTCTGGAATAGAAGCAGGACAGATGTAATAAAAATGGAAATTAACATTGAAATCCATGCAAATAACATACTACTTACTGATTTTGAAACTCCTATACTACAGGCTGCTAAAACATAGAACAATTTTCTAATTACTGCTTTCTGAAAAGAACCCCTGACTCCTGCGGCAGTCACAGCTGAACTTTGAGAAAATACATTAAGGTGATAATAATACTTGGGTATGGTGAACTCTGCTCCTCTTGATATGTAACACAGCATCAATTTATAGTTAAATGAATGTGCATGCTGTCTTTGTTCTATCTTCTACTTTGTTAGCAAAATATCAGGTTGATTTTAAAATACTTCAGTGTTTTATGAGATCTTGAATCTCAGTTGCATAATTGTTTCAGATACCTTCTTCATCCTCAATCTCAGTAACTGTAAATTTGATGTGACATTACTAAACTGTAAAGCTCTAGAACCCAAGTCTCAAAACAAGACCTCAAGATTCAAGGACCAATTATTTGGAACAGCTGACATAGGTACTTCTCAGTAGTGTATTTGTCTTCTGTCTGTTCTAGAACAAGTTAACCTCATTTCACATAAGGCATATACCATGTCATACAGCATTTTGTTTACTTCGGGAGGAGGATGTTCAAAAAGGCTATTACTGTGGAATAGCTAATACATCATAATTAATTATTGCAGGGTATCCTGTTCCTGTCCATAACCTCACATAGCTGTTCTACAAATCTAAATCACGTCTATCTACTTATCATTCTAATGTGAGTAAAGTTCTACAGCCTTTGGGACATATTTAAGTACTCTTGTATTATACTTCATTCCATGAACAAACCCATTGGATTCACTTTAAAGGCTCTTGAAAGATTTCAATGAGCTGTGAAATTAAGCTCTACCCTTGTACCCTTTTCAATCTGAATTTCATCATGGACTTTTGTACAGCTGTTTTGTTGTATGAATGTTTGTGGAAGAGCTTTTAATTCACCTGAATCCCTGATATTCACAGATGAATGACCATATTCATAATCCCACCGTATAAGCATGAAATTATTAGCAGAGTTTGACAAGGCAAAGTTGAATGAAGGTTGTGCAGGATAGACAGTGCTTGTGATTAAATTCAGCCTTGAGGTTCCCTAGCATCCAATTTTACAATTTTTTGTTTTGTTTTCTTTTTTATCTAGGTGAGAATCTGTATGTAGATGCAGCAGAATGTCATGGTTTTGTTCTTACAAATACCCAATAATAATTGTAGACACATTCCTGAAATCAGTACAGCTCTATTAGTTTACAGTAGTTCACAATTTTCCTCTTCAGGCTGAAAAAAAGATCAATATTTGAACAGATTTAACCTAAATATTAGAAAATCCAGAAAAAAATAAGGAACAGGTTTGATTGTTGAAGAAATGACTTATTTAAGGACAGTATTTTTATTTTCAGGGAACATGGTTCTGATTTTCAATGATGCACAGTAACAATGATATGTTTGAAGGCCCTGGACTGGCACTACAGCACTCTTTGATGTTCACCACACCAGCTGAGTACCCTGCTGCCTCCTAGTCAGAAGCTATGCAGAGAAGAGTAGGTATAACTTCTTTCAAGAAATACTGGAGTCAAACCCAGCAACACTAGCAATAGAAACATTTGGGAGAAAGAAGAGAAAAGATGAGTGTGCTGTGTTAATGACACGTGGAAACAAAGGGAATAAGTAAGCCTGTGCAATAGTACAGCCATTCCTTCCTGTACATATGTCAGCACCTATTACCTACAATTATTCTTCACAAAGTCTGCTTGTATTTTGTAGACTGGAAGGATGATGAGATACTGGATTACGGAGAGATAGTCTTACCGTGTGAATAAATGGCAGCATATATAAGGTGACCCAGTATGATAAGAGAATAAATCCTCTTAGGCTGTCTTGTATTAGAAATACTTCAAGCAATTACAGCTAATGAGAAAATAATTACAGTTCACAACTAGTCCATAAGGAAGATGTACAGGGAGAAAAAAAAGGAGCTCCTATAATAAAGATATACTTTGATCAGCTCAGAAATGGAGTGATAGTTGAATGACTTGTCTCTGCTGGTTTGAGCTGAGGTAGAATAATTTTTCTTCATAGTGACTAATATGGGGTTTGGTTTTGGATTTGTGCTGAACACAGGGTTGATAATATAGAGATGTTTTTGTTATTGCTGAGCAGTGCTTACAGTGCAGCCAAGGCCTTTTCTGCTTTTTATACTGTCACACTGGTAAGGAAGTTGCAGGTGCATGGTAAGTTGGGTGAAGACACAGCTGGGACAGGTGACTCCAATTGACCAAGGAGACGTTCCACACCATATGACATCATGCTCAGGATATAAAGCTGGCAGAAGAAGGAGAAAGGGAGAGATGTTTGGACTGAAGGTGTTTGTCTTCTCAAGTAGCCATTTATGAGTGATGGGGCCCTGCTCTCCTGGAGATGGCTGAACACCCGACTGCCCATGGGAAGCAGTGAACTAATTCCTTGTTTTGCTTTGCTTGTGTGAGAAGCTTTGCTTTCCTATTAGACTGTCTTTGTCTCAACCCACAGGTTTTCTAGCTTTCACTCTTCCAATTCTGTCCCCAGTCGTCCTGGTGGGGGAGTGAGTGAGTAGCTGACTTGCACTTGGTTGATTGCTGGAGTCAAACCACAACACTATCCCGTTTAAAATCAAAAGTTCCTCCTGATGATGAGCCAACAAAAATCTAAGATACAAACACTTTCACTTGAAAGTCCTTGTAAAGGTGGTTTCAGTAGGCAGAAATAGCAAGTTTTAACTCTTTGAGATGTAGCTTGCTCATTATAACTTACCACCTTTTCCTGAAAAAAAAGTAGGTTAAAAAAGTACATAAGTCTGTTTCAGAGAATTTTTGCATTATTTAAGCCAGAGTGTCCCAGCCACACATCATAAAGCTTTTCAGATCAGGGTGAGGAGGGACGATATGAACCCTGACAGAAGTGGATTATTCTTATAGCCATGTTTAGAAGAGCATTTTATTACGGGAAATTGATGATCCCCTAGCATCTTCACAGTCTGTAACAAAGTTTGAATATGAGTAGAATATATTTTTTACAGTATGTGTGCGTTATGGCACCTTTTATTTGTTTAGTAGTTTCAGATTCAGGGCTCTTTGATGCAATTTTTCTATCACCTGATATGCCACAGGTTGGTGTCATGGCTGGGCTTCGCGAACGAAGATTTGGGAAGGCTCTATCCACATTTGCTACAGGCACGCTGGTGGCTTATGAGGCCAATACGTGACAGACATATCCGATTGCAAAAGGCACAGCAGAAAGACTCCTTAGATGGTATATTCTGCAGAACACGGTTCTTTCTGCGTTGCCTTTTTTCCTCGAGGGTGATCCTGCGTGTGTTCTCAAAGGAGACAGCTGCGTTATAGATGGTGTGTCTCCAGGCCTCCCGATTGGAGGCCAGAGTAGACCAGTTATGATGATCAATATGGCCAAGGCTGAGATGTTGTTTCAGGGAGTCCTTGTATCTCAGAGCTCAAATCAGTCCAACAGTTTAATTATCTCGGTAGCCTCATCTCCTCAGATGGTAAGATTGACGGAGAGATAGACAACAGGTTAGCAAAGGCATATAGTGCTTTTGGAAAACTCCACAAAAGAGTATGGCGTAATAAACACTTGAAGAAAAGCACAGGTAGGTGTAAACTCAGTATAATTGTACTGAAACACTAGGTTGCCAGTGCCTTTTTTTTTTTTTGAGAAAGCATGTTTGAAAAACATTAGAGTCAACGTGGCTTATTTGGATATTAAGCTTTTTCATATAGTTTATTGATAAACTATGAAATTAAACATCGGAGATCTTTGTGCTGGACATTCAGTTTAGTAGTATTATCAGTAAGTGATGTTGGTGATGAATATTTTTATCCATTGCAACATTAAAAAATACTTTTTTAACACTTGAAAAATCAGTTTGTTACAAACTGAAGAAGCATGATCCGAATTATGAAAAAGTGACATATTTGTTACACACAGTCTCTGCAATCTGAGGACCCAAAGTGTCATCACAATTATTTGTTGCCTTTCCTTCCTGAATACAGATTTGAAGAAGTGACCTTTGAATATCCATATCTGCATATCTGTACATGAATATTGTAAAATCTATGAAGGCATTTTTTACAAACATTAAATTTAATTAGATACTCTCAGAACACTGGGAGATAATACATGCATGTCACTTGTACTGAAATATTGGCCAGCTTTTCATAGCAGCATGTGTGTCTACAGTAGGTATTAGCAACATTACCAGCCTGATGCCTGCACTAAGCAACAGACTCACTTTAATGTAATTTAATAAGGTGTCTTTTGTTATTAAACCAAGAATTGTATGTTGCTAGCTGAGGTGGAAAATAGTTCCCAGAGGTTTTTCTCCCTTATTCCATCTGAGGTTATTTTTAGGGGACTTTAATATTTAAAAGTCTATTACTAATTTCAGCATTGCCCACAGAAACCTGCTTTGTAGTTCTATTGCCAAATTATCCCTTGAAGGCAAGTGCTGTAAATAATTTCTCAGTTCTGTTCCTAGACACTTGCCAAGGTCATTATCTGTCTTTTCCACAGTCCCTGAATTCTGACTTTGATTGTGAGTGGTAACTAAGAAACAGTTATGAGATGCAATCACAAGCTGTGGCAGACTTATCAAAAGCTGAAGATGGTCCCTGAGCAATCTGATGAAGCCAGTGGCTCAGCTGCTCTTGCTTCTTTAATTCTTCATTTATCTTTTGAATTGGTCAACCAACAGAGCAGCAAGAACAAACATAAAACAGGCGCTATGAAGCAGACATGACAGTCATAGAGAAAGGAGCCTCCAGAAAACCAGCTGGATGGAACTGACTACAGAATTCCAACATTTATCTTCTAACCAGCAATAATTTGTTCTTATGCTCTTATACTTTGCTTCATCTCTCACAATGTCCAAAATCTGACATATTTTTTAATATATAAATAATTATTGCCTTACGAGATTTTCTTGAGTTCAGCCGATGAGGCCCTCTACAGACGGGTAGGAGCAGCCTCACATTCACAAGCCCTGGTCCTCTTGGGGGGCTTCAACTACCCTGAAATTTATTGGAGAGACAACGCTGTTGGGCATCGGTGACAACTTTCTTCTCCAAGAGATAAAGGAGCTAACGAGAAGTGCTATGCTGGACTTTGTTCACACCAAAAAAGAGGGCCTTGTGAGTAATGAGAAGCTCAAGGATAGCCTTGCCTACAGTGACCATGAAATAGTTCAGTTCAAGATCCTTAGAGTGGTAAAGAGAGCACACATCGAGCTTGTTACACTGGATTTCAAGAGTGTCTCAGTTTAAGGAGACTAAAGTGTTTTGCTAAGGAGAATGAGTTATCTCTCCCAGCAACTGTAAATCTGAAATTAAGAGGATCCTACCAAGGAAGTATGGAAAAAGGAAGAAATAACAACCCTTTATTAAAGAATATATGTATATTGGCAAAAACAGCAAAAGAACGCAAAAACAGCAAAAGAACACAAAACCAACTAAACAATAATCCTGTACCCAAAAGCCCCTTTCAAAAAAAAAAGAAACAGTTTGATACTTCCTGTCCTCTGGCGCAATTCTAATCACGATCGGCAGGGGGAGCTGTTGGATCACCGAAGGAGCAGAGCCTGCAGTGCTCGGTGTTGGCCAGCAGGGGGCGCTGTTGGGCTCCGGTGGTCACTGCTGGGGGCCTCGGATCGCCGGAGAAGCCGACAGTGGAGATTTCATCCCCACACGGGGAGGGGAAGGGGAAAAGGGGAAAGAAGGGTGGTTTCTTTCCCACTAAACTCACGCTGTCTGTGGCTGGCTGCAGCCAGGACTCCTCCCTTTGGTCGATGAGCACAAACTCTCCAATGAAAACTGAGCAGATTCAGGCTGGAGACAGAGCAGCGCACAGGCGACCTGAGGCTGGAGAGCAACCAGATGACCAGGTGAGAGCAAAATGGCCTCAGAGCTTTTCCAACACACACATATACCCCTTACCTCCATTAAGGCGGAAAGTGAAGTGCCCCTATCCAAGGAGAGGAGGGGAGAAAAACTCCTCACTGCCCCCCCCCCCCAGCCTTAGACAGGGCTATAAGCCTTGAATGTGGTTCTTCCAGCCAGGTCCTTTGTGTAGGTCAATCACCCACGGCAGAAAACTGTCTTCCCCATTCAACATCCCTCCCCCCATGCAGCAGGGGAAAGAAAATTCCCATTTGGTTTTTTCAGAACAAGTAAACCCATGACAAAGAGAGCAGACATTGGCCTCTTCATTTGCTTGGTAGACTACAGTGGGAATAAGACACAGAAGAAAGAGGGGTTCAAGAAAGCTGATTAATATTAGAACATCACTTCCTTCAAGCTCAAGATCAGTGCAACCCAATGATGCAAGCAAAGGGGCCAGGAGACTTGAACGGATGAGCAAGGAGCTTCTGGCTAAATTGAAACTGAAGTTTACAGAATGTTGAAAAAGGGACAGGCAACTTGGGAGGAATATAGGAACATCGTCAGAGTATTCAAGGATGCGCTGAGGAAGGATAAGATCCATTTGGAATCAAATGTGGTAAGGGATGTCAAGAACAACAGAAAGGGCTTCTTCAGGTATATCAGTAACAAAAGAAAGACTCAGGAAAATGTAGGCCCATTGCTGAATGAGGTGGGTGCCCTGATGGTGAATACAGAGAAGGCAGAGTTAACAAATGCCTTTTTTGATCCATTCTTTACTTCTAAGGCCAGCCCTTAGGAATCTCAGACCTCAGAGGCAAGAGAGAAAGTCTGGAGAAAGGAAGACTTTCCCTTTGACAAAATGGATCAGAGGTCATTTAGACAAACCTGATTCCCTCAGATGCATGGGTTTCTATGGGATGCACTCATGAGTGCTGAGGGAAATGGCACATGTTATTGGTAAGACATTCTCTGTCATCTTTGAAGGGTCATGGAGAACGGGAGAGATTCCTGAGGACTGGAAGAAAGCCAATGTCACTCCATTCTTAACAAAGGGTGAGAAGGATAACTCAGAAAATAGCATGTTAGTCAGCTTCACCTCCATCCCTGGAAAGGTGATCCTGAGTTATCCTGGTGACTCATCCTGGATATCATCTCTAAGCATGTAGATGAAAAGAAGACTATTGGGAGTAGTCAACATAGATTCACCAAGGAGAAACCATACTTGACCAATCTGATAGCCTTCAATGATGGAATGGCTGGCAGGGTAGATGACTGGAGAGCAGTGAATGTTTTTTACCTTGACTTCAGCAAGGCTTTTGACCCTGTTTCCTGTAACATACTCATAGGCAAGCTCAGGGACCATGTGGACAATGATGTAGATTGAGAACTGTCTGAATGGCATAGCTCAGAGGGTTGTGATCAGTGGCACATCTGCTGGATGCCTGCAGATAGCGATATTTCTCAGAGGTCAGTACTGGGTACAGTCTTGTTCAGCTTATTCATCAATGACCAGGATGAAGGGACAGAACGTACCTTCAGCAGTGATGATACAAACTGGAAGGAGTCTCTTATACACCAGAAGGCTGCACTGCCACTGAGCAATATCTGGACAAGCTGGAGACTTGGGCACAGAG